>NW_006921962.1:2179070-2180431 GCF_000298275.1 Orycteropus afer afer
GGGGTCGCTATGAGTCGGGTTTGACTCCACGGCACATAACAACAACAACAACATACTATGAGCAGGAAAAAGATGAGGTAGTCTGCTCCTGTAAAGATTACAGCCTTGGAAACTCTATGGGGCAGTTCTATCCTGTTGTATCAAGTCACTATGAGTCAGAATCAACTCAGTGACAGTGGGCTTTACGCTGTGAAGCTTGTCAAACATTTTGAGTGCTGGCAAAGCTTCCAAGTTATCTGTGCCAGAACCATGCAGAAAGGGCTCACCAAGATGGGAAAAGTGTAATACCTCATCTATTCCTGTCAGCAATGTATTTTCCAAAATTACTCCTGTCTCTGAAACCAGCACTTTCACTCGGTATTGGTTAATAATTCCATTTGGTTGTCGTGGTTTCTTCCAAGTAATTCTTATTTGTGTGGCCTCTACTTCTGCAAGTTGTAAATCAAATATTGCACCTGGAACTGAAAAAAGGAATAAGAGATAGGGGTTAAAAATGCATTTTCAAATCTTAAAAATCCCCTAGTAATTTAGCTCATGATTTAAGATATATAAACAATTCTATTGAGAAATAAGGAGCTCTAGTGGTGTAGTGCCTAAGGCATTTGACTGCTAAGCAGAAGGGTGGCGGTTCAAACCCACCAGCCACTCCACAGAAGTAGGACTGGGTAATCTACTTCCATAAAGATTTACCACCTCAGAAACCCAAAGGGAGTCACTATGAGTCAGAATCTACTTGATGTCAGTGAGTTAGTGAGTACTGAGAAATAGACTAAAACAATTTTCTAATTCATTTTAAATTAATATGGTATAAGATTGTTTCAATACAAAGACATTTAAAATTAATTTCCATAAATTCTTCTCAAAAACTTAAATAAGGAATAGGATAGCATGGAAAAATATCCCCAAATCAAAATGTCACAACATGTTACCAAAGTTCTTGTTCAGAACAAACGAATAAAAATAACTCCCCTAGGAAGCTGCCTATTTTCAGATGATTAATGCTCAGATGAAACCTTGAAAGTGTCATAAAAGTTATAGCAACATATCAAACAAAAAGTATCCAGAAGACTGTGAAATGTAGTTGGTAAATTCAATTAGACCATCTTTTAATTTCTTAAATGAAATTTTTTGAAAGTTGATGGAATTTTTTCTGTTGATTTCCAATTTAATCATGAGTATCTCAAATTTCAGATGCACTCACTCTTCACAGACAAAAAGATAAGCAGATACAAACAATCAGCTTAAGATAAAGCATTGAGGACTTAAAGCAAATTCTAGTTATAAAGTCACCAAGCTGACTTCTAGAAAACCTCCTAGTGCCACAGAATAATGGACTAAGAATAAACATTTCCCAGGATTTT
>NW_006921962.1:2181121-2186211 GCF_000298275.1 Orycteropus afer afer
GCTTAAAGTAATCATATAGTAACTGGATTACCTAGTAATCAAGGGATGCACAGGCTTACTTGTGCTTACTTACTAATCTGTAGTGAAAATATTCACTTTTTTTTTTCACCATGTCAAAGCCTCTGTTTCTAGGTATGACTGGCATCTCTCTCTCTCCCAACTCCACAACACCTACCTACAGAATCAAAGCCTCTTTTCAAATTCACAACCTTGACAAGGACAGAATACCCAGTAAACATGGTAAGAATGGGCTTACTTGAGCTTACTTACTACGCTGCAGTGAACAGTTTCACATGTTTTTCACTACATCTCACATGAAACTGTTCATTACAGATTAGTAAATAAGCATAAGTAAACCCATGCTTACCTTACTTGTTGGGTAATGTGCCCCTGCATAAATTGTATAGAGCTTTCATCAAATAGATGTGTTTGTTTTTGTCAGCATAATATGACCTGTAAATAAGCCTCTGTGATATTGTAACAACATTAATATTGATAAATATTTGTTGAATAGTAAAGGCTTAGATGGATACATCATTCAGGTCTGAGGGCATATTATTTGATTACTACAATGAAGATATTAGTGTATAGGATGAACAAAACCTCTGGTCAAAATTGTGTGGTAAACAGAGCATGAATAGACCTGTAATTTGCTGATTCTTTCAAATGACTTTTCGAAAAACATTTCCATTTATTGCTATGTAAAAGGACAACTCTTTAGACTGATCTCCCTGCAGGTGTTCTTTACTGAAGGAAAATACAATTTGAACCTTTGAAGGAAAGAGGGAGCATGAAAGGGTAGGACCCCATAATCACTGATGCATTCATTCATTCATCCATCATAAAATATTTATTGTAGACACAGAGGATAACCCATTAAAAAAACACTGCTAATGAGTAGATTCGAACTGATAGCGACCCTGTAGGTCAGAGTAGAGCACAGAGGATAGAGTGAGGAATCAAAAAAACTCACTGCAGTCGAGTCATATCCACATAGCGACGCTTCCTTGGGTTTCCAAGGCAGTATCACTACAGAAGTACATTGCCCAATCTTCTTTCTGAGGAGTGGCTGGCAGGTTTGAACCACCAGCCTCCTGGTTAGCGGTCAAATGCCCTAGGCATTACACCACCAGACACTTTTGCATAGATGTCTTATACAAGTTTCTTTTCATTAAAATATATTGTCCCTTCAGAGCTTGTATTTCTAGCATTAGGGATATAAAAGGGAGCTCTGGTGATGTAGTGCCTAAGGCATTTAACTTATAACCAGAAGGCTAGCAGTTCAAACTCACCAGCCACTCCATGGAAGGAAGATAGGGCAATCTACTTCTGAAGAGAGAGATACTGCTTTGGAAAACCAAGGAGGTGTTGCTATCAGTTGGAAATTACTAGACGGCAGTGAGTTTGGTTTTGGTTTTTGTATATAAAAAGGAGCTCTGGTGGTGTAGTGGATAAGGCATTTGACTGCCAACCAGAAGGTATGCAGTTCAAACCCACCAGCCACTCTGTGGAAAGAAGATGGCAATCTACTTCTGTTAAGATTTATAGCCTCAGAAACCCAGTGGGAGTCACTATAAGTCAGAATCAACTTGATGGCAGTGAATTTTTTTTTTTTGTATGTATATAAAGCCTTAGTCATTAATGCATAACATAAATCATTGAAGACACTATTTTTCCATTTAATTTGACTGATAAACACTCTGAACTGAAGAAGATAATCTAATGACTACATTGATCATATTAACCAGTCAACTAAACACTGCCTATTGGAAACAAGTGAAATAGTCAGTTCAGTTTAATGCAACATATTAATACAGGAGTATACCAAAAATTACCCAGTAAAGTAGGAAAAAAAAAATCTATTTTACTGTCTCTTATTTTACTAGCCAAACCTAAGCATAGTAGCAGTTTCTTTATCTTTTAATTTATAAGAGATGTTTTCAGTAAAACAACTAATATTGCCCATGAAATTAATGCCTAAAATTACAATCCAAATAAAGATTAATTGGTTCTATATTAATTACCCTAATAATTTACCCAAAACTTGTATAAGAATAATGACTGTAAATGTATACTTTTTTTTTTTTTTCCTATGAAAGAACAAGCTTAGGGGATAAAGGAAATTGAGTAGAGAGAACTGTATCTTATCTTTAGAAAGACACTTGATCTGGTTACGGCACAAATTCTTATAGGGAAATGAGAGAAGCATGGATTATATCAAACTCTGTTAATATTAATACAAAATTAACTAAAGAAAATCAAACATAGGGCAATTATTCATGGCTCGGCATAAATTCTGAAGGTGTTTTCCCTGGGTCTAAGAGTCATTTTCAAGTTAATACATTTATAAATTTTACTAATAAATGAGAAAAGAAGTAGGTGCACACACACACACACACACATATTTACCAAACAATTCCAATCAATTTGATGTTTTCAAATGAAAAACTATTAGAAGAGTTGAAATGGAGATAAACAACACTGGGGTAAAGAAAATACACTAAATAAATTTTGCCATAATCTAGCAAATTAAATTGTATTTTGAAAATATGCATTAAAAATAAACATTGAGAATCCTGAAGAATGCAAAGTTGACATGGTCTTAATGATTTTCCTACAAAGGTTTTATTACTATTTGCAGGAACTAACAAGTTGAAATCACTAAAGACAACAGTCTTCATAGTCTATCTACGGAGGAGTAAATGTGGATTTTAACACTTTCGTTGCTTTTAAGATGTCATGTTGCTACCCTCCTTGTGAGATATTCGACACGTGTAATAGGCGACATTGAAGCAACAAAATTTATTTAAGATTTTATTTTACTCCCATATAATCAGAAAATGCCATTTTCTATGTCATAATCACCAGCAGTATCTGATTATGAAAGATTGATTGGAGATTATCATATGATTATTTTTACTCAAAATAATTGCTTTCCCATGGCTATGTAGAAATCAATTCAGCAAAGTATTAAGATACATACATATGTATGTATATGTATATGAACTTTCTGACATATATGGAACTGCTATAACAAAATGATGTTTATTTTCTTTGATGATCAACAGTATACTACCAATTATAGCACCATTTTATAGCTGGGGTCAAGTCAGCCCCTGACTCATGGTGACCCCAGGTCCTGATTCATCCCCTGACCAGTGGCAGATCAGACCATTGTGATCTACAGGACTTTCAGGGGCTGATTTTTGGAAGCAGCTCACCAGGTCTTTCTTCTTGGTCTGTCTTACTCCGGAAGCTCTGCTGCCACCTGTTCAGCATCACAGTAACATGCAAGCCTCCAGTGACAAAGGACTAGTGTCTGCACATAAGGGCCATTCACCAGAAATCCAACCAGGATCTCCTACTGAAGGCAAGGATTTTAACACTGAACCACCCTAAGTGTTAATGAAATCAACCGTACTATAATGTAACAGGGGGCATGGTGTTCAGTGGTAGAATCCCTCCCTTACAGAGGGAGACTCATGTTGCATTCTCACCCAACGCACCTCATGCATAGTCACAAGCCATCTGTAATAGGGCAATTCAGTACTCTTCTATGAGTATCTGGATATTTATTTAAACTTCAGTTGCTTTTAAAGGTATTAATTTAAAAGAAGCTAGTTTGAATTAATTTTTAAATGGACTATAGACTACTTTTAAAGTTATAGAGAAGAAAATAAATTCAATAATCTTATTTAAAACACCAAAGAACCCTGTTGTATCAATAAATGAGAAAGAATAACCTAAAATTAAGATATCAATTTTTTAATTGAAAGTAGATAGTTCCAGTAAATAATCAGATTTTTCTCATATAGTCTAAAGATTCCTTAATTGTAAATTTTTAATTAGTGGGGCCTAGATTAGTTAGTGTTGTCATAAATGAAAAGCTGCATTTTCTACATTGGCCAGAACATTCCCTTAAATCACCTACTGTGGCTGCACTATTCCCAGAGAACTCCAGAGAGGGAAGCTGACACCCAGAGGTGAGAACCATGCCACTCCTGCCTTTGCTGGGGCTCACCGGTTGCCCATGGGGAGCCCCCCAAGAGTCATCTAAATATGATCTTTATGGTGAATAGCTTAGGGAGGGAATAGGATGAAACACAGGATAAATTGCTGCTTATACAGGAAAATGAAATCATCTATTCAAAATTGGTATGAAAAATAACCCATGTGATATATGTTGAACAATGTCCTTAAATTTATCCTTAAAGTTTGTCCTTAAAATCTAATTAAAAAAAAAAAGACAGAAATAGAGAAAGGAAATGAATTTTAAAAAATAATATAAAAAGTAAATAACAAGGCTATTTCTTTAGCTCTGCTCTTCTGGCAATATGTTATCTACTTCCCTATTTTTGTCAAATTCTGTAAGTCACACATAATAACAATAAAGTAATAATCTTTAAGTGGTGGATTCAGTTAAAAAGCACAAAAATAGGCTTTACTTGAATGAAGGCAAAAATTAGGAGTGTATTTACTTGTCTAACATAAGAGTCGAATGTGACTGATGAATTTGGATGGTAGACAAATTGTTATTAAGACCAAAATGAAGGACTCCAGTCTAATGATGCTCAGTTCACCCTGCTCTGATTGATAGCCTTCCATGAATCTATTCAGCTTTCTTGGAAATGCTTATGAGAAGCTTTCAGGTGAGGATGGGAGGAAAATGCAATATCTAATGGAGAAATCAGGAGCTCTGGTAGCATAGTGCCTAAAGCATTTGACTTCTAACCAGAAGGCTGGTAGTTCAAACCCACCAGCCACCCCCAAAGGAAGATTGGGTGATCTACTTCCATAGTGATACCCCTTTGGAAACTCAAGGAGGGGTCACTATGAGTCGGATCCGACTCCACAGAAGTGAGTTTGGTTTTTGGAATGGAGAAGTCATACAAAACTAAGAGTTTTCTGATAGAAACACATGGCATAATTTTACATTTCGCTCCTGAGTATGCATCTTTTAATCTGTGTGTTGAAACTGTATGAACTCAGGATTTTCATCTGGAATAGACTGAAGCAATTTTCACATTCTTTCAGCAGCAAAATACTGTCAAGGGTTAATTAATTATTCTTCAAAGGGAGAGAAACACAAA
>NW_006921962.1:2187481-2188020 GCF_000298275.1 Orycteropus afer afer
AAGTAAATATATTTTATGCATTGACTTATGTCACTTTAGTTTTGTGTATTTCACTGTACATAAATCAAATTTCAAAAAAATGTATTTGAAAAAATAAATAAATATATTTTAAACATTTGGCTTACAAGTATAAAGCCAAACGAAACCCACTGCCATTGACTCAGTTTTGACTCCCAGCAACCCACTATCAATTTAATTTAATTAAATTAATGGAAAACACATAAAAATTTTCTAGTGTTTAAAATTACTTTTTAATAAGTCATAAAGCTATCTTAAATTGCTATGTTTAAAATGAAAACATCAGACTTTACCAATAGAAAGATAGTGATAGTATTTTATACTTAAACATTAAAATGCTAAGTATTCACATTATGTTCTATAAAAAGATATATGTAGACAACATTATTGGTTTTCTGACAAAAGTGACAAAATATTCTATCATGAAAATTTCTTAAATATTCAACTTTATATCTGACCATATCCTTCACCTTCTTGGCTCTAATTGAACTCTGCTTCTCCCCTAATAACACTGCGTCTTC
>NW_006921962.1:2199272-2203564 GCF_000298275.1 Orycteropus afer afer
CCTGATGCATTCCCTTTCTGGTTTTAAATCATGCAGTATCCACTTGTTCTGTTTGAACGACAGCCTCCTGGTCTATGCACAGATTCCTCATGAGCACAATTAAATATTCTGGAATTCCCATTCTTCTCAATGTTATCTGTAATTTCTTATGATCCACACAGTGGAATGTTTTTGCATAGTCAATAAAACACAAGTAAACATCTTTCCAGAATTCTTTGCTTTCAGCCAAGATCTCTCTGACATCAGCAATGATATCCCTCATTCTACGTCCTCTTCTGAATCCAGCTTGAATTTCTGGAAGTTCCCTGTCAATATACTGCTGCAACCGTTTTTGAATTATCTTCATCAAGATTTTACATGTGTGTGATATTAATGATATTGTTCGATAACTTCCACATTCTGTTGAATCACCTTTGTTTGGAATGAGTACAACTGTGAATCTCTTCCAGTCAGTTGGCCAGGTAGCTGTCTTCCAAATCTCTTGGCATAGATAAGTAAGTGCCTCCAGAGTGGCATCCATTTATTGAAACAACTCAATGGGTATTCCACCAATTCTTGGAGCCTTCTTTTTTTGCCAATTCCTTCAATGAAGCTTTGACTTCTTCCTTCAATATCATTGGTTCTTCTCATGATATGCCACCTCCTGAAATAGATGAACATTGACAAAATCTTTTTGGTACAGTGGCTCTGTGCATTCCTCCCATCTTCTTTTGATGCTTTCTGCATCATTCAATATTTTGCCCACAGAATCTTTCAATATTGCAATTTGAGGCTTGAATTTTTCCTTCAGTTCTTTCAACTTGAGAATACCGAGCATGTTTTTTCCTTTTGGTTTTCAAACTCCAAGTCTTTGCATATTTTATTACAATAATTGACTCTGTCTTCTCGAGCTGCTCTTTGAAATCTTCTATTCAGATCTTTTATCTTGTCATTTCTTCCATTTGCTTTACTCTCCATTCAAGAGAGTTTCAGAGTGTCTTCTGTCATCCATTTTTTTTTCTTCCTTTCATCTCTTTTTAATGACCTTTTGCTTTCTTCATGGATGATGTTCTTTATGTCATCCCACAATTCATCTGGTTTTCGGCCATTGGTGGTCAATGCACCAAATCTGTTCTTCAGATGGTCTCTAAATTCAGGTGGGATATTATCAAGGTCATATTTTGGCTCTTGTGGACTTAATTGTCTTCAACTTCAACTTGAATTTACATATGAGCAATTGATGATTTTTTCCACTGTCAGCTCCTGGCCTTGTTTTGGCTGAAGATATTGAGCTTCTCCACTGCCTCTTTCCACAAATACAATCAATCTTGTGTATTTCATCTGGTGAGATCCACGTATATAGCCACCGTTTATGTGGTTGAAGAAAGGTATTTTCAATGAATATGTCATTGGTCTTGCAAAAATCCATTATACAATCTCCAGCTGTCATTTCTATCACCAAGGCCATATTCTCCAACTATCAGCGACTCTTCTTTGTTTCCAACTTTTGCATTCCAATCACCAGTAGTAATCAATACATCTTGATTGCATGTGTGGTCAATTTCAGATTGCAGAAGTTGGTAAAAATCTTCAATTTCCTCATCTTTGGCTTTGGTGGTTGTGAACAGATTTGAATAATAGTAGTATTAACTGGCATTCCTTGTAGGTTTATGGATGTTATTCTATCATTGACAGCATTGTACTTCAGAATAGATCTTGAAACACTCCTTGTGATGATGAATGCCATGCCCTTCCTCTTCAGTTTGTCGTTCCCAGTACAGTAGATCATATGATTGATTCTAAATGGCCCAAACTAGTCCATTTCAGTACACTAATGCCTGTTGTTGTTGTTGTTGTTATGTGATGTTGAGTCAGACCCAACTCATAGCAACCTGTCCTTGGGTTTCCAAGGCAGTGTCACCATGGAAGTAGATTGCCCAACCTTCCTTCTGAGGAGAGGCTGGTGGATTTGAACTGCCAGCCTTCTGGTTAGCAGTCAAGTGCCTTAAGCACTATGCTAACAGAACTCCCTCACTGTGTTAGACTGGATTCTCTAGATAAACAAAACCAGTAAAACTTATATATATATATAGAGAGAAATTTATCTTAGGAAAATGGCTCACACACTTATAGAATCTGGCAAGTCCAAAGTTCTTGGATCAAACATCAATGAAATATTCTCTACCAAACTGCCCACCACTCATCTCTCAGTTTGTCATACTGTAGTGGCTTGCGTGTTGCTGTGAGGCTGGAGGCTATGCCACTGGTATTTCATATACCAGCAGTGTCACCAATGGTAGACAGGTTTCAGGGGAAGTTCCAGACTAAGATAGACTCAGAAAAAGGAAGGGATCATCACTTCTCAAAGGAATGGCCAGTGAAAACCTTATGAATAGCAGTGAAACACTGTCTAGTACAGTACTGGAAAACTTCATGAATAGCCCAGAAACATTGTCCTATATAGTGTCGGAAGATGAGCCCCTCGGGTCAGAAAGCACTCAAAATACAATTGGGAAAGAGCTGCCCCCTCAGAGGAGAGCCAACCGTAATGATGTGTGTGGTTGTTAAGGTATGCCAACTTGGCTGGGCCTGGTTGAATGGCTGGGCAGCTGGATGTAGTTATTCCCCATGGTGAGGTTGCCAGTCAATTCCATGGTGAAATCTACTGGCGCAGCTGAGTAGCTGTTTTAGAGATATGGTCTGCTTGTAGTATATAAGCAATGGCTTTGAGGAAGGTCTCTAACTTTTTGGCATGCTTGAACCCTCCATGTAGCCATCTTCATTCAGCAGCCTGCCATGCTCTGCTGATGTTGGGACTTTTAACGGTCTTGAATCAGTGGCCTGCTGTGTGGTTGGGTAATATCAGGACTGTGTCTTTTCTCTTGCTGACCTTGGGTTTGTCAACCTCAGCAGCCAGCAGCCCCCTGAGTGTAGAGGTGCCTCTAGCTTCAGTGGGCCAGTAGTAAGAGACAGAGCTGAGCCCAAGGTTGAGGGGTATCCTCTACCAGGAACAACTACCCCCCCACACACATACACATACTATCTCCATCTATCCTTCTTCTCCTCCTTCCTCTACAGACCACTGTAAATGCTCCATTTTCCTAGAGCCCCCTAAGTGATTTTACTCTTTCACTCTTGAATCACTAAACCCATGTCTTATTCTACCCTCAATATGGCCATTTGTGTATAATGTGAGACTGTAACCTAATACATGAGCTCTGATGGTGTAGTGCCTGAGGCATTTGACTGCTAACCACCAGCCACTCCTCAGAAGGAAGGTTGGGCAATCTACTTCTGTAGCAATGCTGCCTTGGAAATTCAAGGAGGGGTCGCTATGAGTTGTATCTGACTGAATGGCAGTGAGGTTTTTTTTTTGGTAACCTAATATATGTTGTTAGTTGATAATGAGTTGGCTCTGACTCATGATGGTCCCATGAATAACAAACAAAACTTTACCCAGTCCTGCAATGTTGGAATGTTTGAATCCATTGTGGCCATTGTGTCAATCCATCTCAGTGAGTGTTTCCCTAGCTTTCGCCTGTCCCCCACTTTACCAAACATGAGGTTCTTCTCCAGAGATTACTCTCCCACTTGATGATGCATCCAAAGTGAGTCAAAATCTCAGACAATATTCTGTGATCCAGAGAGTTTTCATTGGCTAATTTTTGGAAGTAGATAGCCAGACCTTTCTTCTTAGTTTTAGTGTGGGAGCTCCACTGAACCCTGTCCACCATGGTTGACCCTGCTGATATTTGAATTATCAGTGGCATGGCTTCCAGCATCACAGTAACACCCAGTATGATAATATGATAGATGGATGATGGAACCTAATACTGTAAGTAATTCAATATCTAATAATCAGCTTGCTAAAATATGTGGTATGTAGGTGCTGAAATCTTTGAGATAAAAGTTTACCTGAAATCTATGAGACATAGAGAATATTCCACAATACTTACATTACACTCAGGCAACTTCCCAGTCAAAATGTCCTCTACTCTGATTGAAACATCTTTCACTATTATCCCGCTTCTGGCATGCTTGACACTAATCTTGAAGCTTGTAATTTTGCCATTTGGTTGCCTTGGTAAATACCAAATAAGGTTTACTGCTGAATAATTGAAAGCTTCAACTGTGAGATTCACGACTTTTCCTGGAGCTGTGGGAGTAAGAAAGATTGAGGGAAAAGAAAAATATATCATGACAAAACTTAAAAAAAAAAAATTCACTTCCATTGAGTTGATTCCAATTCATAGTGACCCCCTATGGGTTTGCAAGGTGGTAAATCTTTACAGAAGTAGATTGCCCAGTCTTCT
>NW_006921962.1:2207764-2208879 GCF_000298275.1 Orycteropus afer afer
GAGTCAGATCTGACTCAACAGCAGAGGGTTTGGTTTTTGGTTTGGTTATGATATAACAACTTATTTTTATCATGAAGTTTTTATTCTACTAAGCTGATATACGCAATAAATAATAAGCAGGTAAATGTGTAATATATTAGGCTGGAGATGAATTCAATGAAGTACAATGAGTTAGAGGAGAAGGCAGGAGGTGTTAGGTGGTGCCTAGTTGGTTACAACTCATAGTGACCTTAAGGAGAACAGAATGAAATGCTGCCTGATCCCGCATCAACCTCACAATCATTGCTATGTTTGAGCCCATAATTTCAGCCATTGTGTCAATCTATCTTGTTGAAAGTCTTCTTCTTCTTCACCGATCCTCTACTTTACCAAGCATAATGGCCTTCTCCAGCGATCGGTCCCTCCTAGCCCAACGTACATGAGATGAAGTCCCATCATCCTTGCTGTAAGGACCATTCTGGCTGTATTTCTCCCAGGACTGATTTGTTCATTCATTTTTTTGTTCCATGGTATATTCAATATTCTTCACCAACACCATAGTCCAAAGACATCAATTCTTCTTCACTCTTCCTTATTCACTCACCAGCTTTCACATGCAAATGAGGTAATTGAAAATACCATGGCTTAGATCAGGTGTACCTTAGTAACCCCTCCTTGGGTTTCTGAGGTGGTATCTCTATGGAAGTAGATTGCCCAACCTTCCTTCCAAGGAGTGGCTGGTGGGTTTGAGCCACCAGCCTTCTGGTTAGTAGTCAAACACCTTAGGCACTATGCCACCAGAGCTCCTAATCCATACTAAAGTCTATAGTATTTGATCTTCATCAGTAAGTGCTGTAAGTTCTCTTCACTTTCAGTAAGCAAGACTGTGTCATCCACATATTGTAGGCCATTAATGAGTCTTCCTAAAATGCTGATGCCATTTTATTGTTCAGCTTCTTGTGATTATTTTAAACCATGCAGTATCTCTTTGCTCCATTTGAGAGACTTCCTCTTAGACAATGTATGCACAGGTTTGGTAGAAGCACAATGAATTATTCTGGAATCTCATTTTTTCACAATGTTATTCATAATTTGTTATGATCCACACAAATGCCTTTACATAATCAATAAAACAT
>NW_006921962.1:2211726-2212236 GCF_000298275.1 Orycteropus afer afer
AAATAACAACAACAACAGCAACAAAAACACAATAGAATGACACAAATAAATCCATACCTATCACTAATTATACTCAATGTGAATGAACTAAATGCACCAGTCAAGAGAAAGAGAGTAGCAGATTGGGGGAAAAAAGATGATCCACCAATATGCTGCCTATAAGATATCCACCATAAAGATAAAAATAAATTAAAAATCATTAGGTGGAAAAAAATAGATCAAGCTAACAGCAACTAAAAAAAAAGAGCAGGAGTGGCAATACTAATTTCTGATAAAACAGACTTCAAGGTGAAAACCAGCATAAGGGACAAAGAAGGGCACTATATTATGTTAAAAGGATCAATTGAGGAAGAGGACATTATCATAATAAACATCTATGCACCCAATGAAAGAGCTCCAAAATACATAAAGCAAACACAAACTGAATTGAATGGAAAAATAGACAACTCTATAACAGTAGTAGGAGACTTTAACACACCACTTTCAAGGAAGGACAGAATTAGAAAAAAA
>NW_006921962.1:2216247-2217372 GCF_000298275.1 Orycteropus afer afer
AAATGGTATGGCATTTCCTTAAAAAATTGAAAATAGAAATACCATTTGATCCAGCAATTCCATTACTATCAATATATCCTAAAGAGGTGAGATCCAGGATACAAATAGACATATACACACCCATGTTTATTGCAAGAACAATTCACTATAGCAAACAGATGGAAACAAGTGCCTATCAACAGATGAATGGATAACCAAACTATGGCATAGTCACACAATGGAATACTATGCAACATTAAAGAATGATGAAGAATCCACAAATCACCTCATAATGTGGAGGAATTTGGAGGACATTATGCTGAGTGAAATAAGTCAATCACAGAAGGGCAAATACTGTATGAGTCCATTATTGTAAACAGTGAAGGAAAGGTTTACAAAGGGAAGGAAATTCATTTTGTTGGTTACTGGGGATGAGAGGGAAAGAGGGGAAATTTCTGACTAGTTGGGGGTTACATGTTGATTTCGGTGAGGGAAGGGGCAATATGGCAGTAATGTGTGAGCAACACAGTGACAATGTGGAAAGAGAGGACACGGAAACATGCACAAAATATATAGACAACAGAGGCAAATACTATTACATGCACAATACTACATTACCAGTGGCAGCAAACACTAGGCTGTGGGTAAATGTATAGTTAGGTGAGAAGATCAGATGGGGGTAGGCAAACAGGAATATACCCAAGACCAAGGATAGATTTGGCTGAAGATAGTCTTATATATGTACTTGTTCTATAAAATTAACCACATACTTTACAGAAGTAACAGAGGACAAGGTTGGAGTAGCCTCTCAGAGACAACCAAACACCTTGAGGGAGAGAACCACTGGGCTGTTGGCTCAGCATTATAGCTTGCAACTGGCACAGTATAGTACATAAAACTCTTGTTCTACATCCTACTTTGAGGAGTAGCAACTGGGGTCTTAAAAGCTTTCAAGCAGCCATCTAAGATGCAACTATTGGTCTTCTCTTGTCTGGAGCAAAGAATGAAGAAAATAAAAATCATTTGGAAACAGTCCAAAGATGATAAACCATGAGGACTTCAGACTTCACAACCCTGATACCAGAACTAGATGGTGCCCAGCTACAAATGCCAACCACTTTGGAAAGGGACCAAAATTGGATATCC
>NW_006921962.1:2217889-2220021 GCF_000298275.1 Orycteropus afer afer
CCATTCCAGTTCATTAATGCCCAGGATATTGATCTTTATGCACTTGCATTTTTGATGACTTCTAATTTTCCTAGATTCATACTTGCTACATCCTGATTATTAATGGCTGTTCTCACCTTTTTCTTTTCATTTTGAGTCATGCTACACAGCAAATAAAGGTCCTAGATGCTTTACTCAATCCATGTTGTCAAGGTCAACTCTCCTTTGAGAAGGCTGCTCTTCCCCAGTTGTACTTTGAGTGCCTTCCAACCTGAGAGCCTCATCTTCCAGCACGGTATCAGACAATGTTCTGATGCTGTTCATAAAGTTTTCAGTGGCCATTTTTTTCAGAAGTAGACCACCTTACTCCTCTTCCTGGTCTATCTTAGCCTGAAAGCTCCACTGAAACCTGTGCACATGGGTGACCCTTCTCATATTTGAAATACAGGTGACATAGCTTCCAGCATAATAGCAACACACAAGCCACCACAGGATGACAAACTGACAAACTAGTGGTAGAAGCCATTTTAGATGGTGGCACATGGATTAAATGAGGGAAGAAGTCCTATGGATATTTATTGAAAGAGCATTACATGCAGAGGGAACAGCAAGTGCAATGCTCGTCACGGAGTAGAGCAGAGAATAAGCGATAAAGTTAGAGAAGGGCAAGAGCATGTAGGGAAGAGTAGATCATGGAAAGGATTTAGGTTCCTTACTGGAAATCCAGTAAGGCAAGTTTTTCAATAGTTCAGGCAAGTAGTGGTAGTACCTTGGACAGGGTGATTAGCAATGGGGGAGGGGGTGATAAGAAGTGGTGAGATTTGAGATATAGTTTGATGATAATGCTGGGGCCATCTGCTGATACATTAGATGTGGACTGTGAGAGAGAAGAAGCAAGGATTACATCAAGATTTTTCCTCTTGGCCACTAGAAGAATGGTGGTGCTTTAAATTCCTTTGGGAATAACTATAGGTTATGGAAAAATATGATAACCAATAAAATCCATATTTCTAAATATCTAATGTAATAAAAATGAGTGATTTGATTTTAGGACATGGAATGAAAAGATGGGATATAAACTGTTATACATGGCACAAGCCTACTTTTCTTAATATATAGTCACATAGAAATACATTAATGAACTACAACAAGAAGAACAGCAAAAGACCAGACAGAAATGCACCAAAATGGTAACAGCATTGTTTCTTTTGTTTGCTTGTTTGTTTTGTTTTGTTTTGTTTTTTACATAATTGGGCCATGGATAACTTTCATTGTGTGATTCTATTCTTGTTTTCTAAAATAACACTTGCTACTTTTATAGCTAGAAATAGCAACAAATATTTTAATGAATAATTTAATCATCCAAAAAGGCTCTAAAAATAATTGAGTGGCCATGTTATTGGACTTTTATGTATTTTATTGTCAGATTTTGTTTATATTCCTATTTATTTTAACTGACAAAATCTTACAACTAAATTAATTTAGAATAAATGATTTCAGAAAATTACCACTTTCCGCAGTTTGAAAGAGAAATGGGTCACTAAATACTCCGATGCCAGCACTATTTTCAGCAGCAACCTAGAATTAAAAAAAAGAAAATTTAAAAGATTATAGTGAAGCTCTTTACTCTTCAATTAAACAGAATCAGAAATAATTAATTTTGACTTATTATAAGGTAGATGCTAAAGATGCTTTTTCCCAAAATTTCTACAATATTCCCAAGTTAGAAGATGTAATATTTCCTCTAAAGGTATATTTGCAGTATATTTTGATTCAACAGATAATGCAGATTCTTAATGGAGAAATTAATGATCATATTATTAAAGACTATTAGTAGTAATAACAATTGTTTGGGGGAACTTCTGGGCACTAGGCAACCATCTTGGGCTTTTAAACATCTCATTTTATCCATATAACTTTAAGTAATTTCTCCAAGATAACACAGGAATAAGTGGTTGAACCAGAATTCATTGGAAGTTGTGCTTATTCCCAAAGTTTAACCACAGTCTGTGCAAGAAATTATAATTACTTTTGTACCAAATATAAGAGGCTATATATACGGTATCTGATTTCAGAATTTACAATTTAATCAGGTAAATAAATACTTAGGACAACTTTCTATTAAACAGTAAACCTAATTAATAATTTAGAGT
>NW_006921962.1:2220496-2223452 GCF_000298275.1 Orycteropus afer afer
GGGAGTAAGCAGAGAAAGCATCATAATTGAGAACAATGTATCATTTGGAATTGGGATCTGAATGAGGACTGAGCTTTGAGGGGAGGAGAGGGCAAACAGAGAGAAAGTGAAGTCAGAAATATGACAGCCATGTGTTTGCAACAGTAACTTTAAGGGAAGTGACATGTCATAACTGTATCTCCCATTAGAATGCCATTCTTGAGAATATGGACGAAATTCCCCAATACCGTCCAAAGTCTAGGAATGGAATAATATAAGGTAAAATGTGTATAATTGTTTCAGGATCATAGAGGTCCTTATCTATTAAAAAAAAGGATTCTCTATATATCAGGTTATTGAAAATGGAAGTAGTAGAAAGTGCAATCAGAGCATCGAGTTTCTATTTCTAGATTTATTAAATTATCACCGAATAGTTGTGGTAAAATGTCAAGTCTTTCTGAGTCCCAGTCACTTTTCTATAGGTTTCCCACTATTCTGTGGCTCCCCTCTCATTCCATTTTTTTAAAAAATTTCTAACATCCTTATATTTTTTTAGTTACACTCAAACAAGTGAAAGATTGTAAGCATCTTAGTCCTTCCTTTGTCTCTTTCTAATTAGCATGTCTTGTTCAGAGAGTGGGATTGCCAACATAGAACTCCAATCACTAGAAGAGGAGCCAAGATGACAGTTTACTCAGACACACCACACCATCCCTCTACAGCAAAGACTGTAGAAGACAGATGAAATAGATGAAGATGACAATTCTGGAGCCATGAACGTTAAAATGAAAGATAAGGAATGAAATCGAACACCAACTGGAAGGAGAAATTGAATGAATGCAGCGAGAGAAGAGTGATATGAAGCAGAATAACTCTGCCAGCAGTCCAGGCTAATCATGGCCATCTTAAGAGATAGCCAGTAGGATCCAAGATGAGGAGCACAGAAAGGCAACTTCACAGCATCCCCAATAAGAAAGAGAGAAACTGAGTAGAAACACCTGAAGGAAGCAAGTAGAACATGATACAAATCTAAGGAGGGAAAGCAAAGGAAAGAGGATGAGAGTCCAGGATTCCCAGCATCCACAGTGGAGGGACGGAGCTACAATCCAAAGTCAAGTTTACTCTGACCACTGGATAGGTGGTACGCCAGAAGCAACAGATTCCCCAACCACCTGGACTACATGTAGCCCCTTGCCTTGCACCTGAGTGGGATCAATGGGAAGTGCCTAGACAACTTCACCTGGTGACCTGAGACGTACACTCCTCCTCCCCAACACTTCTAGTGACAGGAGGCAAACGCCTCCCTATCCCAGCAACCTCAACCAGCAGGGTCTAAAATTAGAGCTTTCTCCCTTTCTTCCCTTCTACCCAGCCCTGTCTGCCATCCCCATTGCCCACCCACTGAGCACTGGGATAGGGAACCTCTCCAGCAACCCTTCTCTGCCCCGTACCCGGTGACCCGATGACCTTCCCCCCTCCAATGCAAGATTACTCCTGTGACCAATTCCTACCTTCTCCCTACCCAGCCACCCTTCCCTAAGCAGCCCGAGATTGCTCTGGCAACCCCGCCTGTACCCCTTCCCCACTGCCACCTTCCCACCCTCCCAGCAGGACAGGAATGCTTTGGTACCCTCACCCACCTGGCCCAGACCCCTCACCACCAAACCACCCACCTGTCTGAGCAACACAAGAATGCTCTGGGGACCACAAACCCCCAGCCCAGGGATTCGGGCCTCTTAGAGGCAAAAAACAAAAGAAAACAAAAAACACTCTGGGGACCCTGTCCTGTAGCCCAGTGATCCAGCCCTCCTCTCCAGAGTCCCAGACCCCTGTCCTGCCCCAACTCCCAACCTGCAAGCACACTCCCACATCGCTGCTGGTCCAACACACCCATGACACCTATTCAACCAATTCTATCACCAGCTTCCTGCCACTGGACCTATGACAGACGGTGGTCAACGCCTGCCTAAGCTGCCCTCAGCCGTCTAACATAACCAGTGAACAGAGACTTGTGCTCACACTACAAATGCTGCACTGCCCACCTGGCGACAGACAGAAAGCACCAGCACTGCCCAACTGCCCATTGGCAACCAGCACAGCCTGGCATGCCTGGGTATATCAAAGCTAAACAAAATAAAAAGAAGAACATCAAAAAGACTCAGTAAACACGAAATCAATAAAAACAAAGGAAATGAAAGGACACTTCATAAACAAAAAGAGCTCAGTACAGATAATTAAGCAGAATAAAGAAATCATGAACATTACACACACACACACACACACACAAAGGATAAAAAAATGACAGCAGTGAATTCATATATGTCTATAATGACACTAAATGTAAATGGTTTAAATGCCCCATCAAGGGACAGAGAGTGGCAGATTGGATACAAAATATGACCCACCAAAATGTTCCCTACAAGAAACACAATTTAGACACAAAAACATAAATAGGTTAAAAAACAAAGGATAGAAATAAATATATCAGCAAATACTAACCAAAAGAGGAAGAGTAACAGTGCACACTCTTCTCCAATGTACATACATAATCAAACTCCATTGTAAGAGGCAAGGAAGGGCAGACACTATTTAATGATTAGGGGTTAATCCACCAAGAAGACATAACAGTAATAAATAGTTATACACCCAAAGAAAGAGCCCCGAAAAATATAAAACAAACTCTAATAAATTTGAAAAGAGAGTCAATGTGGTTGTTAAGGTTGTATGTCAACTTGGCTAGGCTGTGGTTTTGAGTCACTGAGCAACTGGATAGTTACACTCCATGATGAGATCGATATTCAACTCCATGGTGGAATCTGCTGTGAGTAGCTGGGCAGCTGCCTTCGGGGTGTGGCCTGCTTCCAGTATATAAAGAGAAGCTTTGAGAAAGGTCTATAGCTTTTGGCACATCTGGATCCTACATTTGGCCACATCTTCATTTCAGTGGCCTGTCATACTGCTTGCTGACCTTGGGATC
>NW_006921962.1:2224840-2226205 GCF_000298275.1 Orycteropus afer afer
ATGAAGTGAAAAGAATATAACAAAGGCAAAGGATGACATTGAAAAATTTGCAACAGTAAAAGACAATAATGGAACATACTACTACATACACAATCCTGCAATAATGGTAATAAAAATAGTAATGTATGAGTAGATACAAAGGTAGTTAATGTAAGCTGGACAGGGGTGGGAGGGCATATGGGAGTACACCTGTATGCATATATAGGGTTGGCAGAAAATATTCCTACACATGTATTTGCACATGTTACAAATATACCCGTATATATAAAAGTGCACACAGGGGACACAGTCATGAAAACCTCTTAACCATGACCAAACACCTCCTGGGACTGAGATGCTAGGCTTGAGTGCTAGGGACCACAGTCTCAGGGGAAATCTAGGTCAATTGGTATAACATAATCCACAAAGACAATGTACTGCATCCTACAGTGGTGAGTAGAAACTGGGTTCTTAAAAGCTTGTGAGTGCCAACTGTTACAATGACTGATCTCTTTCTATCTGGAGCAAAGAATAGTGAAGAAGACAACAGGCTCAAGCAAACAGTTAGTCCAAACGACTAATGGACTAAGTGGACCACAGCCTCCACTAACCTGAGACCAGAGCTAGATGGTGCCGGGCTACCACCACCGACTGCTCTGACTGAGATCACAATAGAAGTTACCAGATAGAGCGGGAGGAAAAGGTGGAACAAAATTTAAATTATAAAAAGAAAAGACCAGACTTACTGGTCTAACAGAGACTAGTAGAACACCCAGACTATGGCCCTCAGGTACTCTGCTAACTTTGAACTAAACTCCTGGAGAACACCTTTCAGCTCCATAAAAGACAGGCCCATAAAGTGAACAATAACACCCAGAGGAACATGCTCCTCAGGGCATATAATAATCAACTATATGAGACCAAAAGGACAGCATTTGCTCAAAAGCAAAGTTAAGAAGAAGGGGTAGGAAAACAGGGCAACTGGAACTAGGGAACCAAAAGTGGAAAGGAGGTCAGATGGAGTCTTATGAGACCCCCAATACTGTGGCCTGGAATACATTCTGCACCTGGAATATAAAACTCACTCCCAGGGGTGGGCTCCCAGCCCAATGGTTAACAACATGTACATGTAGACCACTCAACCCAGGATGATGCGCCCACATACTCTATGGTAATACATCCCTTAGAGCAACAGACCACGGGACACCAGAGGGGCAACATTCACAATGAGGAAATGCAGGACACACAGGAGTGCTATGAGAGGCACAGGAGGAAGGTTACTAGGTAGGAAGGGGAGAAGTCTGGGTTAGAGTTGGGCATGGTAAATGGGGAATGAAACTAAATGTATATGTAATGTTGAATGTAAAACAAACTCTTAAAATTTTT
>NW_006921962.1:2226519-2236645 GCF_000298275.1 Orycteropus afer afer
ACAACAAACCAAAATAGAGAATTTTTTTAAAGAATCCCAATCACACTTAACAGATACTTCCTTTTGAGCTAGATCCTATTCCTTGAACACAGAGAGAAGATGAAAGGAAAAAAATAAGAGCAAATGGCACGTATAGATGGAAACAGAAGACATATACTAGTTCTGTCGCTTGAGATAGTGGGAAATTTCTGCAAAAGCAATGCGATTTACTTAATTCAATATATTTGCAAACTCCCTTGGTTTAATAACTATGTGAACAATCTTGGATTATAAGCCCCTGTACTCCAGGAACACAAAACAAAAACCACAGACATAAACAAATAGAACATTAGAGTCATCTTGCAGAAAGGGGGCTGGTGTTTGGATGGGAGATTTTCTCAGGAAAAAAAATGAAGATCTTAGGACACTTGAGCGTCTATGAACAAAAACTTTGTCTTAGTCTTGGTATAACTACAAAATTAAGTTACCAAAAAAGAGACTTTGTCAATTCTTTCTATAAATTAATATCTTAAAAATCAATACCTAGACCTATTACCTAAGGCTCATTTTACTTAAAAAAAAAATACACACACACACACACACACATACATATACACATTTATATATCTTCACCACCCTACCCTCATCCAAGCTTCTAATGACATCCTCTGCATCTGCTAAGCCTCATTGCTTTCTCATCATGCTTTCACCCCAGGTGTCCTCTCGCATTTTCCTTATTGTGATGTTGTCTACCCAGTGTGCTAAACCAATGACATCTCAATAGAATGATGGTGTTAAATAAATCTGTATTGAAAAAAAGTCTAGACTTTTAGCTCTGGAAGAAACTTAGAGGATGTCTACTCCAAGAGTGATACAAGGATCTGGTGATATTCCAGTGGTGGAAAAGTTAAGGCAGACTTACACCTTAACACTATAAGTCATAATCAAAAATCTGAAGTTGTTGCAAATGCTATGACCAGAGTCAGACCATCTGTGTTTAAATTGCAGCTCTACCAATTCCCAGATGAGTGGCTTTGGGCAATTTACTTAACTGTTCTAAGTCACATTTTCCTGTCTTTAAAATAGGAATAATAATATATCTTACCCACAGGACTATGCGGGGTGCTAAATGAAATAACATATGTAACATAATGACAGCATTTCTCCCGTAGTGTTATACTGAAGATATCAAATACACCATGCCAAATACCCTTCAGAATTCTACGATGGCTGACATGCATGTGAACACAGTAAAGGTCACAACAATTCTATATAAAGGGTGGGATAAAAAGGACAGTAGGCCTGAAACAAGAGCACTCAACAGACAAAATTTCTAACCCCATAGAGATCTAAACAGAACTCGATCAACTAAATCACCTTCCTATCAGCAACACCTTCTTCCAGCAAATCAAATTTTAAACTTTTAAAATGATCCTGAAGGATCATTTTAATTATTTTACCATATTTTACCATATAAATTAAGCTGAATATTGGTATAAAATGACTGAACTATGTAATTTTCAGGTTTAAGTCCAAGATAGGAAAAGGTTCACTCCTCTCTAACTCATATTTCTGCAATGAAATGAGCATCACAAATCTTTGTTCTTGACCTTGGCATAACTAAAATTTGTTTTATTCTTTTTCTTTTCTTTTTTGGGAAATACCTACTATTGGCATGTGCTCTGCAGTTTTTGTGTGTGTGTCATTTTAGCAAATATCTATATTTGCAGTAAAGAAAAACTCCCTAGCAAAGTCTTTCCCAATATTTTTTACTGTCTAGAAACCCATCTCAGTGTGGTATAAACACATATTTACCCAGGATTTTTTTTTTTTTTTTGACTGTATTCAATTCTCCTCAAAATTCAAAGAACATGTTATGTGTTAAAAAATACGTAGGGACCAAAAGATAATACCTGTATTCTTTATCATCCCCTAGAAATATGTCGTTAATAGTTGCTGTCTAGTCGGCTCTGACTCAAAGAGACCTTATGTGGATGACACACAAAACTCTGCCCAGTCCCGCACCATCTGCATGACTGTTGGTCTGTTCGAGCCTAATTACAGCTATTGTATCAAATCATCTCATTGAGGATTTCCTTTCGTTTTTGTTCAACTTCTTTAGCAAACATAATGTCCTTTCTAGTGAATGAGTAGCTATCAGAGATATCCCTTACCTGTATATACATTTAGGAGCTCTGGTGATGTAGTGCCTAAGGCATTTGACTGCTAACCAGAAAGCTGGTGGTTCAAACCCACCAGCCACTCCACAGAAGGCAGGTTGGGCATTCTACTTCTATAGTGATACTGCCTCGGAAACCCAAGGAGGGGTTGCTATGAGTTGGATCCGACTCGAAGGCAGTGAGTTTGGTTTTGGTTTTGGTATGAACTTTTATATGGCCTACTTACTTTAAGGTTGTTCTTTTGTATCTCTTTAATATTCAGATATAATGTTTTAAAACAGTACACATTTAAGATTGTAAAGGACTAAAATTTGTATAAGTACAAAAGACCTAATTCATGGTCAAGAAATATTTGTTAAATTTAGCTGAAATTAATTCATCTTATTAGCATAGTGCCTAAGGCACTTGACTGCTAACCAGAAGGCTGGAGGTTCAAACCCACCAGCCACTCCTCGGAAGGAAGGTTTGGCAATCCTACTTCTGTGGTGATACCACCTCGGAAACCCAAGGAGGGGTCGCTATGAGTCAGGGCCGACTCGACGGCACATAACAACAACAACAACATTTAGAGAAACTGAGTTTATATACACATCTAAGCATTATTCTGAGGAGCTCTGGTAGCATAGTGCCTACGGCACTTGACTAATAACCAGAAGGCTGGTGGTTCAAACCCACCAGTGACTCTTCGGAAGGAAGATGGGACAATCTACTTCCATAGTGATACTGCCTCAGAAACCCAAGGAGGGGTCTGACTCAATGGCACATAACAACAACAACAAAGCATTATCTAATATTCCAATAACAGGCATACAAATTCAATAGAGTTAAAAAAAAAAAGTAGCAAGGCTAGCTTTAAGTTTATCAAAAGTAGAATATTTTGACTTATAAAGCTTAAAACTTACTTAAATTTAAACTAAATTTACTTTCCCAAAAAGTCTTTAAGTTAATGTTTTCTGAAATAAGTTATATAAACATACATAAAAATTGCAATGAAAATAGATTAGAATTTTTTATTAAGTTTTAAAAGCCCAGGTGGGAGTAAGGCTATGACTGAGATTATCATTCCTCAGTTGCTTGCTACACTCAGCTATGAAGGCTTAGACAGGTGGGAAAGCTCATTTACTTTTAAAACAGATGAAACGTTTTAATACTAAGTTATTACCTTGATTTCATACGTTGTTCCAGGATTAAGGTTGGTAAGAAGAACCTCCAGACTATCTGGCCTTGCTCTAACTTGTGTATACACTGTTTGTATCCATGGACACACTTCCTTGTACTTTACAATGTAAGATGTAATCCTTCCATTTGGGCTAGGTGGTGTATTCCAAGAGAGAAGAATCCCAGCAGAGCCAACTCTTTCCCCTGCTAGGAAGACTGGAGGCCCTGGTTCTACAAAAAAAAAATAAAAACTTTTTGTTAAAAGGTGAAAAAAAATTGTATTTTCACAGTCTATGTAAGAAAAGCATTTTCAAATTTGGAGTTTTGAAGTTCCTAAAGGCTAATGGTTTCTTAATGTGAGGTTTCCCTCCCTAGAGCTCTACTGGAAAAAAAGAAAAAAAAGAAAAGATTAAATGTGCTTTGGGGAATACCAGAAGCATTCTTTTATAAGAATGTGAAAAATGGAATGCTACTTAATACTACATACCAAATATACTTTGATGCCAAATCATTTTTCAAAAAGAAACACACAAAACTAAAAAAGCAAGAAACAGTATTATAATTTAATTCTATCTGAGCAAATATTGTGAGTTTAATATTTTCAGGAGCTATATTTCTTAAATGCTAATATTAACAGTCTCTTTGATATGTTTCACAACTGGTACAGTGTAATTATGTTAGATCTTTCTAAATAAAGGAAGTTAAAGAACCAGCAGAGGTTCTAAACAGATCACTTTCTTAAGTTTCCATTTGGCCTTAATTACTCTAAACTGTATTTTAGGCATAAAACATAAGTATTGCTAAAAATTATTTCCACCCAATAGATTTTCACTAAATACTTCATTTAAAAAGTAATTTAAAACTTATACTCACTTGTTACATTCGTTGTCACTGTTCTACTAACAGGTGCACTGTATGTTGTAGCAGAAACTGAAGAGATGGTTATGTCATACCTAGTACCAGGAATAGCATTGGAAACATCAACCTAGAACACCAAAAATAAACAATTGTGTTTAACTTCTTTTGGAAAGCAAAGCAAAAGCAAAACACCGTAATAATATATCTACCATTGTCAAAATTTTAAAGTAGCACTTCACTGTATAACTCTGCTATTTAAAATATCACAGCAAACTTCTATATTGTTGCATTACATAAATTTGCTGTATCATATAACAATTTAACAAATAACATGCAATAAAAATTACAAAACACACAACTTTACCAAAGACTAAATCACTATTTCTATCTAGTCTAGCTCATATCCACAAACAATAGCTACTTAAGAGCCTTGACAAATGTATAGCCCATTACTCAGCCCTTACTTTCAAGAGTGTAAACAAAATACCTGTGTCTCTGAAGTTCCAATAAACAGTAAAAGAAAAATGACAAGAAAATCCATCATTATTACATTTTTCAGGCAGTGGAATTACATTGATGGCTCTAGAGAGAAATGTTGCCTGCATTAATGATTTAAAGACAGATCCTCCTGGTGAGTGCACAGTTAATGAGCCTGGATTACTCAATAGCTCTGCCCTTTCTTTGTTAAACTATTCATGAACCCTTGGATGACTGGCTGTAGGTTCAGGGTAGATGTGAAAAAAAGGCATAGCCATTGCTAAGGTGACAGTCCACTGATGCTGAAACTTACACTCATCAATTCATCATCAATGTTTTTGTCTTCATCTTATGCTTTGAAAAACCATCAAAGGAGGAAGTTTTCAGCGTGGATAGGTTTCATAAAGAACTTTCCTATTAAGAGCAAATATAAATACAAGGTGGCTTGGCAAGTTCTATAATGAAAACTATACCTGATACTCTCCACCTCCAAGATCTTTGATAGTAACAAAGCCACTGTCAGGAACAAGATCCACATGATACCTTTCCACATGCCCGGAGTGCAGGGTCCAGTGTAGAGAAAAGGAATGTGCGGAAATATTGAAGGCGTTAAGCTTCTCTGGTTTTTCTGGTTCTAATACAGGAAAATAGAGGTTTAAATAGAACGGTCACCTAACATTCAAATGGAAAATGAAAATCAATACTCTTAAGTGTCAAGTTTCAAAATAACTACACTGTTAGCAAGCATTGGGTCTCATAAATTATCTCTAATCATACTTAGGTGTTAGGCATGTGTATCTTTAGTAACACATAGTTTTTAAGTATGATTGCCAGAAATAACATTTCATCTTACATATCTGTTCCTAGGATATTTCTTATCTGCTAAAATCTATTGGTTGACCAAACGGCTTTGGAAAGCTTATGCTCTGATTGAAAAATTGAATCATTTTAAAATATAAGCTATCTGATTACCTGAATTTTGCTCAGCAAAAGAAGATGATTAGAAAAGAATACTAGTAACTGAAATCTGCTAAATTTTTTAAAATAGTGAGCATTTCTGATGAATACTAGGTTAGGTATTCAGATAATTTCTCATACTTTAAATAATAAGTCCTAGATGTCCTTGCTATTTCAACTGGATTTTTCAACTTTTGCTTCCATTGTTTTCAAAGTTTTGTTATGCCACCTGTAACTCCTTGAAGGGAGGGTTCCACATAAAGTTCTTATGATTAGTTGTGAATGACGCAGGGTTTCATGCTGCCTTATCTTTAGCTCAGATTTCAGACAAACAATGTGGGGGGGTGCGGAATATTACTGAGCTGAAAGCATGTGGAAAGCCTATCTAACATAGACCCAATCTAACACTATTTCCAAAAGACAAGAGTCTGGAATTAATCATTAAACTTCATTTATTGTTTTAAAGCCCATTACCAGGGATGATCTGAAAATGGATATAGTAAAAATCCTAAATATACATTTCTTAACAAATGTATATTTGATAAAGGGCATTGAATAAAAAAGAAATCTTAATATAGCAGATCAATTTCTCAGTATTTGCTAGGGGGAGTAATTTTAAAGTGGTTTATTTTATTTTATTTATTCTTTAACTCCTTTAAGGGTTCCTGTAATGTTTATAATATAACTTCCGGCAGTCCTACTTCCGTAGTGATACTGCCTCGGAAACCCAAGGAGGGGTCGCTATGAGTCGGGGCCGACTCGACGGCAAATAACAACAACAACAACAACCCAACACTCTAACCTGATTTCAATTGATCTATTTCCACCCTGACATCTTCAAAGATACAAATAATCTCTTGGCATAATTGTAGTAACCACTGTAGTTTTCTAATAATTCTTAAAATGTATTATAAATCCATGGCAAAAGATCAGAGAAACACCCAGTTGGTGATGGGTAAAATTTTTGTTGTACATAGCTTTTTTAGGTGTTTTTCTTAGATTATTGTGTACACAGACCTATGCTCCCTGTATTCTCAAGCTTCAGAGAAAACAGCTTAAATCTCCTTGCCAGCCAACATTAACATAAACAAAAGTCTACTATAAATGACCAGTTCACCCAAATACTGTTCACACCTACTAACTTATGTGAGGGCTAATATTATTTTTGAGGGGCTTTTTGGAATTAACTATTATCTATGATGTCTTTGGCAAGAAATTAAAAAGGATCTGGGGTGAGACTTTGATAAATAAAGAAAGATGTAAGAGGCAAAGGGCTGGTTACCTGGATGCCTGTGAACATGGGATGTGTTTTCTTAGACTGTGGTTTAAAATTACACACTGAAGGACTCCTGGCTAGAGGTGAAGTGTGTCTCACCAAGAGGAGGAAGAGTATATTTGTCTGGAAAGCTGCCAATCTGATCAAGAGGGAAGGACTCTGGGAAATGACACTTAAAACAAGGCATGAAGGGATGAGCAAAAACAAGCTTCCTAAAAGTTTAGTAAAGACCTTTCCAAGCACAGTGGATGGAAGCCTGGATACGGAAAGATCTGGAGGAACTGAAGAAAGCCAGGCTGAGTTTCTAGGATAGAGTGAGAAAGAGGGAGAATGACAATAAAAAAGATTTTAGATTTTATTATCCTAAATGCAAGAGGAGCTCTAGAGGCACAGTGCCTAAGGCATTTGACTACTAACCAGATGGTTGGCAGTTCAAACCCAACTACTAACTAGATGGTTGGCAGTTCAAACCCACCAGACTCTCCACAGAAGGAAGATGGGGCAATCTACTTTCGTAAAGATTTACTGCCTCAGGAACCCAACAGGTGTCAATACAAGTCAGAATTGACTTGAAGACAGTGGGTTTGGTTTTTGTTGTTGTTATTTAAATGCATTAGGAAGCCACTGAAAAATATTAGACAATAAAGTAATCAACTTGTATTTTAATTATTATTATTTTAAAAGATCACTCTGAAACATGGCAAATATATTGGAGGGAGGCAATAATGGCAGTAGGCTTGTCAGTAGGATATTTTGGTAATCTGGGGAGAAAAGAGGGAGACTTGCTCTCAGAAGAAAGTGGTGAAAATAGAACAATGCTTAAGTTATTATAGAAGAATTTAGCTTCCTGAATAAGATCTCAGTCAATTAGGTGAAAGCAGAATCCATAATTAACATGTGATCTGTACTGAGTGGAATCCAATCTCTCATAAAGTAGTGTTTTGGTTACCTAGTGCCACTCTAACAGAAAATACCACAAATGGGTGGCTTCAACAAACAGGAATTATTCTCTTACAATTTTGGAGGCTACAAGTCCGAGTTCAAAGTGCCAGCTCTAGGGGCTGGTGAAAGCCCTTAATCGTAGGCTTTTGGTCTGCCTCTTGCTCCCATCCCACTGAAGCTAGTGGTATCTTTTTACTTAGGCAGCTGCCAGCTGCTGAGGCTAACAAGCCCACGGTCAAGATTACCAAACAACATGGCAGGCCACTAGTTCAAGTCCAGAAACAGTCCCAAGACTGGCAGAAAATCATGGCAGGCTGCTGAATGAAGATTCAGCTACCTGCAGGGGTCCAAGTGTGCCAAAAAGCTGTGAAGACCCTTCTCAAAACTTCTGTTTATATACTGGAAGCAGACTACGTCCCTCAGCTGCTCCAGTAGAGTTCACCATGGAGTTGATTACCATTCTCACTATGAGGAATAACTACATCCAGCTGCCCAGCCACTCAAACCAGGCCCAGCCAAGCTGAGACATAACTTTAACTACCACAAGGAGGAAAATATAAAACAAAAATATTACTCTCAACCTAACTTTTACTAACCAATACAAATTGGACTGTGAAGTGGATATATTTGTAGTTTTCAGAGAAAAACTATCACATAGCCTTCAGCTTAATTAGGGTTAATAAAAGAAGTCTAGCCTTAATTCAATGTTTACTACAGACAGGAATTTCCAAAAAGCTAATCCTCAGAACCCCATAAGTTAACAGTGTAATAGATGTTCTTTGATCAAACCACTTTGTCAGATAAGTTTTTTCTTGTAAGCTAAATTGCTTTCTTTATTGCAAGATTTCTGAGCTTTAAATATGCTAATGTGTTTTGTGATACTCTAAAGCAACACTATCAAATAAAAATGTCAGCCATATATGTAATTTTAAATTTTCTAAAAGCCAAATTAAAAATTTAAACTGGACAAAATTTATTTTAATAATATATTTTATTTAACTCAACATATCAAAAATGATCATTTCAACATGTAATCAGTATGAAAATTATTAATGAGCTAGTTAATATTATTCTTTCGTGCTAATTCTTTGAAATACAATGTGTAATTTACACTTACAGCACATATCAGTTTGAACTAGTTACATTTCAAGGCTCAGTAGCAACCTGCTGCTCAGTGCTGCATATTGAATGGTGTAGCTCCAGAGCATCTTCCAACTTATTCCCTTGGCATTTGTCTGTCCATCTGAGAAAAAGCGTGGCAGGTATCCCCCCACACAGTCCAATGTCTTGTATCCACACACATAGGCTAGTGCTTTCCACAGACCAGTGGTGATTTTGCCACCTAGAGAACATTTGGCAATTTCTGGAAACATTTTAAACTGTTACACTCAAAACTGTCACTGGGAGGATGCTATTGGTATCTAGCAGATAGAGGCCAGGGACGCTGCTAAGCATCCTAAAATGTATAAGACAGTAGGGAATCACCCAGTCCAAAAGGACAATGGTGCTAAGGTTGATAAACCCTGCCTCAGACTAAAACCTTGATTTAAAAAATAAATGAACAAACTCACTGTCCTGTAGTTGATTCAACTCATAGCAACCTCTCCTTGGCTTTCTGAGGCAGTATCTCCTTCTGAGCATTGACTGCTCTGGTGGTATAGTGCCTAATGCATTTGACTGCTACCCAGAAGATTGGCAGTTCAAACCACTGCCAATTCAGTTCAGCCACTCCTTGGAAGGAAGGTTGGGCAATCTACTTCCATAGTGATACTGCCTCAGAAACCCAAGGAGGGATCATTGTGAGTTGGAAATAACTCGACAGCACCTAACAACAAAAACAACAACACATCAGCAAATGGAGTTCCTGAAAATTTTACTCTATCCATGTCATTAAGATCAGCTCTATTCTGAGGAGGCAGCTCTTTCCTAGTTGCATTTTAAGTGTCTTCTGACCTGAGAAGAGCTCTGGTGGTGTAGTGCTTAAAGCATTTGACTGCTAACCAGAAGGTTGGTAATTCAAACGCACCAGCCACTTCTCAGAAGGAAGTTTGGGCAATCTCCTTCTGTAGTGATTCTGTCTTGGAAACCAAGGAGGGATCACTGTGACCTGTCTGTGATTTGATGCCAATGAGTTTTTTTGTTGTTGTTGTTGTTCTTTTTGTTCTAATCTGAGGGGCTCATCTTGCAACTCTATATCAGATAATGTTTCAGGACTATTCATAAACTTTTTCAGTAATATATCAGTCAATGTTTCACTGATATTTATACATTTTTCATTGTCAATTCTTTGAAAAGTGGA
>NW_006921962.1:2237111-2243792 GCF_000298275.1 Orycteropus afer afer
ACTGCTGTCAAGGTGGACCTGACTCATAGAGACCCCTCCTTGGGTTTCCAAAATGGTATCACTATAGAAGTAGATCGCCCAATCTTCCTTCTGAGGAATATGAACTCTAAATTCCTTTTGTTGTTGTTGTTGTTTTGGTTTTGTTTGGGGTATTAACACATATATATCATATTTAGAATAAGAATAGTGTGTGTGATGGACAGAATAGCAGCCCTTCAAAGATATATATCCACATCTTGGAATCTGTGAATATGCTATGTTACATGGCAAGAGTGACTCTGTAGATGGAATTAAGGTTAAATAATTATGAATCTTAAAATAGGGAGATGATACTGGACTATCCAGGTGGGCCCAATCTAACATAATGAGCCCTTAAAAGGAGAAGAGGTAAAGTCTATCAATTAAAAAAAAAAAAAGTGGAAGAAGGCAGCGGTGTGTTAGAAAGATGTAACAGAAAAAAGACAGGCCATTTTGAAACATAAGTGTGATGAGACCCTGGCTTAAAGATGTAGGAAGGGGACCGCAAGCCAAGAGATGTGGCAACCTCTAGAAACTGAGAATGGTCTTTAGTTGTTATCCAGCAAGGAAATGTAGACTTCATCCATACAACCACAGGAACTGAATTTCTGCCAATGATCTGGATGAGCAAAGGAAGGGATTCTCCCTTAAACACTCCAGAAATGAAGACAACCCTGCCCACACCGTGACGTTAGCCTGATGCGACCCAAGTTGGACTTATGACCTATACAACCTTGAAAGAATAAATCCGTGTTGTTTCAGGCACTAAATTTGTGGTAATTTGTTACAGCAGCAATAGTAAACCAGTGGAATGTGTTACAGCCCATAACAAATGTCCTTAGAATCTGTCATCTGTAGAATTCCCACCTTGAAGATCACTTTAAGAGTAATTCCTATGAATTACTGTTGCGCTTATGTTCTCTTTAGAAGAATTGAAAGTGTTAATAGGTTTCAAGCTTTATTTGAATTAGAAACAATGCTTTAAATTATTCAGAATAGTGTTTTTTTTCTCTTATATGTAAAAAAAAAAATTGTGGCACCATTGAATTACTAGTGGTTCCACCAATACATCATGTTCATTTACACTTCCACAATTTTGCATAAGCTGCTCTCCTTCCCTGTGAGTATGCATTTCTCTACACCCCACATGCCCTCTGGGTCTTATAAGCAAAGCTATGATCATTTTTCTGACATTACTTGCATCAGATAACCTTGTCCATGTCTGTCATAGAGTTATTCCCTCCCCTGTGCAACCACAATAAGCTTGAACATGCTTCCACTGAATCATCTATTGCTTTGTTTTATGCTACATGTGCCTCCAAGCTTATGGTCCTTATTACATTCTGAACATCCTATGACTCTGTTCTTTCATGTGTATATCCCCAATGTACAGCATATAGTAGGACCTCAAAGAAAAATAAAGTGTTTTTAGGAGAATAAATGGTTCTCAAGTCTTCCACCTAATTTTCTACTAGCTAGACCTCTAATCTGATATGGCAATGAGGTAATAAAGCTACATCTGTTGAGCACTGAGTATATGCCAAATACTGTTCCATAAAATTTACATTTTACATATATCATCTAATTAATCCTTAGAGTATTCTAGTAAGATTCATATTTTTATACTCTTAAATATTCTATAAACTTTAAGATTCATTGAAATTCCATCATGAACAATACAATACACAATATCAATGTGAACTTTTTAAAACATCAAAAAATATTTGCCTACCTGCAACAACCCTGATAGCTGTGCCAGATCCTTTGACACTGTCTCTCAATCTATGTACTGTGATGTTATACATTCCACGAGGAGTTAGATCTGTAACTGTGTGCTCAGTCATAGCTCCCCAAATAAGATATTCTTTTGTAAATGTTCTGTTTGATATATCAATCTTGTAATGAGTGAAGTTGGTCTCTGTTGGATTCCATGCTAAATATGCAGAAGTAGTATTCACAGCTTTTAAAGTTAAGCCACATATCCTAGATGGTTCTATCAAAAAGGTAAATCATACATAAATAAAAATTGCACATATACTGTGTAAAAACAAAGCAAAACTTGAATTATACTCATTAAATATCAATGTAATAATCCTAGACTTCATTCATGTATAATATCTTACATGGTCAGTTCTGAAAATAGAGGAATAGGACATTATAGAGGAGCTTTATGTGGCACCATAGTATCCTCCCTAACTCCCAAAAGTCTGTCCCTTAATCATAAATCACTACCAATAAAGTCATTTCATTATACTTGTGCCTCCTGAATGCTTGTGACCAGGAGTATCTATGATATAATCTCAAATTTGTTCTGGTGGCATAGTGCCTAAGGCATGTGACTACTAACCAGAAGGTTGGTGGTTCAAACCCACCAGCCACTCTGTGGAAGGAAGACTGGCCAATCTACTTCATAAAGATGTACCACCTCGGAAACCCAAAGGGGGTCACTGAGTCAGAATCGACTTGATGACACTGAGTTTTGTTTTGTTTTGTTATATATTTATGTATAAAACCCAAACTCACTGCCATCAAGTCGATTTCGACTCATACCAGCCCCTCCTTGGGTTTCCAAGGCAGTATCACTATGAAAGTATGTTGCCCAACCTTCCTTCCAACGAGTGGCTGGGGGGTTTGAACCGCCTGACATATATGATTAGTACATATATAGATAGAAGTATATATATTGGCTTCAGATTATTTTTTTAAAAAGACTGTGTACTTCCAATCAACTTTGACATACAAAGATTCCATGTTTTGGGGAATTTTTAAAATAATATTATTATGATCCTATTTTGCCTTAATTATCAGGCTCTATGTTTAAAATAGCTTTAGTTATGATAAAACAAAATACTTCCAAGAAATACATGATTATAAAGCAAAGACTTTATTTATGATGTTTCCTTACTTGTAGTCACTTTTTCCATTATTGATAGAACACTGTAATCTTTGCCTCTAACTGTCTTCACATGAAATATATACTCCACACCTGGCATCAAATTTCTTACTTTGGCTTTGTTGCCATAAACAATTATGTTAAATAGCTTTTCCTTTTTAGATGTCATATGATAGGATATCTAGAGAAAGAGAAAAACAAAATTATGTTTCTCACAGTTTGAGGATTTATTTAGCATTAACTCTGTACTAGTCATGTTCACATAAATTAACACTGCAAGGGAGGGGTTGTGCTCATTCCTATTTTCACCAAAGAGCAACTTGGGGCTGAGAGAGGCTGAATAACTTAGGGAAGTTAAAACAGTACTAGGCAGAGTAGATTGACTCAGAAGTGTAGGAACTAAAAGAACTACAGTCTCAAGCTGTTTTAAAATTTTATTTATAATATATGTATATATAATATGTATAATTTATACTCATGTATGTGTTGATATACTAAATATACTACAATGAGGCATTGGTGGTTTAATGGTAGAATTCTCACCTTATATGCAGAATACCTGAGTTCAATTCCTGGCCAATGTACTTACTATGCAGCCATCGCTGTCAGTGGAGTTTGCATGTTGTTATCATGCAGAACAGGTTTCAGTAGAGCTTCCAGAGTAACACTGACTAGGAAGAAAGGCCTGGCCATCTACTTCCAAAATCAGTCAATGAAAACCCTATGGACCACCAGAGTCCCACTGGCAACCAATCTTGGGAATGCTATAGGACCAAGTAGTGTATGGTTTTATGGTGCATGGGGTCGCCCTGAGTGGGGGGCCCACTCAATGGCAGTGAAAAACAACAACAGTATATATACTACATAACATGAGGGATACACTTCCTGTTTTTCACATGAAAAAAAAAAAAAAAGCAAATTCTGTAAAATTGCATTTTAGGGACAGCTAACCAAACAAAAAACCTCACTGCCATCGAGTCGACTACAACTCATAGCAACCTCTCCTTAGGTTTTCGAGGCAGTATCACTAAGGAAGTAGATTCCCCAATCTCCCTTCCAAGGAGTGGCTGGTAGGTTTGAACTGTCAGCTTTCTGGTTAGCTGTCAAGTGCCATAACACTATGCCATTACTACTACCCATTCTCCCAATTCTAAAACAGAAGACTGAGGGAGAGACAAAGGGGCTTACTGAAATCCAAAGTTGCTGGCCTAGGGGAGGGTATCAGCTTTTTTCCTGATTGTCTATAAGACGAGGAATATGGTGCTTCATCCCATACCCTAGTTAAATTACGAGGGCCCCAAGCAAATCACTACCATAAATTGAGGATTCTGGCTAGAGATACTAGCACTTCCCACTTGGACATATGCTTAGGCACTGGACTTCTTGCTCTCCCTTTTATCTCAATGAGCAGAAAAAGAAAATTGGAAAGAGAGAAGGAAAAAGAAAGGCTGCACACTCACCTTAGCCCTGGCAAAGATGCCAGAGTCTCCCGGGTGTTAAGTACCACCACAGACAGTATTAAGGCTGGATCCATTTTACCAGTACCCCATCCAAGAGGGCTGACCTTGTGCAAGGAGACCTTAGCAACAAAAGTCAATGGCATATCATGCCAGAGGAAAGAAGTGAGAAGAGTTGGAAAAGGTGGAACCAGAGCTGGGTCTGCCATGTAAAGGAAGTGGGTAGGGAGGATAACCCCCTCTGGAAAACTCACACATACACCTTAGGAGAGAACCAGATTTTGAGGACTGCTAAAGAGCTGTCTTTAAGAGCCAGCCAGTGTTACTGAACTGAGCATCAAAAAAACAGCAAGAGAGGGAACTACAAAAATAGACACTGGAATAGAGAAGCCACTCGATTTTTTTTGTTAAATAAATGGATGAATGAATGATAAATGTCACACTCCATGGCAGCCCATCTTTCATCATAACCTGGGCCGGGAAAATCAATTATTCATTAAAGCTTTGAGAACTGGCATTACCTTTAGAAATTTTGAGTCAAGGGATGATATGATAGTTTCAATACCCTGGAGATTTTTTATGCACTGAAGTCTACTTATAACAATCTCTACTCTTTTCTATTCCATATTTCATTATCTCAAGAAACATGTGAGTTTTATACATTATGTAAATTTTGTCATGCTTTAAAAACAATTTTTATGAAATAGGGGTCAAAGACATTTCCCGGGCAGACATATTTATTGCTATCTTGAGAGAAGAGTGTTTTATTACCTAAGGAAAATAATCATGAAGTCTAGAAACATATCATTGCTTATTGATTTATAAGGTGTCACTGACAATGACTTTGCTTATCTGGCATATGGAAAGCTAGGAGCAGTAAGCAGAATGTTGACAACTTCTAATACGAAAGAAGATGGGAGGAGAAAGTAAATGCAAAATGGAAGAATATAATCTGAATGGAGTGCTAAATTCAAGCATACAAAGAGACATGTTACAGGTGTTAATGAAGAGAAAGAAGGAAAAAAGTTCTGTAGTGATTTAATGATAAAATTATGTGACTCGATTTTTTAAAATGCAATTTGGAAAACTAAAGTTCATTTTCTCCCAAAGTATATAGACTAGACATGCCTAGCAGGAGCTAACTGATGAAAATATAATTTGTGCTTTATTTCTACTTTTAAAACATAGTTTGGAGACTTGAGCTGATTAATTTTAAATGATTAGAAAAATGATCCCAATTATGCAAGTACACTTTGTTAAGCAACCAGGATACTGTTGCTTACTTCATTAAAAATTAATCAATATTCTCATTGGTTGAGAAAGACTAGGATAACCATCAGTGATATAATATACTTAATAATAATAATCTTAATTCTAAAGATTAATATTATATCTTAAATCAGTTACATTTAATAATAGATGCATAATTTATTGTCTCAAAAAATGTGTTCATATAAATTTAATAAAAAGTCATTATACGGTTATATGTATTTTCTGACAGCAAATAATTTTAAGACCTCAGTTAACACTGTGGAAAAATTATCCCATTTGGCATTTGCATTGAAATATGAGAATTAAAATGGATAAACAAGGATAAGAAATGTGGTTCTTTTACAGTTAACATTAAAAGTGCTTAGACTTTTCACTACAGAATATTTACATTGAATATAGGAATGAATTGAATCATTCAATTCAAGGATGTGATTTTTCATGAATGATTTATTACATAGGATAGGCCTATAATTGAATAGCATTTATAAATGACAAATAGAATGCTCATTCCTGACTTTGTGACCTTGGTAGTGAAGAATATCCTCTCCTCCATGAGTCCAAATCCTATCTGTTATTAAAAGTCCATCTCAAGTTCCACTTGTTCTTGATAACTATAGTCAGTATTTTTATCTTCATTCCCTACTCACCCCAAACACTGGGTATGTTAAGATTAACTTATTCATCAAATATTTATTGATTATCTATTATAAGCCAAGCATTATTCTAGTTACTAGAGAAACTGCAATAAACAAAATCGACTCTAATGTTGGACTTGATAATAAGCAACTAAACAAATAAATGACTGAGATAATTTATCTAACCACTAGAGCATTTGGAAAAAGGGATTTATTTCTATTAGGTAAACAGAGATAAAGGGGTCCTAATGGTGCAATGGAGCTCTGGTAGCATAGTGGCTAAGGCACTTGACTGCTAACCAGAAGGCTGGCGATTCAAACCCACCAGCCACTCCTCGGAAGGAAGGTTGGGCAATCCTACTTCCGTAGTGATACTGCCTCGGAAACCCAAGGAGGGGTCGCTATG
>NW_006921962.1:2244739-2260567 GCF_000298275.1 Orycteropus afer afer
CTATGGGGCAGTTCTCTGTCACATGGGATCACTATGAGTCAAAATCTACTTGATGGCATCCAACAAAAACAACAATCAGGGATGATATCTGAGCTAAGGAAACCCAAGGAGGGGTCGCTATGAGTCCGGTCCAACTCGACGACACATAAGAACAACAACAACAACAACAACAACATCTGAGCTAAAAACTCAATGATAAGGAAAAGTCTACCAGAACTCAAGGCAAGAGGTTCACACACAGGGAAGATCAAGTGTAAAGACTCTGCAATGGGCATCTACTTGGCATGTTTGAGGAACACAACTAGCCAAATGTGGCTGGGCCATAGTATCAACTGGGCTGGATATTTAGATAAATATCTAATCAGACAAGGTCTTGGAGGCCATGGCAAGGAGTTTAGAGTTTACTTGAAGAGCAATGGGATACCTCTGGTGGGTGTAAAGCCAAAGAGGGACACTATGTTTTGAACAGCTCCCTCTGCTGAGTGAAATCAAGGAATGGAAGCAGAGACTAATTAGGAGTTAAACAGCTATCATTTCTCACATAGGCCATTGATCTCAGTCATAAAGGATAGTGGCTAGGACAAGAGTGGTGAGTGAAAATGGAGAGAAGTGAACACATTTAGTATCTATTTTAGAGGTACAAGTGGCAGAACTCACAGGTACACTGAGCAATGAAGAAAAGGAGCAATCAAAGACCACTGAGAAAGTGATTGCAGGATAGTGTCCCTTCCTAAAATAAGAGAGACAGGGAGGGAGCAGGTGTGGAGTCACATGAGACAGGCAAGACATAGTAAGCCACTGTAAGGAGTCTTTTAAGCACAAGAATGACATATTAATTTTACTTTTAAGAATGAGCCTCTGATTTCCATGTGACAACAGAGAGAGAAAGGAGGGGTTCATACTAAAATTGTTGTTGTTGTTGTTGTTATGTGCCGTCGAGTTGGGCCCGACTCATAGCGACCCTCCTTGGGTTTTTCAGGCAGTATCACTAGGGAAGTAGATTGCCCCATCTTCCTTCCAAGATAATAAAATTAAGCACCCTTAAAGTGAAAATTTGAAAGGAAAACACTTACACAACAAAATACTTATTGATTCCCTACTATGTGTCAGACATTGGTATCAGTAATGGCACAAAACAATGATCAAAAGACAAAACATATGCCCTTATAGAGTTGACATCTTATAGCAGAGGCTAAATGCATTATTTCATTGAATTCTTACAATTCTGTAATTACAATAATCTTTATTTCACAGATGCGGAAATAGGATCAAAGAGGAGAAAAACTTGCTCAAGATCTCATGATATGGATGGAGCTAGAATTCAATGTAATAAATTCCAGGACCATGATCCTTCCACTATAACATTATGTCCACTGTACTTGTTAATCATGGATAAACTGACCTAGACATATATATCAAAATCACATGGCATTAGAAGGCCAGAGCATGAGGTTTGGAAGGAATAAACTGTGGATAAATAAAAGGAAACACTGCTTCATTAAGTACTTAGTAACTTTGGAATTGTACCCCTAAATAGATATTCTCAAGGAAATAGCATTTTAAAAGAGGTGTTAACACATGTACATCAGTAATAACAATAAACAATACCATGTAAAAAGTGCCACTGAAAAGGCTAAAAGGAAATGCCATAAAAGCTCTGTGTAAGAAAATGTCATTCTCTCTGCTAGGATGAGAAAGGACTGCAAAGAAGTGGGATTTAAGCTGGACACTAAACCAAAACTAAACCAAACACACTGCTGTGGAGTCGGATTCCACTCATAGCGACCCCCTCATTGGGTTTCCGAGGTTGTATCACTACAGAAATAGATTGCCCAACCTTCCTTCCAAGGAGTGGCTGGTGGGTTTGAACCACCAGCCTTCTGGTTAGCAGTCAAGTGCCTTAGGCACAATGCTACCAGAGCTGAGCCAATATTCCCATCCTTTCACCTTATCCTTAAATCCAGACGTTATACATTGAATAGTATTCTCCAAACATTTGTGTTGAAGTTCTCACCCCAGTACTTACAAACATGGCCCTGTTTAGGAGTTTTCTTTAGTTATGATAATGAGGTCATACCACAGTAAAAAGAACAGAATAAACACAAAGGCACACACTGGGGAAACATACTGACGAAAGACAGATACCAAGGAACTCACAGGGCTACAGACAAGGATCTCTTCCTACAGCCAAGCCTCAATTCGTACTTCTAGCCTCCTGAATTATGAGAAAATAAATTTGTTTTCTTTAAATCCACCTACGTGTGGCATTTCTATTATGGCAGCACTAGGTAAGACACCTGATGACAATAATCATTGCCATTGTGATGTCCAATATGATAGTCACTTGCCACATGTGGCTATTAAATACTTCAATGTATTTACTCTGAATTGAGAAATGTTGTAAGTATAAATACACACAATTTTTTTTTAAAAAAAGTAAAATATCTCAATAAGTTTTATATTGACTACATTTTGAAATAATAACATTTTAAATATATTGTTGTTATCATGTGCCGTCGAGTCAGACTCGACTCATAGCAACCCCACCTTGGGTTTCCGAGGCAATGTCATTACAGAAGTAGATTGCCCAAACTTCCTTCCGAGGTGTGGCTGGTGGGTTTGAACTGCCAGCCTTCTGGTTAGCAGTCAAGTGCCTTAGGCAGTACACTACCAAAGTATTAGGTTGAATAAAACATATTACTTAAATTTGTTTCGTTTTACTTTTTTAATGTTTCTATTACAAATTTTTAGTGACACACGTAAATAAATTTGTTTCTTTAAAGCTACCCACTTGTGGTGTTTTTATTATGGTAACACTAGGAAACTAAGACACCTGATGACAATAATCGTTGTCATTGTGATGTCCAATATGATAGCCATTTGCCACATGCGGCTGTTAACCACTTCAATGGGTTTACTCTGAATTGAGAAATGTTGTAAATATAAACACACACAAAATTTCAGGAAAAAAGTAAAACATCTCAATAAGGTTTATATTGGTTACATTTTGAAAAGATAGTATTTTAAATACACTAAATTAAATTAAAATATATTACTAAAATTTATTTCTTTTTACTTTCTTAATGTTTATATTACAAATGTTTAATTATATATATGGCTCATATTATATTTCTATTGGCAGGACTTGTCTATAACATAAATACAATCAGAATTCATAAAAAAAAAGTTGAAAGTTGTAAAAACGAAATAGTAAACTTACATAAACATTTGGTGTTGACTACTTGATTTCTTCTAAATTCACACTAAATTCTTTTTCACCTAAATATGCACACCAATGTTTATTTTCATACTTTGGATAGATTATACCTTGAGTTCCATTCCAATTCTGAGATTCTTTTAGAAGATATAAATCTTTTTGCACTCCCAGTGCTCAGGAAAGGAAAGCCAGCAGTCTAATATCTTCAGAGGATTACTAACTAGAACAAATATTTGGTGTTTAAAAGAATTTCACAGTACCAACTAATAAATGTTCCTTACCTTTTGAACCCTCAGAATATTAGCAAAACAAAACTAAGGATGCCAGTTTTATAAAGAAAACCCTATAATCAAATTTATTAGCAGAAAGTTACACTTCAGTGTATCAAACCAAAAAACTCATTGCCATTAAGTAAATTCCAATGCATTGACCCATAAATAACTTATATGATGATAAATATATCACTGAGGGCTTATTTCTTCTTCTGAAAAAGGATAGCAACATTGATTGAAGGTAATGTCCATTAATCTAGTGAAAGGAGTCTCTGGTGGTGTGAACATTTAAAACTCTCAGCTACATGGCTCAGTTAGAACTTTAAGTCCATACAGAGGCACCTTGCAAAAAAAGCCTGAAAAATCAACCACGGAAAACCCTACGGTGCACATTTCCACTCTGACGTGCATGGGGCCATGAGTTGGAATTGACTCCACGGCAACTGTTTTGTTTTCTCATTGCTGCTGTTGCTGTTTAATCTAATGAAAAATAAAATATTTATATCTTTCTGTTCTTTATGATACAGACACTAGTGACATTACATGCCCCACAGATTGCGTCATTTTACATTGGTAGATAACTTTTAGGTAATTGGCTGTTCTGAGGTTCCTGAACGGCCAAGTGGATGCTGTATTGAAAATATATTGACAATATTTGGTTACTGAAGATTTTATTCACTGGAGAGAGCGCCTTTTGAAATTTGTCTTGATTACTTAACCAGACTTTTAACATATAGCACAGAGAGTTAATTTGTTCTTCACAAGGCTAAAGATGTCAGGACACTTGATCTCACAACCTCCAGTCTTTTCTGAGCTGTTGCTGTGTCACTCCCACATCTGTAGTTCAGCTAAAATGTATGAATCATGAGAGTAAGAGTTTTGTTGTGGTTGTGTTGTTGTTGAAGAAACAAATTTTTGTGAAAGTTGAGTTTGTTAAATTAATGAAATTGTTTCTGTTCCTTGAATCTTTAAACTCTGTCAAAAGGCATGTATAATACTCCAATCCTTTAAAACAATCATTTTAAAAAGCTCCCTTTAATCTGTTTTTTTCAAATGTTAAACTATCAATAATTAAAGTACTGAAATAACGAGGCTAATTCTATGGTTGATGTTCACTCACTGTTCTGGTTACCTAGTGCCACTCTGACAGGAATATACCATAAATGGGATGGCCTTAACAAAAAGGAGTTTATTCTTACAATTTGGAGGCTTTAAGTCTAAGTTCAAAGTACCAAGCTCTAGGGGCTGGGTGAAAGCCCCTCAGCCTTGGGCTTTAGCTCTGTCTCCAGCTCCTGGCCCATTGAAGCTAGAGGCTTGTCTTCACTCAGACAGCTGCTGGCTGCTGAGGCTGCCAAGTCCAAGGTTGACGAATAAAAAAGCACAGTCCCAATGTTACCAAACCACACAGAAGGCCATTAATTCAAGTCCATTGTAAGTCCCCAGGTCAGCAGAGCATGGCAGACTGCTGAACAATGACATGGCTACACGGAAAGTCCTAGCATGCCATAAGCTAGAGACTATTCACCAAAGCTTCTGCTTATATAACAGAAGCAGAACACATTTCCTAAGGCAACTACTCAGCTGCTCACAATAGATTCCACCATGGAGTTGATTAACAGTCTCATCATGGGGAATACTACATCCAGCTGCCCAGCCACTCAACCAGGCCCAGCCAAGTTGACACACAAACTGAACTACCACACTCACTAACAGCTTTTAGATAACCACTCCTCTTTCCTGCCTCCTCCACATCTGAGCCCAAGATAAGAAGGCCCTTGTTCCTTCAACTCTGAGCACTGAGGAAATTTCAAATAGTGTACCCTCTAGCCCCTCAAGGAAGCCTCCACCCCAGAAATATCTCCTAACCAGAGTAAAAGCCAGAAGCCATTGCTCTCCAGTGACCTCTGCATGATCCCTTCCTTTCCTGGGAAGCCACAGCTTGTTGTAAATATTTATAAACACTTTATCCATAGTCATTGATCAGTGTGTTCTGTTATCTGTCTGGATATCCATATAAATTCCTGGGTGGGCAATCGTGCTTGTTTCTGGGAAGGTTGATCAAAGACAAATAAATAAACACTATTGTAAAAACATGAAAGTAAAATTAGGTGGTACAGAGAAGAAAACAAATAACTATTTTTTAGAAATAACTGGGGAAACTGTCCCACAAAATGGGGAGAGTGAGGAAGACAAAAAGAACATATCAAAGGGAAAACTGCAGGGATGAATCCAAAGGGATAGGTAATATCCAGGGAAGAGAGAGCAAGATGTCCAATGTATTTGGAATGTGAGTCTGGAACTTAAGATGGATATATCAAAAGGTAATGAGATGATGTTTCAATTTATTTAAATGGATTGTTCTAAGGTCAACTTGATCCTGGGAATGAAAGGAAGCCAACAAAGATGGCAAGGCCTGAAGCAGAGCAATGGAAATGCAGATGCAGAGGAGGGAAGGATTCACACAGTATTTCTAAGTTAGAATCACTAGGATTTGGTGAACAAGTGTGTGTGGACATGAGGAACAGAGGAGACAAAGAGGACACTAAAGTTTTTAGTACAGGTGACTGATAGTTGGTGTTCAGGGGTTCTTTCATGGAGGGAATAATACCTGAGCAGAGTCTTTAAGAATTGTTAAAAAAGAAAACCACAAGAGAGAATGTATTCTGGCTCAAAGAATAACATGAACAAAGAATAGAGTCATAAAAATGCAAAACAGGGTATAAGGAAATAGATGATTAGAAAGTTTTGCTGGGGTCATTCTTTGCATGGCTCTAACAGTAACACTAAGCAGCATGTATATTATTAGGTAGAAAGGGTGAATCACTACAAAATGTCATACCTATTGTATCTATCATATACAATACCTATTGTAGTATCAAAATAGCTAGCTAGCTAGTTCTATCTCCTTCCCTCTCCCTCCCTCTCTCTCTCTCTCTCTTATATATACACACATATATAAACATATATATGTTTATATACACATATATATAAACCAAAACGAAACTCACTGCTATCAAGTCAATTCCAACTCACAGTGCCTCCCTTTGGGTTTCCGAGGTGGTAAATCTTTATGGAAGTAGATCACCCTGTCGTCCTTCAGTGGGTTTGAACCACCAACCTTCTGGTTAGCAGTCTGATGCCCCAGACACTGTGCTACCAGAGCTATATATATATATACCAAAAAGAAATACCAAACTCACTGACATCGAGTCAGTCCCAACTCATAGCCACTCTTTCTTGGGTTTCCAAGGCAGTATCTCTACGGAAGTAGATTGCCCAGTCCTTCTGAGGAGTGGCTGTGGGGTTTAATCCACCAGCCTTCTGGTTAGCAGTCTGATGTCTTAGGCACTATACCACCAGAGCTCATATATACATATGTGTGTGTGTGTCTGTACATATATATATATGTATATATATATATATATATATATATATATATATATATATATATATATCTTTACTAGTGAATAGTATGCCCTGGTGGTGGAAGGATTAACTGCTCAGCTGCTAACTAAAAAGTTAGCAGCTTAAACCCACCCAGCGGCTCCAGAGGAGAAAGCCTCAGAAATCTCTCCAATGACGATTACAGCCTAGAAAACCCTATGGGGCAGTTCTATCCTGTCACATGGGATAACTATGAGTTGAAAATTGGCTCAACAGCACCTAACAATAACAGCTCATGTATGTGTGTGTGTGTGTGTGTGTACAAACATATTACATAGTTACTTTCCTTTTCATGAGATTCCAAATCTACCAATTGAAATGTAAAGTTTGATGGTTTAAAGGGGTTGAAAATATTATTTAACTGTACAAGCCACAGGGCTTAGCCTATATTATTTTAATACAGAATTTTAATATAGTCGATAATGTGCTCAATAATGCTATAGATATCACTGTTGTAAACACTAAGGGAATGTAAAATGTTGGTAGCCCTGATGTTATGCACTCTTGTTCAAACTGCCAGAGGAAACTTGATAATAGGTTGATCTTAGGAGGATAATCTAGCTTCATGAGAAAACAGAATGATAAATTTGGTTCCCTTACAAATCATATCTTAAGAAAACTGCTCTCACTTTATGCAAAAACACAGACAATCTTCTTAAAGTTACTTGTTAAATAATTCAACTATTAATTGATTACTATAATGTCAAGAGCTGGCCTAGAATACAGATATTATCAGAAATATTAAAAGTGTTTTACATTTTCACTTATATAGATTCCCTAAGGTCTATTCTTTTAATAAATTACACAATCTAGAAACTCTGACAATAATACCTCAGCAACCTCAACCCACATACACACGTACAAACCTCCTTGAATTATAATTTCATTTTACGGCACCAGGTTTTATAAGAATCAGTACAAAGATCACTGGATATCGAGAAATTTTGTTTTTATTTTTGTTTTTTGCCCCATTAGTTTTATTTATATGGATATTATTATAGCACATACAAATGGGTATCTAAAAATTGGGGGGGGGGGAAGAATGGTTAACACTACATTGCCGAGAACCACATTTCTAGAATCAATGCAGTAATTTCCTTGAATTTGTATGGACACAGTGGGTGCAACAAAGATTCAAACACAGCAACAATTGTGAGGATGGCACAGGATTGGGTAACATTTCATTCACTACAAGTGAAAAACATCTCCATGGCACCTAACAACAATAGTTTCCACAGAAACAAATGATCACAAATTTAGGGACTTAAAAAACATAAAATTATTATCTTACAGTTTTGGAAGTCAAAAGTCAGAAATAAGTCTCATTGAGGTAGGCTAGCAAATCTACCCAGAGGGACCCTGAAAGAATGGCTGCATGATCAGGTTCCCAAAACAGCCACAGAAACTACACGGAGGAAGTTCTACTCTGAAACTCACGAGGTTTCCACATGTCAGAACTGAATCCATGGAGGCTGATTTATTGTTATTATTATTATTATTATTATTTTGGTTTTGGAGGTAAAGCCAAGGTATTCACTGTCCCATGTTCCTTTCTGCAACCCCTAGGAAGGATCCATTTCTTTGGTCTTCTTAGCTTCTAGAGGCTATTTGTATGCATTCTGTGGCTCATGGTCCTCTTCCATCTTTCTCATATCACATACCCATAACACTTTCTCTTCTGTCTACCTCTTCCACATATACAGATCCTTGTGAATGCAGTAGGGCCAGTCAGATCATCTATGATATTCTCACTCTGTGTTATGTTTATCACTTAATTCCATGTGTTACGTAATTTCCCTTTGCTGTATAACAATAATATTTTCACAGATTCCAGGAATTAGACTGTGGATGTCTTTGGGAGGTCATTACTCTGCATAATATATCTTCTCTGTCCTTAGTACTAAATACAATAAATAAATGAACTATTTTTATGCTTGTCATACAATGACTATTACCTTGTTTCCTTTTTTGACTTTTGTTGTTATGTTGTTAGGTGCTGTTGAGTCTGTTCCTACTCACAGCAACCCTATGTACAAGAGAACAAAACACAGCCTATCCTGCACTATCCTCATAATCATTACCATGTCTGTTAAGAAATATATACTCAAATATAAAACCCAGAGCCACTAAATTAGTTCATTTCAAATATCCAGTAATTTTACTCCTTTGGCCTATTTTAGACCATATCAATTCTATCATTAATTATTGAACATTATATGACTTGTAGGAGCTCTGGTAGTATAGTGGCTAAACACTTGACTGCTAACCAGAAGGCTGGCGGTTCAAACCCACCAGCCACTCCTCGGAAGGAAGGTTGGGCAATCCTACTTCCGTAGTGATACTGCCTCGGAAACCCAAGGAGGGGTCGCTATGAGTCGGGGCCGACTCGACGGCACATAACAACAACAACAACAACATATGACTTGTTGTAGTAGTTAAGTTGTGTGTCAACTTGGCAAGTGGTTGGGCAGCTGGATATAGTTATTCCCCATGATGATACTGGCAATCAACTCCATGGTGGAATCTACTGGAGCAACTGTGTAGCTGCCTTAGGGATGTGGTCTGCTTCCAGTATACAAGAAGAATCACTGAGAAAGGTCCCTGAGCTTTTTGGCATGCTTGAACCCTGCATGTAGCCAAGTCTTCATTCAGCAACCAGCCCGTGTTGTCTGCTGATCTTAAGATTGTTCCTAGACTTTACCAGTGCCCTGCCATGTTGTTTGATAATTTTGTTACTGTGCTATTTTATCTGTTAACCTTGGGTTTGTCAGCCTCAGCAGCTAGCAGCTGTCTGAGTTAAAAGAAGCCTCCAGCTTCAGTGGGCCTGGAGCAAGAGGCAGAGCTGAAGGCCAACGTCAGGGGACTTTCACCCAGTGCCTAGAGTTTGGCACTTTGAACTCAGACTTCCAGCCTCCAAAATTGTAAGAGAATAAACTCCTGTTTGTTAAAGCCACCCATTTGTGGTATTTTCTGTTAGAGTAGCACTAGAGGACCAAAATGCTTTTTATTACAAAGAATGCCTTGTGTTGTACATGCCCAAATACTAATGACTACTTTTATAACTTTCATCACCCACAGTCCTGTGGCCACCATTTTGTATATTACCCCAGACCCACAACCACAATTGACTGGACCTAGATCAAGTGTTTAATAAAAGCTGATAGATATAACCAATGTACTTTACTTGGGAACTTAGAATTTATCTTATATTAGAAAATAAATAAATAAATAAAGCAAACATGCAAAGAGAAACAGAGAGGCAGAAAGGAAATAATTCCCGAATTCTCAATGGTCTTAAAATATCACATTCCTGTTCTCCCAACACTCGGCTGTATTTTTGCCTTCAATCTTAATGAGGAATAAATTTATCTTTATCACTTAAACTTGGTTGCTTTCTTTTACTTGTAACTAAAATTACATCTCTTATCACTAATTAGGCACAGAAAAGTGAAGTTGTCTCCCACAGAATAGTAAGCAAATACTGTTATCCCTTGAAGCACACAGTGTGTGCACACCATACGATGTAGGGTGGATATAATGTATTATCAAATAATGCCAACTGCACTAACGGCAATGTACACATAACAGCAGATACAGTTGAAAAGTGGCCCTGTGTACATTTTACTATCCTGCTCTCTTGGGTGGAAATCTTCACTATTAATGATATCTCTAGGATGGGATTTAAAGGAAGTCTGTGGCATATCACCCAACTTTAACTTCCGCAATCTAGCCAATGTCACAGAAGCATCATCTTCCAGCACCACCTTCATTCACTTTTCTGCACCACCTCGGAAACCCAAAGGGGGTCACTATGAGTCGGAATCAATTCAATGGCAATAAGTTTGGTTTGTTATTTTTTTTTTTAATGCACATGTTTCTCTCCTCTAAAAACTCAAGTTTCTTTGAAATAGTATCACCATTTACTCATATTTGAACTCCTCCCATGACAACTCAGCATTTTTATATAATTAATTAAAGCTTTGGGAGAATATCTTACATCAAAAGAATGTTATAATAATTTCTAAAACCATGAATGAAAACATAGGACAAAAAAGGAGTTAAATAAGGACCTCGACAAATGTCAAGAGTGTATGAAAGGAATATCGTTTACCTGAAATTTTTCAAAGCCTCCTTGTGGTAGTTTCCAAGACAAATATATGGCGTTCTCTTCCTGCCCCAAAACCAGCAAATCTGAAGGTGGGTCTGGATCTAGAGAAATTCATTAAGACAGTGGAATGATAATCATTTTTTTAAAAAGCATTTTTACTATAATCTGTACTGGACTGATAACTTTGGCTTTCACATTATGGAAGAGTGCTACATTGTGAGGCAGAATAACTAGATTTTCTAGTCGTCTGAGCATTGTATAACTTTGTGCATTGTGTAACTCTGTGCATTGTGTAACCTTGTGCTTTGTGTAATCTTGTGCATTGTGCAACTCTGTGCATTGTGTAACCCTGTGCATTGTGTAACTCTGTGCATTGTGTAACCTTGTGCATTGTTTAACCCTGCGCATTGTGTAACCTTGTGCATTGTGCAACTCTGTGCATTGTGTAACCTTGTGCATTGTGTAACCCTGTGCATTGTGTAACCTTGTGCAAGCTGTAACTCTTGAGTCACAGTCTCCTTATGCCTACAATGGATGGGAAAAAAAGACCCTTTTTATAAAATCCCTTCCAACAACAAATCTACACAAGTTATGCAATATTAACACTTAATTGGAATAATTTCACTAATAATTCAAATTTTAGGTGGGATTTTTTTGTTCTTATTTATATATTAAGTTTATAAGAATTCAACTCAGTGGTATATTTAAACCTAAGGGTGCACTAACTATTGGCACTAACCTGGAATGACCCCACAGAATACTGCTAGCTGCAGATGAAGCAAACAAATATGTAAACAATAAGTAAATAATATAACACTTAATGCCTTCAAGACAGCAAATAATATTAAAGCATATAAAGAAGAAGACATGATGGCTCAAGCAAGTGACCAAACTAAAGGGTCAGAAAACCTTCCTGGTAATATTATAGTGACAGAACTATCTGATAAGAAACTCAGAAGACTTATATATAGGGTCCTCAATGAGATCAAGGAAAACACAGACAAATGCAAGGAAAACTCAGACACAACTCTAGAAGAATTCATAAAAACAATACAAGAATAAAATGACAAAATAAACAGACAATGCACTAATATCCCTCATGAATATATATACATAAAATTCTCAACAGAATTCTAGCCTGTAAAAGTCAACAGCATATAAAAAAATAAGACATCATGAACAAGTGTGCTTCATATCAGGTATGCAAAGATGGTTCAATATTAGAATGTCTATCAACATAATCCACCACATGAATAAAATAAAGGACAAGAACTACATGATCATCTCAACTGATGCAGAAATGGCATTTGATAAAGTCCAACACCTATTCCTGACTGAAAAAAAAAAAAAAAAAAAAAAAACTCTCAGTAAAACAGAAATAGAAGGGAAATTCCTCAAAATAATTAAGGGTATATATACAAAACTAAAGGCATTCTGGTGGTGCTGTGGTTAAAGCACTGGGCTGCTAACCAAGAAGTTTAGCAGTTTAAACTCACCAGCCACACTGCAGGAGAATGATGAGGCAGTCTGCTTCTGTATTTACAGCCTTGGAAATTCTATGGGGCAATACCAATCTGTCCTAGAGGGTCACTATTATGAGTCATAATGGACTCAATGGCAGCGGTTATGTAAAACCAGCAGCCAATATTATTACCATTCTTACTCCATATTGTATTGGCAATCCTAGCTAGAGTAATAAGGAAAGAAAGGGAAACTAAGGGTATACACATTGGTAAAGAAGAAGTGAAAATTATCCCTATGCACAGATGACAGGATTATATGCACAGAAATCTCCAAGACTCCACAGAAAAATACTGGAACTAATAGAAGATTTCAGCAAAGTGACAAAGAATAAGATCAACATACAAAAATCAGTTGGATTCCTCTACAATAACAAAGAGAACTCTGAAAAGGAAATAAGGGAAACAATAGCATTTAAAATAACCATCAAAAAGATCAAGTACTTAGGAGTAAATCTAACTGTTGTGCTGTTGTTATGCGCTGTGGAGTCAGACCCAACCCATCGCGACCCCTCCTTGGGTTTCCTAGGCAGTATCACTATGGAAGTAGATTGCCCCATCTTTCTTCCAAGGAGTGGCCGGTGGGTTTGAGCCGCCAGCCTTCTGGATAGCAGTCAAGTTCCTTAGACACTATGGTACCAGAGCTCCCAGGGGTCTGAAAAACCAGATGGCATAACCTTGCTGGTAGAAAGTGAAAATGATTTGAACCACTTACTGATAAAGATCAAAGACTACAGTCTTCACTATGGATGATGTCACAACATAAGAAAAAAAAAATCAAAATCCTCTCAACTGGACCAATAAGCAACATCATGATAAATGGAGGAAAGATCACAGTTGTCAAGGATTTTATTTTACTTGGATCTACAATCAACACTCATGGAAGCAGCAGTCAAGAAATCAGATGATGTACTGCACTGGGCAAATCTGCTGCAAAAGACCTCTTAAAAGTGTTTAAGAGCAAAGATGTCACTTTGACATCTTTGTCAAAGTGTGTCTGACCCAAGCCATTTTCAACAGCCTCATATTCATGCGAAAGCTGAACAACGAATAAGGAAGACTGAGGAAGAATTGATGTTCTTGAATTGTGGTGTTGACAAAGAATACAGAAAACACAGGGACTACCAGAAGAACTGACAAATCTGTCCTGAGAAAGTGTAGCATTCGCTCCTTAGAAGTGAAAAAGCCAGACTTCATCTCACCTACTTTGGTCATTCTATCAGAAGGACCATTCCCTGGAGAAGGATATCACACATGGCAAAGTAGAGGGCCAGAGAAAAAGGGGAAGACCCTTGCCAAGATGGATTAACACGGGCTGCAACAATGGGCTCAAGCATGGGAAGGGTTGTGAGGACTGCACAGGACTGGGCAGTGTTGCATTATGTTGTGCATAGGGTTGCTATGAGTTGGAGCTGACTCAACGGCACCTAACAAAAACAACGCCAAATTTAATGCAATTTGGTCCAAATTCCAACATTCTTTAATTGGATGGAATAATTAATAACTATCTTTATGTAGAAAAGAAAGAAGTCCAAGATAAGCAAAGCTTTAACGAAGAAGAGGAAAAGGCAGGAGGGCTCCCACTCCCTGATCTCAGAACCTATAGCATGACCACTGTACTCAAAATAGCCTGGTACTGGTACAGCAATAGACACATAGAACAATGGAACTAAAATGAGAAACCAGAAGTAAATCCATCTATTTATGGACAGCTGATCTTCAACAAAGGGTCAAAATCCATTAAATGGGGAAGAGACAATCTTTTTAACAAATAGTTTTGGCAAAACTGGATACAAAACAAGAAAATGAAACATACCTCACACCATACACAAAAACTATCTCAAAATGGATCAAAGACATACATGTAAAACCTAAAACTATAAAGACTATGGAAGAAAATATAGGGACAATGCTATTTTTTTTATAATAGTGGTCCACACAATATTTGTCCGTTTGTGTTTGACTTATTTTGTTCAGTATAATGTTCTCCAAATTCATCCAGGTTGTGAGATGTTTTGCCCTAATATATAGCATAAATAGACTACCAAACATAGCTGAAAAATGTATAAATGGCAGAAGTTAAAGTAGATAATTGGGATCTCCTAAAAGTCAAATACTTATACTATGCCCATCAAAAGACTTCACCAAAAGAGTAAAAAGAGAACCTACACACTGGGAAAAAAATTTTGGCTACAACATATCTAATAAGGTTCTAATCTCTAAACTTTATAGAAAATTTCAAAACCTCAACAAAAAGATAAACAACGAATTAAAAATAGCCAAAGGGTATGAACAAGCACTTTACCAACATAGAGATTTAAGTAGTTAACAAACACATGAAAAGATGCTAATGATCAATAATCATTAGAGAGACACAAATCAAAACCACAATGACATACCGTCTCACTCTGGCAGTAATGGCACTGATGCAAAAAAATAAAAAGCTGGTGAAACTATAGGGAAATCAGAACACTTATATACTGCTGGTGGGACTACAAATGGTACAAGCACTATGGAAAAGAATATGATACATCCTTAAAAAGCTAGAAATAGAAATACAACATGATCTAGCAATCTCATTCCTAGGTACACATCCTACAGAAATAAGAGCTATGACATGAATAGACACATGCACATCATGTTCTTTGCAGCATTATTCACAACAGCAAAAAGATGGAAACAACCTAAGTGTCCATCAATGAGTAAATGGATAAACAAACCATGGGACATATCTACAATGGAATACTGTGCAATGATAAAGAGTAATGAACTGGCAAAACATCTCACAACATGGATGAATTTGGAGAATGTTATACTGAACAAAATAAGTCAAACACAAAAGGACAAATATTGTGTGGACCACTATTATAAAAAAAAAAAAACAAGAATAGGCTTACACACAGAAAGAAGCATTCTTTGATGTTTACCAGGGAGGGGTGGGAGAGAGAAGGAGAATCACTAACTAGATAGTAGACAAGAGTTAATTTTGGAAGGGGAAGGCAATACACAATATGGGGGAAGTCATTTGACCAAGGCAAAGGTAGACAGTGAGAGATATAAGAATAAACAACCACAACAGTAAATTCAATAACATAAAAAATCCTTGAATAACAAGTAACAATAAATAATAATTTGTGAGTAGATACACAGGTAAATAAATAGGTAAATATAAGGAAGGCCATATGCACTGTAGTGGATATTACTACAAGCATATTTGGAACTATTGCATGTATACTCATATATATACATACCTTTATATTATATATA
>NW_006921962.1:2260855-2278274 GCF_000298275.1 Orycteropus afer afer
AGGCATTTGACTGCTAACCAGAAGGTTGGGGGTTCAAACCCACCAGCCACTCCTCAGAAGGAAGACTGGGCAATCTACTTCCGTAGCGACACCACCTTGGAAACCCAAACCCAAGAAGAGGTCTCTATGAGTCGGATCTGACTCGATGGCAGTGAGTTGTTTTTTTTTTTTTTAAATATATAATACGTGTGTGTGTGTGTGCGCGCGCACGTGTGTGTATGCACTTAGTGGGCACAGTTATAGTAACTACTTAGACACTGAGACTGAATCACTGGACTTGAAGGTCAAGGGCCATAATCTTGGGGGACATCTAAGTCAACTGGCAAAACACAATTCATAAGACAGTGCTCTACTTCCTAGTTAGGTGAATAGTGTCTGGGGTCTTAAAAGCTTGGGAGTGGGCATATAAGAAGCAACGCTTGGTCTCTTTCCACCTGGAGCATAGGAGAAGGAATGAAAATGAAGACTTAAGGAAGCATTTAATGCAAAGGACTGATGGCTCACATGAACCACAGCTTCTTCTAACCTGAGACTAGAAGAACTAGATGTTGCATGGTTACCCCTACCAACCACTCTGACTAAGACCACAATAGAATGTTCCTGTTAGAATAAGTAAAAACTGTAGAACAAAATTTAAAATACTGGTAGGAAAGAGACTAGAGGAATGCTTAAGCATATTGCCCCAAGACAACCTTCTTCCTTGAAACTGAAGACATTCCCAGAGCCCACATTTTAGCCAAATAATAGACAGAACTATAAAATAAACAATAATGCACTGCTTAGAACAATCAATATATGGGACCAAAAGGGCAACAATTTTCCAAAACCAAAGATGAGAAGGCAGGGAAGGGCATGGAGAGAGGATGAATAGAGGACCCAGGAAGGAAACAGGGAGAGTGCTGACACACTGTGGGGATAGCAACCAGTGTTGTGGAGCAATTTATGCATGAACTACTGACTGGAAAATTAACTTGCTATGTAAAATTTCACCTAAAGCACAATCAAATGTTTTTTAAAATGATTTAAACCTGAATCACTGATTCATACCTTCTTAAATTCTATTTTTCTGTCATGTATATTCCTTCCATTTGGAATTGATTTTCATTCCTTTGTATGAAGGAATATATATATTACATTATATATATAAGAATATATTTACCTCTATTTTTGTACATTTATTAATACTCCACCTACTTCCAAATGGATTTGAAATGGTATGTGAAGAGTGGAAGGTATAAAAAGACCAAATATTATTAATAAACACCAAAGACAAAAATCAACTTTTAAAATGGTGAGGAGTTGGGGGGTGTAAAAGTAAAATACATCACCAGGAAGCCTTATCTGGGCAGGAAAAAAAAAGAGGTGTTTATATGACAATTAGACATAAAATTTGTTTATGAGAATTTTAGTGGTAAGGCTAAGAAAAGAATATGCTCACTGGCTGAAAGAAAGCAGCACATTAAATTATCTTTATAAAGACAATCTTATCTGAGCCTACGCTCTGATGGGAACTTGTCTTATGGGTCTTTTTTTAAAGAAACTAAGGAGCCAAAGAAGCTCTGGTGGTGCTGTGGCTAAAGCACTGGACTGCTAACCAAAACCCACCAGCTGTTCCATGGGAGAAAGATGAGGCAGTCTGCTTCTGTGAAACCATATGGGGCAGTTTTACTCTGTCCTGTAGGGACCATATGAGTCAGAATCAACTTGATGGCAGTGCAATAATGGACCAAAACCAATTGCCATTGTCGATTCCAACTCAGGAGACCCCATGTGTATCAGAGTAGAACGGTGCTTCCTACAGTTGTCAATGGGTGATGTCCAGAAGTAGATGGCTAGGAGTATCTGGGAAGACTCAAACCACCAACCTTTCAATTAGTAGCACATTAATCAAGGGACTGTTTTCCACCAATGCTAAGGACGTTGGTTTAGACAGAAATTCAAGGACATAGTGTTAAGATGCACAGAACATTAGACCAGAATTCAAGATTGCAGTGCTACATTGCAGTGCTAGGAAGCGATAGGATGCAAAAGATATGGTCCAAGTGTATAATTTTCCAGTGATTAGATTTTATATACAGTTAATGGTTTTGGCAAAATTTGAGTACTCAATAATTAATGAATCTCTTTCAGCTTTCCTTTTATACCAGAATTTTTTGGTCAGGTTTTTCATGAGAGCTAAATGAGTAACATTTTAAGACTGGAACATTAACAAGAGCCAGATGAGCAAATGGTGTGTAAGTGATGGAGGACAATACTTAACACTGAAAAAAGTTATATTCACAGCCTCTCCCATTAATTCCCATCTCCACTTGCCAATGTGAGCTCTATCTGGTTCAATAGACCCCTTAATCTTCACTATACAGATTGGAGTAAGGAATGAGGAGAATTAAGAAAACCTAGGGAGACTTACGGGGTACAATACCAGCAAGAGAAAAAGGGGTAAAGCGGTGGGGGTGCAGGGTAGCAAGATGTGAGATAACCTATGTAGATTGCACTGGACTGAGATTCAGAGATGACTCTAAGAAGCGAAGAAAAGGGCAAATGAAGAATTTGGATGTTAGCTGCTAGGTCCTATCAGATATTGAGAAAAATATGGGGAAAGTAGATTTTTAATTAGTGTTGCTTCATGTTATGGTTGGAATCATCCTTTGTGGGGTTCAAGAGCCTTTATAAATGTTTAAATTTCTTTTACACTATTTTTTGGTTAAGAGACTTGTGTTTCATTGAATATAAATCCCTGCAGAAAAGGCAAAATGATGTGTTATTATGAAAATTAAAGAACAAGACTTATGATCTTGCCTTAGTTAAGGTTGACAAAACATCTGTAGGGAGATGAGAGTACAGATGTCAAAAAAAGAGGAGAAAATAGCACAGTATCACTTTCTGTGTTCACAGGAGGTATTTGGTTAGACTCCTGAGTTTTGCACTACAAAGTGTGAAACAAATAGTTTTATAGCTCGAAGCACTTTGAGGGCACAAGTTATCCCATGCACCTGCCTATAATAATAGAACCTTAACATAACCAATTTAGCAGAGAGACATACTGTTAAACTCAACAGAGAGGTATTTATTAAATTAAATCCCAAATAATTGCATGATTTAACCTATTAGAGAACACTTTTTAAATAATCCATCTGTTATTCATTCATCCAGTGTATTTGATGGGGACCTACTATGTTCTAGGTGTTGTGCTAGGCACTTGGGATACATTAATGAACAAAACAAAGATCCCAGCTCTTATGGAAGCTTATGTTCTAGCTATGCAGACAAACAATAAACAACTGGATTTTTGTCTCTGCTGAATAGGATATAACTAATAGATATAAGTAAATAAATTACACATAGTATGCTAGACAGTGGTAAATGCTATATTAAGAAAGAGAGAGAGTAATTATAAGGGGGATATGGAGGGCAGGGGTGGGTACAATGACAGGCCAGACTGTAGTATTAAGAGAGTGCTCTTTCTAAGCTTCATTTAGAAGATTTGAGTAGACTTAAAACAGGTAAAAAAAAACCAGCCAAGATGATATCTCAGGGAAGAGACTCCAGGGCTAGGAAAGAATTAGAGCAAAGAGTTTAAAGCTGGAGTACATGGAGAAAACCAGAAAAGCAGTCAGTGTGACTGACAGGAGGAACTAATACTGCACTTCTGAGAGTGTGCTTGGCATTACGGTTATTTGTGTATGTACTGGTTTCACTCATGTGATATGAGTTCCTGGTGGGTAAGGAAATGCCTCTCTTGATTCAACACATCAACACATTGGTTAGCACAAAGTACTTAGTGTTATTGTTGTTGTTATGTGCCATCGAGTGGGACCCGACTCATAGCGGCCCTCCTTGGGTTTCTGAGGCAGTATCACTACGGAAGTAGATTGCCCCATCTTCCTTCTGAGGAGTGGCTGCTGGGTTTGAGCCACCAGGTTTCTGGTTAGCAATCAAGCGCCTTAGGCACTATGCTACCAGACCTCAAATAACTGAATTATATTATTCCTGTACCATAATTCGGGTCTATGGAAAGTTGCCCAAATCACCTCAACTTTTTTCATGGTCAGTTAATAAGTATCTCTAACAATAAAGCTCAAAAGTTAAGCACTAAAAACTTCCTTTGCATGTCTAAGATCCCAAGAATATATTGCTTCTGCATTATAGTAATGAGCATCGGCTAAGCATAATTTAGCTGTTTTTGTTTGTTTCTTTCTTTCCTGCTCATAGGATCATGGCATGAACTCACATGTGCCCTGTGGTGCAGATGGAAGCCAGAGCTAGTGATAAAGATTACACAGATATAGGGAAACATGGACCCTGACCAACTGGGAGTTTAATTAATTTTATTCCTAGACATTAGTCTGACTTACAGAGTCATTTGCCCTTTTCTCTCTCATTAAAGTGGAGTGAAGATTGTGTGCTTATATTGCTTCTAAGTTAGTGTAAAAGTACCTATTTTTCCATAAAACTTTTTCACTAAAATTTATAATAACTTTTTACTGAAGTTTTGGCATCAACCAGAAGATCCTCATTATTGCTGCCATTATTGCTTCATTGTTGCTGCTTTTGGTTGTTAAAAACCTTGAGGACATCACCTACTAATAGCTGCATCAATAGCTTAATATTACATAACAGCCCTTCATCAACTTCCACCCTTCATCTTTGTCTTTGTTGATGGAGTGAAGAACTATCATTCTCCATCTCCAGAACTTATATCACAATTTGAGAAAAGTTTTACTCAATAGGTTAAAAAATAAAAAATCTTCACATCACCATAAAAAGCCATAAAATGATAAAAAATCTCCCTCTAACACTTGTTTAATGTATAAAAATGTTATGTTTAATGATATGATGACCTTGAAAGCTTTGACTCAGACCTACATACTGAATCCATATTAATTATGGAGTATGTCCTATACTAATTGTTCACATTTTGTATAATACTCTTGTCCTCACTTTTATAGTATTTGGGTAGTTGATCAATACCACCAAGACTTCTATAATCACCTGTTATTCCTTAGAAAATTTTGTTCAATTTTATTTGCCTGAATCAGTAGGCTCTATTAAGCAGCAATGATAAGTATGTAAAGTGTGTGTGTGTGTGTGTCTGCAAGTACAATATATATGTGCTTTCTAATGTAAAGGTACATAAAAGGCATCTTCAAAGTGCCTACTAAAAGCTAGCACTCAATGTTGTGATGATGACACAAGGAGAAAGACAGCAATGATGGTGATTATGATATCAACGATAATGACAAAGCCTTACATCTAAGCAGAAACTAAGTTTTCCCAAGTATAAAATGATAAGTGATCATTTTAAGAAATGAGTTTCTTGTCTATTTCTGGTATTTCTTTAGGTGGTCTTTGTGAGTGGCAACCAAGTGCCACATCAGCTATAGAGTTAGATTGGCCTCTCATTTCTCAGTAATGAATTACAAACATTATGGCACTTTAATTTATGTAATTCAGGTAACCTTTATTAAAGATCTCATGAGGTGACTTAGCACATATTACCATGCTAGTGTGTAGTAAATGTTCCAAAATGTTTCATTTTTTCCCAGGTATTGATTAGGCTGTTGCTGGGGTTTCTAGTACTTCTCTTTCCTCCACCTTGCAACATCAGAGTTTAAATCTCTTCTCATAATTGATGTGCCATTAGTATTTGGGACACTATTATGGGACTCGGCCCTAAAAGTGAAAGAGCTCTTTGCAATGGCTATATACGTCCAGAACAGGCATACATGCAAGTGATACTATTAAGGTCAGAGGAGACCAATTGTCAAGCGAATAATACAACTGAGAAGACAGTGCTATATTTTTTTCCACATTCTAAGCTTATTTTAAAAAGATAGAAACTATAATAGATATAGTCAAAATATTTTTTAATTATTGAGTGTCATGACAAAAATACCTTATGGTTTAGAGTACTTTACTATTTCAGAAAGAGTTTCATGTTACCACCAAGCCTTATTGCCTAGACAAGATTTATTACTCTCATTTTCTTACGGAGAACTCAATTGCCCAAGGTGACATAATTAAGTGATAGATGCAAGAATAGAACTCAGATGTTCTCCAAGTAAATGCAGTGCTCCTTCTTTTCAACACCGTCATACACCACTTCCATATCCATTCATTTTCAATTAGATATTGCTTTGAACACAACTATTTCTCTTCATTTTATGTATTATAAGCTCATTAAATATAAAATGAACTTACAAGTGCTAACCGTGAGGACAGTCGGATGGCTTCTCTTTAGTCCTTTGGTTGTCATAATGCTAATTAAAAAGTCAGTCCCCGGGGAAAGGTTATTAAATGTGAAAGTCCTACACATTAAAGAGAAATCCCATATTAAAATATTTAGTCACATACATTTTGAAGACTCTATCTTCTTATACTGTCCACAGAAGAATTTCATATAAGTTTTTGCTTTTCATTGTCTATAATGAAAATAATGTGCTATGCTTGAGCACAAATGGCTAATCATAAATGATAGCTTCTTACATAAAGAAATTCATTTAAGTCAAGAATTATTATACCTACACAAATGAAAGTATTCTGAATTAATTAACTAATTGCAGATAATGTTAATGTATATCAGTCTTAGTTATTTTTATTATATTGTAGTCCAAAATGTTGACCTGCAAACTTTTCAGCAATATCTGTGATTTTAATCCAATAACACAGCTTTATATATATATACATATAATGTAAATCTTGTGTTCCATGTAACTTTACATAAGTTCTTTTCAATATGTTCATACCTTTGAGTGGAAGGCAGGATTTCTTCTCTCAATAAAATTTCAGTGGATATTGAAATAATGTATCCATCCAGAAGACTTCTAGCTGAAGGCCAACTAACTGTTACTGCTTTTGAGTCTCTACTGTGGTTCATAAATTCAATTGCACTTGGGGCTGTATCATTTAAAACATACACAATAAAATAACATTTTCTACAGCATAAAGCACCTGAAACCTGAAATATCCCTGAAGCCACTCAGGATTTTCTTTGACTCTGCAAACTCTGAGAGTAAGCAAGACATTCCTTTATTTTACCTGGTAGATATTAGGAGTTACAATCAAAGGACAGGAGAAAAGAAAAAAAAAAAAAAAAGCAAGAATCATTTTGAACTTTGAAATAAAGCCAACATCATTCCCAGAAGTATTGTATTCAATGTTTCCCTTGTATCTAAAATATAGGAAAGAGATTATATCTTGGTCTTTTGCAACCACCAACCTCAGAAATATTTAATGATATTTTAGGACTCATTCTAATTACAAAGCAAATAGTGACAAGATTAATCAGCTTGAAGGTTAACTGCAATCTAAGTCTAAAATGCTTTCTTTCTTTCCTGAAGGAAAAAGTTAAATTCAATAGTGTATAATATATATATTGTTTTTTCTTTAAAGTCCTTCCATGTATAGGAACGAAATTGCCAAGATATTCCCCTCATCTCATTCTTTGTTATGATAGTAAACAAAACCAGCCATGACCAGGTTCTGAAAAACATGTATCGATATCTCCATAGCATCAGTGTCAATAATATAAAAAAATAGCAATTTTAGTAGAATAGTTGGCTATTATACTTCACCTAAATACAAAAACTTAAATATTTTGCATACATTCTGCCCAGTTAACATTCATTTCAGATCATTATGATAAAAAAAAAAATTGCCATATGCTCTTGGGAGTAATTTGCTAACTTTGGCAAAATGGCACTTCATTGTCTGCTTAACTGAACAATGCAGAAATTAAATCACAAATGGAGAATCTGGCTAGACCCAGGTATTTAGCAGCTCCATCCTCTGGCAATATTTACACAAAAGATGCTGTGCTAACCCACCATAGGAGAGACAGAAAAAGAAAAACTGGGCAGAATAAACTACTTACCAAATCTTCCCTGAAAGAACAAAATAAATATTTAAACACTATATATTAATATTAAATACCTAAAGTGCTTACGTTACACATGTTGTACCTGTCTGCATTTCTTTTATGTTAGAAGTACTGTCTTTAAAGCCTTCTTTTTCAGTCCTAATTGAAAAGGTGTATACTGTAGCAGGATCTAGGTTGGAGAATGTTGCTGTTTCTTGAAATACCTTCTGGACCTAATCAATCCAAAAGAATAAATTGCAAAGTGTTCATTTGAGGAAAGCTTCACAAATGAACACAAGCAAAAGAGATTATGGGTTATTAACTTTCACTATTATCTAACGTAAGAATGCAATAATGTTGGCCTCTGTAGGAAATACTCAGTTTAATTCCTCCAAGAGCCTGTTACAACATACCATGAAAGCAGCAACACAGTTTAGACATGTGATTTCATAACTCTGGAAATTCCCATCAACTTGATCCCAGAGAATTTCTATGGAAGAGTCCGTAACTTTGCCCTCGTGGATATTTGATGGTGCTTCCAGACCTATCCAAAACCACAACACCTTTAAATCCTTTTTGGATATTTTCTAGCTGAATTATTCTAAAATTTACCCCTTTTAAGGAAATTGTAAACATAATTTTTTAAAAACAAAGTTAATCATTATATCTCTGCCCAAATTAAAAATAGTTATTTATGCATACAATAACAGTTATAAAATATGATCATCAGTTGTAGTACTAAGAGTCACTGTGAATACTACATGTGGCCAATTTTGATGTTGCAGCAAAAACTAATAGAAGCAAATCCAAAGGGACAAGTTCATAATCTTCAAAGGAACAAAAAGAGGGTAAAGCTTTCTGAAACTCAGCACAAGCTAAAAAGCCAATAGAGATACATGCAATCTATGCTGTTGTTGTTGTTATGTGCCGTCAAGTCGGCCCCGACTCATAGCGACCCCTCCTTGGGTTTCCTAGGCAGTATCACTATGGAAGTAGATTGCCCCATCTTCCTTCCGAGGAGTGGGGAAGTAAAATAATCCCCTTGTATCAAATATGCACTGAAGCAAAAATGATATTTTATCTGTTGAATGCTAATGTTTATTTTTCCCATTTTATGATTCCATCTACCATGAGAAGCCCTGGTGGTGCACTGGTTACTAACAGAAAGGTCTTCAGTTTGAACCCACCAGTCTCTCTAAGGGAGAAAGATGTGGCAGTCTGCTTCCATAAAGATTTCAGCCTAGGAAAGCTTATGAGGCAGTTCTACTTTGTTCCATAGGGTTGCTATTAGTTGGTGCTGACTCAGCAGCAATAGGTATCTAGTGTAAAGGAAAAACTTATTTCAGAAAAACTGGAAATATGGCCACTTTAGACCATCATTTTATAGATTATTTTGCTAAACTTATTTAGATGATCAACTATTATTTGTCTTTAGAAGGTAGTTGTTGTTGTTGTTGTTTGTTTGCCGTCGAGTCGGCCCCGACTCATAGCAACCCCTCCTTGGGTTTCCGAGGCAGTATCACTACAGAAGTAGGATTGCCCAACCTTCCTTCCGAGGAGTGGCTGGTGGGTTTGAACCGCCAGCCTTCTGGTGAGCAGTCAAGTGCCTTAGGCACTATGCTACCAGAGCTCCTTTAGAAGGTAGTTGTTGTTGTTGTTGTTATGTGCCGTCGAGTCGGCCCCGACTCATAGCGACCCCTCCTTGGGTTTCCGAGGCAGTATCACTACGGAAGTAGGATTGCCCAACCTTCCTTCCGAGGAGTGGCTGGTGGGTTTAGTAAGTAGTAAAAATGCTGCCCACAGAGATCTGTAAATAAGAGAGGCAAAGAATACGGATATAAAAAGTATGTAAATCACATGCAAAAGTAAAATATTCTGAGCTGATTATAAATATGTTAAAATGTTATTGGGATAATGTGATTTGTGATATCAGTCTGGGGATATTTTATGGATAAATTGAATTTAAGCAGAAATGAGAGGTTTATAATTTGGTGGGAAGATGGTACATAACACACAATGATATACGTGAAGGTTTATAGCAGGAAGAACAAATCATGAAGGAACTAGACGTGTTAGAGTCAGAAGCATCACTTTTAAAGACTCCATGTGATCTCTCTATAATAACACTGCTTATCATTAACTTCTATATCTACTGGATAAACATTTTAGATAAATTTCATGTATCCTAAATGTTCAAAATGTAATATTTGTATAATTTTAAGTAACTTAAAGAGAAGATAAATCAGAATTAATGTGGATCTCAAATGCAAGTGTAATATAATCAAACATAACATATACATCATGTTGTCGCTGTTATGTGCCGTTGAGTCAGACCCGACTCATTGCGATCCCTCCTTGGGTTTCCGAGGTGGTATCACTATGGAAGTAGATTGCCCAACCTTCCTTCCAAGTAGTAGGTGGTGGGTTTGAACTTCCAGCCTTCTGGTCAGCAGTCAAGTGCCTTAGGCACTATGTTACCAGAGCTATAACACATATTAATTTAAAATATTCACAGAGCTGAGGAAAATATCTACTATTTCTTTTCAGACAAAGGAAGTATGGAGAGAGAGCAAACAGATGCTTAGCTTATAACACTTATTGTTGTTGTTGTTGTTATTTGCCGTCGAGTCGCCCGACTCATAGCGACCCCTCCTTGGGTTTCCGAGGCAGTATCACTACAGAAGTAGGATTGCCCAACCTTCCTTCCAAGGAGTGGCTGGTGGGTTTGAACCGCCAGGCTTCTGGTTAGCAGTCAAGTGTCTTAGGCACTATGCTACCAGAGCTCCTATAACACTTATTAAACTAAAAAAAAAAAAAAAAATTACAATCTAGTTGTTACAATCTGCCTAATATTAGTCATATCTTTACTCATGGCTTAAGTCATTGAGAGTTCTGTTTAAAATGGAAGTATATATTTTGTTAATGGATGTTGTTGTTGTTGTTATGTGCCATCAAGTCAGCCCCGACTCATAGCAACCCCTCCTTGGGTTTCCGAGGCAGTATCACTACAGAAGTAGGATTGCCCAACCTTCCTTCCGAGGAGTGGCTGGTGGGTTTGAACCGCCAGCCGTCTGGTTAGCAGGCAAGTGTCTTAGCCACTATGCTACCAGAGCTCCCTTGTTAATGGATAGATAAAGTAATTCTTGACTTCTTGATTTCACACAGGATTTACTTTCCCGTATACATGAATAGTGAAAGATGACACTCCACAGTGAGATTTTTGAAATTCTTTCAAAAGATCCTTGTAAACTAGTCTATTAAAGTGAATGTGGACTACTAACTTGAAATGATACACAAAATCAAAATCAAGAAATAATTCATACAAATCATGAAATACTTACATGTTTTTACTGCAGGCACATAATATGCATTACTTAATCTAGCCCCACTGATGGTTGAAACAAAGAAGTTATATTCTGTGCCTGGTGTTAAATTGTCAACAGTTACTTTATCATCATGCTTTAATGCCATGGTGATATTTGGCCCTCCTGGAACTACAATATGGATGCCATCAAACACTCCAATATCAGGCATTTGAACAAATAAGATTACGTAGGTACTATGATTTTCATAGGGGATAACAATCAGGACTGGTTTGGGTTCTGAAAGATGAAAAGAGAGAATGATAATTAGTCCTTTTAAATGTGCGTATTTCTCAGTATTTGGTCTAGCATGTTCTAGAACATATAATAAATATTCCATGTCTATACATTAAACTTATGTTTACTATCTCAGATTTAGAGAAATAAGGTAGCTATCTTCACAGACAGTATACACATATATAATGGAAGTATATAACTTTCATTTAAAAAATTTTATTAACAGTCTGAGAAACCAAAGAATCTGAGAGAAAGTATTCTTTTTTTTTTTTTTTTTTTCTTTTCATTTATTAAGTGAAAATTATTGAAAACATATATACTAGGACAAGTGCTTAAATAAAATAAGGCCAGTTTCCTGCTTTCAAAAAGCCCCCAATCACAGAAAAGAGATGCGTGGGTCACTAATTAGAATCCCCAATGATCGGGATTGTCAGTGCTGAGCTACTGACATGAACAAAGAGCTGTTTAGAACAGTGGAGCAAATTACAATTCTTGAGAGATAATTGGGCTCAGCTTTCCAGAACTGATGATGTTTCATCTGAGTCTTATAAAACAGTACCAGTTTACCAGGAAGACGCATGTGAATAGGGATAAGCAGTGACGAGCGAATTCCAGGCAAAAGAAAAGGAAGAGCAAAGCATCAGAACAAAAAGGCCGTCTCCATGTGTTCAGGGATAGCAAAGTCCTTCCAACTCTTCATGAGCTGGGTACTTTTTGACAAGTTATTTACTCATGCTGTATTTTGGTCTCTTCATCCCTACCATGGAAAGGAGACCAATACTGCTATGGAGGGTTATTTGTATGATTAAATTTATACATTGAATATATACAGTCTTAGAAGAAATATAACCAGAATGTTCCTTAGGGATGGTAAGACTTCGACTCCCATACTTTGCGCATGCTATCAGGAAAGACGAATCACTAAAAATGGACATTATGTTTGGTAAAGTAGACAGTCATCAAAAACAAGGGAAACCCTCAACAAGACATATTGGCATAACAGCTGCAACAATGGACTCAAATATACCAATTATTATGAAGATGGCTCAAGATTGAGCCATGTTTTGTTTTGTTATACATCAGGCCCCCAGGCTTGGAAGCGAACTACAAGGCAACTAACAGCAACAATATTCATACACAAGTGCTTAGAGCTGTGCCAGGCACATAACAAGCACTGAGGTCCATTAAAGGGGTGTGTATGAGGAACTAGGGCTAGGTTTGGAAGGGTTGCCTCTGAGGCTGCACATTGTGTGGGACTTTGCATGCTCTGCTATGATCTCAGACTATATTCTGTAGGCAACAGGGATTTTGAGCAGGCTTGTCATATCATTTTTAGAAATTCAGTTCAGGCAACAGTTGGAAGGAAGGATCTATTTTCCTTTTATACTCCTTAACCTCTATTAAATGTCTTTATTGTACCTTAATACTCTACTGTGTTATTTAGAAGAGATTTGAGTTTTAGAGTATTTCTAATCACATTATACTTCCTCAGGTAAATTTTAATATCAATTCTGTTTATAGAGTATTGGAATACTACACAGTAAATCCTTAAGTCTGTCTTTCTTCTAAGCAAATATCTTCTTCCTCCAGAGAACAATTAGACAGCCTTCCTTTTTCTTTTTTTTTTTTTTTTGGTGACAGCTGGTTTGATGTAACAGAACTTGTTTTACTTCACTGTTAAATATTTGATGATGTGATTCTGGTGCTTTACAAGAGCCAGGGTAAAAGGACTCAAGTACATACATAATTGGCATATTAGGACATAAAATCTGTGCAATGTTCCCATATATCTCCTTAATTTTCAGTTGTAAAATATATCTATCTTTCTTGCCTTTTCTGTCCTTGGGGATGAGAAAATGTTCAATACCCTAACTCTGACAAATCTTTTCCTGCTTTTCCTTCTCTATTTATATTTTCTTAACATTTGTTTTTCTGTTATCATTGACATTTGATATGTGTTTCTTCTTTAAATTCCTTACTCCTCTCTTCAGTTACAAAGTTTTCACAATAACTATGCCTTTTCCAAGGTTAAGGTGAAATTCCACAAACAGTCAATGTGTCTTACTCTGTGGTATAATGATCTGTGACTGCTTCTCAGTTTGCCTTGAGCAGGAATTAAAGATCTGGGGACTGAAAATAAATGACCAGTATAATCAATGGAAACAATCCATGTCTATGGTCTTGGATGCTCTAATATTTTCTAAGGAAAGACAGGCTTCAAACAAGCATGGTATAATTTAGCTTATGAAAGGGACAGCCCAAGAATAAATGGCATTTCCTCCAGCCAGTAAACATGTGGTTTTCCATTAATTTCATTTTTCAGGAAATGGGATCAATGATGTAAATGAATGACATTAAAAATAGAGTGTCACTAAAGCCAAAAAGGTATGGAGTGGGTTAAGTTTCTGCCTTGTCCTTAAACTATATCCTCCACCACTGGAAACTTGGGTGGGGGGAGATTTCAATTTAAAAAAAAAAAAAAAGATATAACAGTATTCAGTTTGGGACTGTGACTTCTAACCTTATACATTGTCCTATAATAGCTTTTTCAAAAGAAGTGCCAGCTCCAGGTCTGTAGGAAGTTTTTCAACACAAGATGAACTAAACTAGGCCAAATTCAAAGACTTCTATAACTTGGAAAGTAGAGCGAGACCTCAGGGATGCCCACACTATACTAAAAAATTATTCTACACACAAAGAAGAAAAGGGAACCCAAATACAGCTCTCCCAAAACAATCCTTCTCTAAGGAAAAGTTGGGCACAGCTAATTCCTCCAACCAAGAGTGACATGCTATGCACACAGACAGAAGAAATGATTGTTTCCCACTACACATAGCCATATCTCCTCAAGCACTATGAGGGAGTTTCTTGTTGTTATGATTGTTATTTCCCAACAGGAGTGAAGTGTTGGCATTCATTTATTTTCTTTCTCCATTTTTGATAGATGTTCAATGATAATTGATTGAGTGATGCCAGTTGTCGTTGTTGTTGTTATTTGCCGTCGAGTTGGACCCGACTCATAGCGACCCCTCCTTGGGTTTCCGAGGCAGTATCACTAAGGAAGTAGATTGCTGCCAGAGGTTTCTCAAATAGTGGAACTGAGATTCAAATAATGGTTGTGTGGCCCTTTTAATCACAAGAAAATGCTGCCTCCAAACAAGCATGGACAATTTTTAAGAGAAAAAAAAAAAGATATAAATTGTTCCAGGAACTAGGACTACCATTAAATAAAGAACATCAAAAATATACTTGAAAAGGTACAACTTATGATTGAAAGGACATGTCAAGGTATATTTTACAATACCCCAAATTAGCAAGTATCTATTGAGAATGAAAACTCACTTAGTGTTTGTTGAATAGTTACCAGCTCACTCCAGTTTCCATTAATCACTGTTGCTACTGCAAAATCATAAATCATTCCAGGGATTAAGTTATCGATCTTTAATCTATCTGTATCCTTTATATAATGCTTCATGATTTTGCTTGCATCTGATATGGATTTTGCTTCAATGTAGAATTCATGGCCATCTTGTGGGGGTACCCACTGAAGAATTATGCTGTCTTCTCCCACATCTTCAGGGTTAGCATAAACTTTCTGAGGTGGATTAATACCTTAAAGAAACAGATAAATAGATGTACATATCTTAATGTATTATTAACATTACTCATGCTGAGAAAAAATATCTCGATTCCATATTAATTAATGATATAAATTTAACAAATTCATACAGCACCACATCTTGGAAAGGGCTTAATGTTGAAGAAAAATATGTCCCATTATTATCATGTAAGATTTATTAATATAGTTAAATAGAAACATTATAACTCCAGGAAAAAGAGAAACAAAATCTTCAAGTGTTTGGCAAGTTCTTCAAGTTTTTAAACGTTCAATCAGAGTAATTCCCATTATTAAAGTTATTTATTCTTTTATCAGATATAGCTTGGACAACTACTATGTGCCAGACATTGATTGATAGGTAAATAGTGTTTTACCTTTTAAAAAAAAAAAACTTATATTTAAGGGTAGAAATAGAGTCATTAATTAAAAGTTAGATGTTTTTAATGATAGCCAAGGATTCCAAAACTGCCATGTGGAGTGGATAGAGATTAGGCTTGCATGTGCCAAAAGTTCTAGAATGAGACTGCCCCCTAGAGGTCAATCGGTCACATTGTGCAAGAAAACAAGAGCCAGGTAAAACTGATAAGTGTGTAGACCTACTTGTTGGATCTAGTGTTACTAAAAAGAACTGGGTAAAATAATTTTCATATCTTAATAATAACTTATTTTCCAAGCCAAAGCAATGGCAAGGAAAATGTCTTCTAGTAATTCTGATAAGAATAAATTACATCAGAATAACATTTAAAGAGCTCATGTACATGTTAGTAAATTTAGAATTTAGTATCTATGTTTAGTATTTTGATTCAATGTTGAAACATTCAACTGTATTTGTACCTATTAAGGATGAACAACCAGATTTCACCAAAACCATATTTTGATATATGTAGTTTAAATTTTTGATAAAAAGGCAAAATGTGCTTGTGCTTACCTGTAATAGTTGAAATACGTTTCTCAAAGCTGCTTAAAGTTCCTCTTTCTGCTACACTAAACAGATATATCACATAAAGATGAAAAGACTTGAGATTTTGAATCGTTGTTGTTGTATTGAGTTTTTCAACAAACAGCTCTTCTGATCTATTGTTTTCAATATCTAAAACTGTCAGAAGATAATGATGTAAAAATACAGGGTCTGGAGGATCCCACTGTACAAATATTTCCGTTGGAGTCACATAAGTAACTCTGAAATTTTGGGCTGATAATGGGCCTATGGAAAAAATTAGTGAGAAAAAACTTTGCATTAGTGATGCCATTAGGCAGAATAATCTCTCACTTCCAAGTGCAGCCATAATACCCCAGATTGGAGAGGAAAGAAACACTGGGTTTGACTTCTGGCTCTTATCCTTTCTAGTTCTGCCCTGTGGACAAATTACTCACTCTATGAGCCTCAGTTGTCTGCATTGTAAAACTGGGATTAGCTACCTCTTAAGATTATTGTGAAGACAAATGAGATAAGGAATGTAAAGCACTTGGCACAGTGCTTGTTGTTGTGTGTTGGGTTGATTGTGACTTATAGTAACTCTATATGACATTGTACACTGCCCTGTAGAGTTTCCTTGGCTGAAATCTTTATGGAAGCAGATTGTCAGGTCTTTTCTCCCATGGAGCAGCTGGCAGATTTGAACCACTGACTTTTTGGTTATCAGCCAAGGACTTAACCATTGTGACACCAAGGTCCGTTGCACAGTGTGTGGCATATACTGATTTCAATAGTATACGTATATATTTTTTTATCCACACCACCAAAATGGCACTTGTGGTATTCAGCAATCATATATTACATGTGTCTTTCAACTGTTCTGCCATGTCAGACTATTACTATTATTCAATTTTCATTCCCACCATCACCCAAACTCAGGCACTCATCCTATCACAGTAATAATGCCCTACTCCAAACTATTTTATCCAGGGTCATTAATCTTCCCAATAAACACTGCCAGATTAATTTTCTTAAAACAGTACACTACATACACCAGCCTCAGAACCATGTTCATTCCCTAACCCCCAATATCTCCCCCAACACACACACACATGCCCACATGCTTCTTGATTCTACCTTTAGAAGAGAAAAGTTAAATTAAGACCATATGGGATCTTCCATGGCTCTATTGTTGCTGTTGTTAGATGCCATCAAGTTGGCTCCAACTCACAGCCCCCTATGCACAACAGAACAAACCACCACTGGGCCCTGTGCTATTCTAACAATGCTTGCTATGCTTGAGCCCATCATTACAGCCCCTGTGTCAGTCCCTGTCACTGAGAGCCTTCCCTTTTTTCACTGACATTTTCTACCAAGCATAAGACCCTTTGCCAGGGACTGGCCTTTTCTGACAACATGACCAAAGT
>NW_006921962.1:2278414-2286391 GCF_000298275.1 Orycteropus afer afer
GTTCCACAGAAGGAAAATGGGGCAATCTACTTCCATAAAGATTTACAACCTCAGAAACCCAATGGGGGTCACTATGAGTCAGAATCAACCCGATGGCAATGATTCTGGTTTTTGGTTTTGGTTCACTAACACCACAACTCAAAGGTATCAACTCTTCTTCAGTCTTCCCTATTTATTGTCCAGTTTACACATGCATATGAGGCAACTGAAAATACCTTAGTCTTCGGTTAGGTGCATCTCAGTCTTCAAAGTGATATCTTTGTTCTTTAACACTTTTAAAAGGCCTTTTAAGTGGCTCTATGACTTAAAAAAGCATTTTCTCTAGTTGGACTGCTTAACCTTTCGGAAGGTCAATTTTCTCATCTCTGTATAGCTACTCCCAGGGTTGGAGTAAGGACTGAGATAATGCATATAGAAGTACTTTGTAAAATCTAAAGTACTTCTTAGAAACTACAGTCTGAATTGAGTTCCATAGCTTCCAAGGTCAAATCTGATCATCTGAGACCGGCTCCTCTGACACTCCCAAATATTACATTACCTACCCCTCAAACTGATTTTACCCCAATGCCTGGGAAAACCTCCAGTCAATCTACACTATTCATTTTCCACCAACACTCATCTCTACACTTTCATGCACCACATGCTTTTTTCCCCTCAAGGCCAAGTCTTAGTCTAATCCTCCATGACAGGAGTCTTCTCTAGTCATCTCACCAGCTAAATTCCTATAAACATTTATTTAATGAGCATTTAGATCACTGCATTTTCTATAGTTCTGTTAGCTTTTACTTTTATTCCTTCCTAATTCTTTAACTAAAGTGTAAGCCTCTTGAAGATGTAGATGCATATCTGTTCATCTCCTGCTCTTAGAACATGTCAAAAGTGCAGTTCCACAAAAATTTATTGAGTATCTGCTATGGACTAGGCACCATTCTACCTAGGGCTATAAGACAAATAAATCATAGTTTCTGATTTATCTGATTTATAATCTAACAGGAAATTAAACACATAAAAAGATCTGGTATAATTTAAAGTGGTAAAAGATACAGGTTGGTCCTGAGTCTTATGAGAAAACTAGACCCTCAGGAACTATCCATGAAATATTTGAAAAGTAATAGTTTCAGATGTCTTATAACTTACGTGTTTCAACTATGAATACTGGACTTAAAACAGTTTTTGCTTCCCATTCATTTACTGCGAAGAGTAAAAATCTGTAAATATGACCAGGAAACAGTTGGGTAATTGCTTTTTCTGTTGTATTTGGGGGTATGCTTTCAAAATATTTTTCTTCTATATGTTCTAAATAATATTTAACGATAATCTTATATCCTTGTTCCAGCCACTTATTCAAATAATCCCAACCATTCAAATTATTCCAACTAAATACAACTTCAGTTGTTCCAACATCCTTTACGTAGAACAAAAAGTTTTCCTGCAGAGAAAGTGCTGGAAAATATATAAGGGTTAATTTTAAATTAGGAATTATAAATCCATTTTTAATATAAAACAAAATAGTAAGATTCATGAATATAAGAAAGAACAGTAATAAAAATAGTTACATTCATGTTCACAAATATATGGCAGTGGAACATAACAGAAAAATCTTGTAAAGAAATAGTTTGATCCAGTTGCATTTCTCTGTAAAATGTAGCAATTTGTTTCATTCTTTGCTAACAGTGAAAAAGAAAATATTTCATTTGTCTTAAGGCCATAAGATGATTCATCTGTCCATGTGAGATGGCCTTCTTTCTGTAACAAGATGTAGAAATTAAGGCAATTAAAGGGAAAGTTAGTGTCAAATCTTCAATCAAATATGTGTAATTGAAGGTTTTAATTACTCACATATCTATTTTAAAACTTTCTAATATTTTTAAAAATATCAATGAAATCAATAATTTTATAGAGATTTTCTTGGAGATAAAGATGTTGAACTGGATACAGAGTTCACTTTCATTCACTGTTTAGCCATATGTCTTCAGGCAAACTGCTAAATCTCACACTAAGTCTCCATTTCCTCATTTGTAAAATGGGCACAGTAACATACCCTGCTTCTGAAGGCTGTGGTAAGGATTAAAGAGGTAGTGCATGTGGAGGGCTTGGCACAACATTGGCACACAGAAATCATTCATTAAGTGTTAGTTGTTATTTAAAGTCATCAAATCTGTCACATGTATCAGACAAGGTTGTTGATACCTTATTAAGGTATCATCCTTATTAAGATTTCTACTAAGGAATTTCTGGTGAACATCATCAAACCCAATTCTCACAAGTAATGAACATTAAATCGTCATACGGCTACCCTCTTTGAAAGGGAAAAAGTGTAAGCTTTGACAAAGATACACCTAGATTCTAGTCATATTTCTGCCACTTACTATCTATTCTTTGACAACTGTGGAACCTCTTGGAAACTAAATTTTCTCACCTTACAGTGAATAATTGTGATTACTTGGTACAGTTGTCAAAAGGCTTAGAGTGTGTGAGTAAAACACCAGGCATATAACAGCTCCTCAGAAACAAATATAATTCTTATAGAGATAATGAGAGCTATGAAAATAGACTCTGTCTACATTGTGATTATCATGCCAACTCCAGCATCAAGCACAGAGCCAAGATAGTTGCATGAAAAAGGATTAGAAAGATCTGCTACCTCCAGACATTCTAAAGAGATTTTAAAATGCATTCCAATTCCATCTACCAAAACTGAATACTAATTGTCCCCTCAGAAAGTCTGCTTTTTCACATACATAGTGCTGTAGTTTTGAAAACAGGCATAGGCTCAGAGACATGATGTTCAAATGGTTAAGGTGACATAAGTTCTCAAATCTTTAGTTCTACAAGTTCAAGGGCTGGCACTGCTTATTTGCTACATGACCCAGAATAATTCTGAGCTTCATTTTCCTTATCTACAAAATGGGAATAGTGACAGTTATATAATTCACGCTCAGATTAAATGAAGGTAACCTACGTAACCCTCCAAAAGCGGGGGGTGGGGGGGACACCATTAATCATCCATTCATTAAGTTCCTGCTGAATGTCAGACCCCAACTGGAAGCTAGAAATACATGCTAAATAAGACACATTCTTTATCTTTGAATCTAGTAACAAACTCACACTTATTCAGCATAAGTATACTTAAAGGAGTGATTTCTTTCTCAAGCTACCATGGGTATTATGACTTAGCATGAAACTTTGATGTCAGCCTCAGATGCCTAGCTCAATGTAGAGGTTGTAGAGTTCAGTGGTTAAGAGGCAATTTTGCTACAAGTCCATAAGGGCAAGTTCCCTTCTCTGTGCCCCAGTGTGTTAATATATCATGTAGTAAAGCATGTAGAATGGCACCTGGCATTTAGAAGTTACCTTAGGATTCAGCTTTTGGCAGAGGAGGTGGAGGGAATCTGAGATACCTAAAATGAAATGAACTGGGGTTTGAGGATTCGTTATTAGATCTTCATTCACTGGCTATTAAAAGATAAAGAAAACCTCAATAAGAGAATGATGGAAAGTGCAATTAAAGATTGTAAATAGTTTTTCCTAAGCTGATGCAAAGTTCCACAGAAAAATTGATATCAAACTGATAGGCTTTGCCTTGGGTCTCTACAGATAAGCGAATGCCCCCCGGAGAACAGATTTATCTTTCAGATAAAGAAAGTATAAGTAAATAGATCCTCCAGAAGAAAACAAAGACTATACAGAGATGATTGTGTTAGGCCTAGAGTTTCTCTACAAATGCTGCCAAAATGAATTTTAATGAGCTATATTACACAGTATTAGGAATGCCAAGGAAAAATGTCACATACTCCTTATTTCAGTCATACTACATAAAATCTTCAGACTTTGCTCCATCTCTTTTAGTAACATTGAGCTCCACCAACCTGGATGTGTGGAGTGAAAGGAATAAGGCTTTGTATTATTGTATTGTCCACAGAGAGTAGAAATATAAGAAGTGGAGATGGTTTGGTACAAGAGAGATGCTAAGCGCAGTTTGGACAATGTTGAAGTGCCTGAGGAAAATGCCAAAAGGGAAAATCAGACAAAAATTGGATATACATCTGGAGCTCAAAGAGTCAAGTGGGCTAAATAAGATTCGAGAATAATTGATTTAGGTGGTAAACCAAGTGAAGAAATGAATGAAATTACTCAAATGAACTTAAAAGAGGACTGGGGAAGACCAAAACTCGGGGATTATAAAATGTACTCAATATTCATTGAATGAATAAATTAACAAATGAATGAATCAATAAAGGAATAAAAGAATGAATGAACACAGATAAAGTTGTTTATCACATTATATGCATTTCTTTTCATTTACTGACCTTTACATCTCTAAGACCAGTCCATATTATTATTTGACTCTTTGACCTGAGATACGAAGAAATAAATTTTTTTTCCTCCTCATTTTTTATATCCACAAGATGTGCATGACTTAAGGATAACTTACAGTGTTGCTGGGCTATATTCCATGGCTTACTCTCTTTGCTGATTCTATAACAGTTATTTTTTAATGCTACCCATCCTTGTGCACATGAACCTACCAAAAGAAAGATGCTTTATTAAAGATGAATTCAGTAATAAAACATTTCATAATTACATCCGTTAATACCTACAGAAGTTAATCTTAAAAACAAGGTAGTATTCAATGTGCACTTTCTCTATATTTCTACCAGGCCAATAAAAATGTTAATGCTGATATTAGTCAAGTAGTAAATGAATTATACCAATCAAAATATTTTTTAAAGTAGTTTGAAGACTCAATTAGGAAAAATAATTGTACAATTATAACTTCATTAAAACAAAACCCACAGATTTTTTTTTTTTCCTAAATTACTTTAGGTTGTCTTTCCTTTCTCTTTCTCTTAAGCTGGTAAAGCATGTTTTGTGTTGTAAAACATATGTTTCTTTTGTTTGTTTGTTTTTTAATTTTAGAGAATTAGACATAATACCAAGATTCTGCCCCTGTCATTCAACTTCCGATGAGTTCACCTTCCAGAAAAAGCTGGACTTGTTGCTAGTTTTTTTCTCCAAGATCATATACCATAGAAAAAGAGCAGGGGGTGGAGGCAGGGAGAATATCAGCCTGTTCAGAGTAGATATCGCACATCGACGTCACAATGCTGATTTACCTCACAGTGTCTCAATCCCATGCTAGGAACATGTGAGAAGGATATTCAGAAATTGTGGTCTTGTTTCTTGTTTTACACAGGAGAAGAAGAGGATGGGAGAAGGAATATTTTAATTACCTTAGCATCTTCTTCCTATTCAAGTGCTTGTCTATTTCACTTATACAACATATATTGTGGTTTACAGTACTATTTGGTTATTCCTGTAGCAGACTATTAAAAAGGGACTCAGTCCATCACAGAGAGTGCATTACCCTCATCAGTCATCTCTCTCATTACCTTTTTTCTTATACCTGTCCCTATCATGTGGGGAAAGGACATGGAATGAGGAAGACACAAAAATTGAACACATTCCCCTTCCTCCTGTAGTATTCCAAGCTTTAGTTAAGTCTGAGCTTTGTTGCTGTTGTTGTTCTTAGGTGCCATCGAGTGGTCTCCAACTGATAGTGACCCCATGCACAGCAGAACGAAACACTGCCCAGTCCTGTGCTAGCTCCCTGATCCTTGCTATACTTGAGCCCATCGCCGCAGCCACTATGTCAATCCATCTTGTCAAGGGCCTTCCCCTCCACCTTACCAAGCATGACATTCTTGTCCAGGGAATGGTTCCTTCTGACAACATGACCAAAGCAGATGAGATGAAGTCTGGCCATTCTTCCTTCCAAGGAGCATTCCAGCTGTACTTCTTCCAAGACAGATTGGTTAGCTCTTTTAGCAGTCCATGGTACTTTCAGCACTCTTCACCAGCACCACAACACAAAATCATCAACTCTTCTTCAGTCTTCCTTATTCATTGTCCAGCTCTCACATGCATATGAGGTGACTGAAAATACCATGGTTTGTGTCAGGTGTACCTTAATCCTCACGGAGACATTTTGCTCTTCAGCACTTGAAAGAGGTCCTTTGCAGCTGACTTACCCAGTGTTATATGTCATCTGATGCCCTGACTGCTGCTTCCATTGGCGTCGATTGTAGAATCAAGCAATGTGAAGTCTTGGACAACTTCAAACTTCTCCATTTATTGAAATGCTGCTTATAGGTCCAGTTGTGAGGATTTTTGTTTTCCCTATATTGAGATGTGACCCATATTCAGACTGTATTCTTCAGTCTTGATCAGCAAGTGCTCCAAGTCATCCTGACTTTCAGCAAGCAAAGGTGAGTCATCAGCATACTGCAGGTTGTTAATAATTCATTCTCCAATCTTGATGCCAGGTTCATATAGTCCAGCTTCTTGGATTATTTGCTCAGCATACAGATAGAATAAGTATAGTGAAAGGATACGACCCTGACACACTCTCTTCTTGATTTTAAACCATGCAGTGTCCTCTTGTTCTGTTTGAACACAGCCTCCTCAGGTTCCTCATGAGTGTAATTAAGAGTTCTGGAATTCCCATTCCTCTCAATATTATCCCCAATTTGTTATGATCCACACAATCAAATGCTTTTGCATAGTCAATAAAACACAAGTAAACATATTTCTGGTATTCTTTGCTTTGAGCCAAGATCGATCTGATATCAGCAATGATATCCCATATACATTGTCCTTTTTTGAATCCAGTTTGCACCCATGTACATTGTCCTTTTTTGAATCCAGTTTGCATTTCTGGAAGTTTTCTGTCAATATTCTGCTGCAACTGTTTTTGAATTATCTTCAGTAAGATTTTACTTGGATGTGATATTAAGGATATTGTTTGATAATTTCCACATTCTGTGGGATCACTTTTCTTTGGAATGGGTGCAAATATGGCCAGGTAACTGTCTTCCAAATCTCTTGGCATAACCGAATGTGTGCCTCTAGTGGGGCATCCGTTTGTTGAAACATCTGAATTGGTATTCCGTCAATTCCTGGAGCCTTATTCTTTGCCAATTCCATCAGTGCAGCTTTGACTTCCTCCTTCAATACCATTGGTTCTTGAACATATGGCACCTCCTTAAATTGATGAAGATCGACCAGGTATTTTTGGTACAGTGACTCTGTGTATTCTTCCATTCTTCTTTTAATACTTCCTGCATCATTCAATATTTTGCCCACAGGATCTTTCAACATTGCAACTCAAGGCTTATATTTTTTCCTTAGTTCTTTCAGCTTGAGAAATGCTGAGCATGTTCTTCCCTTTTGGTTTCCTAACTCCAGGTTTTTGCACATTTCATTATAGTAATTGGCTTTGTCTTCTCACGCTGCTCTTTGAAATCTTTCTGTTCAGCTCTTTTATCTTGTCTTTTATCTTGTCATTTCTTCCAAGTCTGAGCAGGGATGAGTAAAGGAGAAGTTTTAAATAGGATGTGATATTGATATTTTTACATAGACTGTAATGGACTTTTTAATATCTAAAAATGAAACTTCTCATTGCCACTTTAAATTTGCCTAAAAAGCTATGGAATCTATATGAACTACTGCTAGAGCTTAAGAAGAGAAAGTTAATTTAATAGGGTTTAAAGGAAGTGGTGGTGGGAAAATAAACTTGATTCTTGCCTTTACTGTTAAATCTAGCTTATTCAATAAAGCAGTCAAACGATACACTCAAGAAAAGCAAACTACATTAATTCATCTATAAGATGTATTAACAGTGGTTAATACTTGGCTAGGTCATTTTGAAAAGAGTAAAAAAACTTCCAAATTGCCTATGAAAAAGATAATAAATATATTGATTACAATGAATCAATTATCCATATACCTGTTTCAGCTTGAATATCCAGTCTCTGAAATATATTTATAAAATCCAACTGCAACTGCTTAAATTCAAATGTAAAAGTATATAAAGTTACAGGTTCCAAATCATCCCACTCATAAGTCATAACATTATTTTGCATAATCCGTGAAAAATTATTAAGAAAGATTGACACTGAAAGGTCACTGGAAGCC
>NW_006921962.1:2286911-2289012 GCF_000298275.1 Orycteropus afer afer
CAGGAACTTTGGACTTGCCAGCTTCTATAAGTGTATAAGCCATTTTCCTAAGATATTTCTCTATATATACATATATATAAGCTTTACTGGTTTTGTTTCTCTAGGGAACCCAGTCTAACACAGTAAAGATTCAAATAAAACTGAATAAAAGGAAATATACACATAGTCAATAACAAAATAGTCACCAAATGGGACAACATACTCATATTTCCCAGTCTATATGATAATTTTCTATATAAAACTCTACATAGAATTAATGAATTAGATTAGAAACCCACATTATATTTTCTAGATAATCTGGATTATATATACCATCCCTGCTATAACTACCTATTGTTATTATTATATATCACATGATAAAACTAAAGATGTTAATCTTAACTTTAGTATCTAACCCACTGCCATTGAGTCAATTCTGACTCATAGTGACTCTGTAGGACAGAGTAGAATTGCCTGATAGGGGTTCCAAGGTTATAAATCTTCATGACAGCCATATCTTTCTACCATGGAGCAGCTTGTGGGTTCAGACCACCAATCTTTTGGTTAGCAGCCAAGGGCTTTAACCACTGTATCACCAGGATTCCTGTTTACTATGTAATTGTGAAATTAACACTATATTGAAAAACAAAACAAAAGATTACTATAGCGGCATACATTTGGACTAGCATGACACAGCTGTTAATCACTGTAAAATTCAAATTATCTGGTAATAAAACATGTTACCTTTCATCTTTAGGTCATATATTTGAACAATATGTAGATCCTACTTACGTATTTGAAATGACTTTTCAGTTAAAATATTTCCATATTTTATGGACTGTATAATAATGTGATACTCTTCGTTTTCCTCTAGTGTTATTATTGATTTATGAAGCTTTTGTTGGTCTGCAGGAATACTTTTGACATTCTGAAAGTGAAGAGATTCCTCTACTTAAGAAATGTTTATTGAGCATTAACTATGTGTCTAATATATTAATTGTTTGATATTTTGCAATCAACTCCTTCTTAAGTATCAATTTTTCAATATGGAATATAAACATATAGATAAAATACTTTTAGATAAAATGACATAATACTTTTAAAACAATTACTCTGTGTATTATGTAAATACTAACGGAAAATACATATCACTAAGAAAAAAATCAAATATTCATTTGATCAACTATTTATTGAAGATTTTATTTCTTAGAATGTTGACATTAATAAAAACAAGAAAACCAAATATCTATTAAATTTCTATTTATTATGTGGCATTTAGTTAAAACAAATTTATCAATACTATTTTTCATCAGAATCAAAAAAGATGTCTTACTTTTGGAGCAAAATCATTAGCAAGATGATATTTTAAAAAATAAAATTCAGGATTTCCTCCCTTGGGAAATTCATTCCATTCTATAAAGACAGCTGATTTCTGTTTATTCATTGGTATATAATAGAAACTTTCTGAGATCTGAAATGGGGGTAAAGTAACTGTAAGAAATCAAAGTATCTTGTTCATCATTATTTTTTAAGCAAATTTATCAAAATGAAACTTAAATATGCCAAATTGTAATGGAAAAATATTTAACCATTTCAGTTTCCACATATGAATTAAACAGCATCTATTGGATACACAACAATTGGATACTCATATTGTAGTCATTTATAAATATGATTTTGAAAATAATTTAAGAAAGGCAAGTAAAATAAGAGCAAGGAAGTTTAAAAGGCATGTATCTCAAACTGGGATGCACTATGTTCCTGAGGTCAGGGAGGAAGAAGAGACTCAAAGTCACAGGAAAAACTACCTCTCCCTGGTGTGTCAAATGTTCACTTTCATGATAATAACTCACAAATATAACTTGTTTGGAAAACATGAAAATAAGTTTGAGTACAATTTGTTTGATTTTATAAAGAAAAACACTTCACTCACATAGTCTAGGTAAAACATGCAGACCACAGATCAGAGCCCTAGCTCTGGTGGCATAGTGCCTAAGGCATTTGACTGCTAACCAGAAGTCTGGCGGTTCAAATCCACCAGCCACTCCTTGGAAGGAAGGTTGGGCAATCTACTTTTGTAGAGATACAGCCTCAGAAACCAAAGGATGGGTAGCAATGAGTC
>NW_006921962.1:2290412-2293711 GCF_000298275.1 Orycteropus afer afer
TTGTAAACAATGAAATGGAATGCATAAAGATCAATATCCTAGGCAATAGTGAGCTGACCTGGACTGGTGTGTGTCAGGGTGGTATCCTTTAGCCATACTTATTTAATCTGTGTGATGAACAAATAATCCAAGCGCTGACTATATAAAGACAAATACAGCATTGAGATTGGAGGAAGACTCATTAACAACACACAATATGCAGATGACACAACCTTCCTTGCTGAAAGTGAAGAAGACACTAAGCACTTACTGATAAGAATCAAAGACTTCGGCCTTCAATATGGATTACACCTCAACAAAAAGAAAACAAAAATCCTCACAACTGGACCAATAAGAAGCATCATGACAAGAGAAAAGACTGAAGTTGTAAACAATTTCATATTGCTCGTTTCCCCAATCAACACCAATGGAAGCTGCAGTCAAGAGATCAGACAATGTATTGCACTGGGCAAATCTGCTGCAAAAGACCTCTTTGAAGTGCTGAGGAGCAAAGATGTCTCTTTGAAGACTAAGGTGTGCCTAACCCAAACCATGGTATTTTCAATAGCCTCATATGTATATGAAAGCCGGACAACCAGTAAGGAAGACCAAAGAAGAGGTAATGATTTTGAATTGTGGTGTTGGTGAAGAATACTGAAAGTCCCATGGACTGTCAGAACTAACAAACTGTTTTGGAAGAAGTGCAGCCAGAATGCTCCTTGAAAGCAAAAATGGCTAGAGTTTATCTCACCTACTTTGGTCACATTGTCAGCAAGGTCCATTCCCTGGAGAAGGATCCATGCATGGTAAAGTGGATGGTCAGTGAAAAAGGGGAAGGCCCTCAACGAGATAGTTTGATACAATAGCTGCAACAATGGGCTCAGGTATAGCAAGGATTGTGAGGCTGGCACAGAATGGGGCAGTGTTTCATTCTGTTGTGCCTAGGGTCACTATGAGTGAGAACAGACTCAACTGCACCTGACAACAACATATGCATGTGAGAGCTCAACAATAAGGAAGACCACAGAAGCATTGATGCCTTTGATTAGTGGTACTGGCGAAGAATATTGAATACACCATGGACTGCTAAAAGAATGAACAAATCTGTCTTGGAGGAAATACAGCCAGAATGCTCCTTAGATACGAGAATGACCAGATTTCATCTCATGTACGTTGGTTACATTGTCATAAGGGATTGATCCCTGGAGAAGGATATCATGTTTGGTAAAGTAGAGGGTCGGAAGGAAGGTTGGGCAATCCTACTTTCGTAGTGATACTGCCTCGGAAACCCAAGGAGGGGTCGCTATGAGTCGGGGCCGACTCGACGGCACATAACAACAACAACAACAAAGTAGAGGGTCAGCAAAAAAGGGGAAGACCCTCAACAAGAGACTGACACAGTGGCTGTGGTAATGGGCTCCATGGCAACGATTGTGAGGATGGCACAGGACCATGCAGTGTTTCCTTCTGTGGTACATAGAGTCACTATGAATCTGGACCAACTAGATAGCACCTAACACCAACCAAAAAAAACAGAGTCATCGTCATCGAGTCAATTCCGACTCATAGCAATCCCCATTGGGTTTTCAAGGTGGTAAATCTTTATGGAAGTAGATTGCCCCGTCTTCCTTCCACAGAGCAGCTGGTGGATTCGAACCTCCAACTTTCCGGTTAGCAGTCAAATGCCTTAGGCACTTCACCACCAGCACTCCTTCCTAACAACAATAGCAAAGATAACAATTTCTTCCTTCAATTTATTCCTCATTTCCAGAGTGGATAGATTTAATTCAATAGTATCCTCCCTATTGACTGATTAGAGATGTGGAAACATTTTCATTTGTATTTCCAACTTTTAATTTAAAGTACTGTATTGTAATCAAAATTTTAGCAAGCACTTTATATTTCTATAACTCTTAAAGATATGCTTACCTCATCTCAATTCTTTGTAGACCTTTCAGGGAGAAAGTTCAAGAAACATTGTTTCCAAGTCTATAGAACATCAAGTCAGCTCACTTGATTAAAATAATTCCCAAAGAACGGCTTCAAATTGGATCACCTGCATCAGAGTCAACTGAATGTTCCTGATACGAACACAGATTCCTGGCCTTCCCTGCCATGCCCAACCCATCGAAGCAGACTTTCTATTGTGGGGCCCCAGCTATATTTTAATAAGCTCATCTTTCTACAGAATAAATTTATAATTCTTATTCAATAAGTAGTGCCTAAGGCATTTGACAAGGAGCTCTGGGGGGCATAGGGCCTAAGACATCAGCCATTACACGGAGGGAAGCCTGGTTAATCTACTTCCGTAAAGATTTATTGCTTTGAAACCCAGAGGGAGTTGCTATGACTTGGAATCAACTCACTGGCAATGAGTTTGGTTTTCGGTTTGAAGGCATTTGACTGCTAACCAGAAGCTTGGCGGTTCGAATCCACCAGCTGATTCACAGAAAGAGGATGGGGCGATCTACTTCCATAAAGATTTACCACCTCAGAAACCCAATGAGAATCACTATGAGTCAGAATCAACTCAGTGGCAGTTAGTTTTATTCAATAAATAAACCAAATTAGATGCTTTATTTCTCCCAAAGCAAAATCTGAATGAGAAATATCCAAAGGTACAAGATTCCCATTAGGCACTTTGGTAGTTATGGTTATATGTAAAGCAATTATAACTTGTTTTATCAGAAAATAAAATATTAATTCAATGCTGTAAGAATATGTGAACAAATAAATTATATAAAATCAACAGCCACTGAAACACTTACTCAAGAGTTTTAATGACAAGGGATAATGCTCACTCTATAATGTTACATCGAAGAAGAGAAGTAGAATAGGAAATGCTATCAATCTATCAGTCAGTACACATATTCAAAATATAGAATTATTCAACATAAAATATATACACATTGTAAAAACATTTTGAATAACACTAAAAGGTCAACAATTATTTTCTTTTAGTAGTGCAGTGGTTAAGGTATTTGGCTGCTAACCAAAAGGCCGGTGGTTCAAACCCACCAACTGCTCTATGAAAGAAAGATGAGGCAGTCTGCTTCCTAAAGATTTACAGCCTTGGAAACCCAATAGGGGTCGCTATGAGTCAGAATTGATTCAAAGTCAGTGAGTTTGCGTTCTGGTTTTGAATAAAATTGATAATCTTTGTTTTTTTTATAATTTTCTAAATTTCAAATGCTAACAAAGGAAATATATCTCTCTTTAATCTCACATACACACATACAAAAAATATGTTTTGACTACGTAATATAAAATAAAAATGACTACATAATTTATAAAGATTATTTGCTTTTAATTTTCTTTAC
>NW_006921962.1:2294354-2296835 GCF_000298275.1 Orycteropus afer afer
GGGGTCGCTATGAGTCGGGGCCGACTCGGTGGCATATAACAACAACATACCTGTAAATATGATCCTTTTTGGAAATAAGATTTTCTTTGTCACATTAATTAGGTCATGCCTGAGTAGGATGGGTTTTGAATCTAATCATTTCTGAGTCATTTAAAAAAAAAAGAGGAGAGCGAAGATAGAGATACACAGAGAGAGAAGAGGAGTACAATGCAAACACAAACCTCTACCAAGACTGCTGGAAGCTGCTAGAAGCTGAAATAGACAAGGAAGGACTTCCCTCTAGGGTCCAGTCCTGCATTTAGACTTCCAACTTCCTGGGAGCAAATAAATTTCAGTTCTTTAAATCCACCCACTTGTGGTATTTGTGTCATGGCAGTACTATATGTGTGTGTGTGTGACATATACACACACAGATACACACATATAGTACATACATCACGTTAACATCATGTCATTTCAACTTCGACTGCTTATCCATTTGGATGTTAAGGCATTTAATAAGTAAAACTCTAACGCACTGCCCTCTAGTAAATTCTGACTCATAGCAACCTCTCCCTGGGTTTCCCAGGCAGTATCTCTATGGAAGTAGACTGCCCAGTTTTCCTTCCGAAGAGTGGCTGGTGGGTTTGAACCACCAGCCTTCTAGTTAGCAGTCAAATGCCTTGGGCGCTACACCACCAGAGCTCCTACTTAATGAGTTGTTGTTGCTGTTATATGCCGTGGAGTCGACCCGACTCATAGCGACCTGTACTTAAAAAATTCTCCATCTAATAAACTTGGAAACATCAGTACTTTCCAAAAAAAAAAAAAAAACAGGAAAGTAACGTGCTTCCAGAACTGCTATAATTAAATATCAAGGGAGTATTAGAAATGAAATGAATTATCGGTCAGTTACACAAAATTATACTGCATTGTGTTAAATCAATTAACCTTAATTGATGGAAATCTAGAGAACACCTACACACTGCTACTTCATTGAAAGTGATTCCTCACATTTTACAATTAACCACTGTTATGAAAACTATTTCAAAATACTGTTGATAAGATTGAAACTTAATGGGGAAAACATTCAGTCGTTTCAACCGAATTTATTTTTTTTAAATGCTTTCATCTAAACAGCCTTTCAAGCATTTCCTAGTAACTTTGAGTTCCTGAAAACCCAAAAGCTTTTAACTTTCTGCATTCAACTTAAGGTATATAAAGAAAATGAGTGCTCATGAATGCTTCTGTGTGCATGTGAAAATTATCCTCGTAATAGTAAACAGGTCCCCAAGATCAATTGTAAACCTCTTTAACGACCCTTCAAAAGCCTGTTCTTCCTACAAAATTTCTCTTACTTTTTAAGCAAGGTGATCATCTCAGATAAAATTCCACTCTGCAAAAGAGAAATTTCTAATCATTAAGTCCACAGAATCATTCACAAAAGTGCTAAGCATTAACTTTGTTCACTTTTCTCAGCAATTTGATGTTCCTGAGGTTATGGTATTAAACATTTTTACCCAAAATCTAAATGTAAACTAGGAATTTGAAGGCGTACGAGCTATAATAAGAATGTGACAGTGAAAAAAATCCACCCGGGCTGCTTGCTCTTCGGTTCCAAATCCCCCGCTCAAATTCAATTTCTGTGAGTCATAGTGCTTGCTCCTGGCTGCAGAGTGAGAAGAGCAGCTAGCTGCCCGAGGCGCAATGTTTCAGAAATAGTCCAAGGGAGTCAACTTTCCACCCGTGGCGAGAGAGACGGGGTACAAAAGCATGGTTAAAGTAGTGAGGAAAGAAGGAAAAAAGCAAAGAACCAGAAGACCGTCTAAGCTTGGGGGATGCACAATGGCGTAGCCTTAGAGTCTGGGTCTCTGCTCAACTTACTAGGACGCCGCAGGAACCAAGCTCGCGCTTTGCAAGTTTCTTACGCCAAGTCCTGCGCGCTGGTCGCCCCGCCCAGGAGAGAAACAGGCGGTGTGGGACACAGCGGCCGCTGCAGCCTCTGAGCCCGGTGTGGCAGTCCACCTCACTGTCTGGGCCTTCTTCCTCTTCCAGGCTCGTCTCTGCTCCAGCTCTTTCCGCCTGCCCTCAGGCCTGTTTCTTTAGGGTCATCGGGGTTTTCTCTCAGCTGAGTTAATTAAGTAGTCTCCATGGAGACCAGAAAAGGAGAGAAGTGGGAGAGTCCCAAAACACAGATGTGTGGAGGAGAATCACACTCTACACTAAACAAGGGAGGAATGGCTAGGGCGATGAAGGAGAACGCTAGTGGGAAACTGGCATCACTTGAAAAACAAAGTCCAGGGTACGTCTGTGAAAAATCCAGGTTAGGCACAGATTAGGAATGAAGTTCCTATATATGGCCACGTACGAAGCCACGTTCGTTTTAGACGTGAGAGTGGGTGTTTCTGCAGCACTTGAGGGTACTGACTGAACACTTTCTCCATCTGAGATCCTTTTCTCTGACATGACCCTCTCCAGTTTCTTCATCTTCTCAGTCCACTA
>NW_006921962.1:2298165-2303597 GCF_000298275.1 Orycteropus afer afer
CTGCTGGGAAAGAGATGCAAGAGACACGCATTGCTGAGTGAGACACCGAGGGACCAGCACTGCTGAGAAAGAGACTGTGAGAGACTGTTGGCTGAGGAACGGTGGGCTGGGAGAGAGGCTGAGCATTTTTCTTGAACTTGAATTGTAGCCTGTGGTGCTTCCCTAATAAACCCCATAATCTGTGAGCTCTGTGTGGCCATTGCAGCGAATTATATCGAACCCAGGAGAGAGGTGGTGGGTGCTTTGGGAGGAACGGTTGGAGAAAAGGCTGAAAGGAGGCAGCATGTCTGGCCTGGCAGGAATAGGCCTTGGGTTACTGCTGGTAATCTTGTCTTCCTCTTGTGGGATTAGAGGAGGTCAGAACATGTGGCCTCCTTGCCCTTTTTGCAATCACATGCATAAAAATTGAGATCAAAAAGCCAAGACTGGCCAACAGAAAGGGACCAATTCTGCTGGACAACAACATGCAACCACACACTTCTCAAATCACACTTTGAAAATTAACAGAGCTAGGTTATGATATTTGGTTGCCCCCACCTTACTCACCTGACATCACCTCAACAGATTACCATCTTTCCAAATACTTGGAATTCTTCATAAGAAAAGATTCACAAATCAAGAAGCAGTAGTTGAAAACATTTCAGTAGTTTATAGTTTCAAAAGATGAAGAGGTTTTTTTTTTTTTTTTTAAAGGAATATATAACAATATCATATTGGTACAAAATAACACAGTGAAGCATGTTTTGATCAAATAAATGTTTTATCTCAATTTATTATGTTTTCACTTTTCCTTCAATTTCATGTGGTACATCCTAATATTTATGGCTGGACATTGAAGATCTCTACCAGGATGCCCACACACACACACCATACCAGTTGCTATTGAATGGATCAGATTCATTAAAAGCCCATGTGTGTCAGAGTAGAACTGTTCTCCATAGAGTTTTCAATAGTTGATTTTTCAGAAGTGGATCATTAGGCTTTTCTTCCCATATACTTCTGGGTGGACTCGAATCTAACAACCTTTTGGTTCACAGCTGCATTCTTTAACCCTGTGCTCCACTCAGGACTCCTACCCTCTGGCCTATGTCCCATGTCGTAATTGTTAGGTGCTGTTGAGTCAGCTGCAACTCATAGCGACCCTCTGTACAACAGAACGAAATACTGTCTGGTTCTGAGCCATCCTCACAATCCTTGCCAGGCCTGTAATCACCATTACAAGCAATGTGTCAATCCTTCTCATCCAAGGTCGTCCCCTTTTTCACTGACCCTCTATTTTGCCATGCATAATATCATTTTCCAGGAAATGGTCCCTTCTGATAACCTGAGCAAAGTGGGCAATGTGAAGTGTGGCCATTCTTGCTTCTAAGGAGCATTCTGGCTGCACTTGTTCCAGGACAGATTTGTTTGTCCTTCTGGCAGTCCATGGTATTTTCAGTACTCTTTGCCAACACCACAATTCAAGGGCATCAACTCTTCTTTGGTCTTCCTTATGCATTGTCCAGCTTTCATATGCATATGAGGTGATTGAAAATATCATGGCTTAGGCTAGGCACACCTTAGTCTTCAAAGTGATATCTTTGTTCCTTAACATTTTAAAGAGGTCTTCTGTAGCAAATTTGCCCAATGCATTATGACTTCTGATTTCTTGACTGCTACTTTCATGGGTGTTGATTGTGGAACCAAGTAAAATGAAATATTTGACAACTTCAATCTTTTCTCCATTTATCATGAGGGTGCTTATTGGTCCAGTTGTGAGTATTTTTGTTTTCTTTATGTTGAGGGGTAATCTATACTGAAGACTAGAGTCTTGGATCTTCATCAGAAAGTGCTTCAAGTCATCTTTTACTTTCAGCAAGAAAGGTTGTGTCATCAGCATATTGTAGGTTGTTAATGAGTCTTCTTCCAATCCTGATGTCACATTCTTCTTCACATAGTCCAGATTTTCAGATTATTTGCTCAGTACACAAATTGGATAAGTATGGTAAAAGATACAACCATGATGCACACCTTTCCTGATTTTATACTACGCAGTGTCCCTTGTTCTGTTCTAATGACAACCTCTTGGTCTGTGTATATAGTTTCCTCATGAGCACAATTAAGTGTTCTGGAATTCCTGTTCTTCTCAATGTAATCCACAATTTGTGATTATCCACACAGTCAAATGCCTTGCATAGTCAATAAAACACAAACATCTTTCTGGTATTCTTTGCTTTTAGCCAAGATCCATCTGACACCAGCAATGATGTACTTCATTCCACATCCTCTTCTGAATCCAGCTTGAATTTCTGAAAGTTCACTGCCAATATATCCCTCATAGGCAACTCAATACCTTCTTTCTAAAACTAAATTCATGATCTTCCCTCTTCCCACTTTTCCTAAATTGAGGGCCATTTTCAGGAAGTCAAGCAAGAAGTTGTCCACTCTGCATTCCCAGATCTTAATCCTCACCTTCCAAGGCCAATATGTCCTCAAAATCCTTTTGATTCTACTCCTAAAGCATTTCTTAGAGCAATTACAACATCAGTCTCAATCTCTCTTTGGAAAAACAGTGCAATATTTAAGAGTGGGAACCTCAGGTCTGATACTGTGGCCTTACTTGAAAGCTGAGCATCTCTCTGAAAACCTACAGTGAAAAATGCATGAAGTAAGGCTTATAGAGTATAAACCCTTAAAGTGGCAGCTATGATTGATTCACTGCAATTACTGCCAATAAACTCATAATTGGACTACATCTCCTGGTTTTAACCCTTCCAGCCTCCTCTGCACACTATTAACTAGGATGATCTTTCTGAAATACGTATTTGATCATGTGCATGGGGATTATGTAGACACCTATTCTGACTCTTTTTTGCCTACAATGTTGTTCTTGTTGTTGTTAGGTACCACTGAGTCAGCTCTGACTCATAGCAACCCTATGTACAACACAACTAAACACTGCCCAGTCCTGTGCCAGCCTTGCAATCCCTGCTATACTTGAGTCTATTGTTGCAGACACTGTGTCAATCCAGCTCATTGAGGGTCTTTCCCGTTTTGTTGACCCTACAACTTACAAAGCATGATATTCTTATCCAGGGAATGGTCCATTCTGACAACATGACTGTTCTGGTTACCTAGCGCCACCCTGACAAGAAATATACCACAAATAGCATGGCCTTAACAAACAGGAGTTTATTCTTAAAATTTGGAGGCTTAAGTCCAAGTACAAGTTCTAGGCTCTAGGGCCTCTCAACCTTGGGGTCCAGCTCTGCCTCCTGTTCCTGGTCCACTGGAGCTAGAGGTGTTTCTTCATTCAGACAACTGCTGGCTGCTGAGGCTGACAAACCCAAAGTTGACAAGTAAAAAGGCACAGTCCCAATGTTACCAAACCACACAGCAGGCCATTAACTTAAGTCCATTGTAAGTCCCAAGGTTGGCAGAGCATAGCAGGCTGCTGAGCAATGACATGGCTACATGCAGGGTCCAAGCATGCCAAAGGCTAGAGACCATTCTCAAACCTTCTCCTTATATACAGGAAGCAGACCACATTCCAAAGGCAGCTACTCAGCTGCTTGTGGTAGATCCCACCATGGGATTGATTGCCAGTCTCATCATAGGGAATAACTACCACCAGCTGCCCAGCCACTCAACCAGGCCCAGCCAAGTTGACACAAACATAACTACCACAATGACCAAAGCAGGTCAGATGAAGTCTGGCCATTCTCACTTCCAATGAGCATTCTGGCTGTACTTCTTCCAGGACAGATAGATGTGTTAGTCCTTCTGACAGACCATGTACTTTCAGTATTCTTCATCAACATCACCACTCAAAAGCATCAAGTCTTCTTTCACCTTCCTTATTCACCTCTCCCTAAATTAACTTCCCAACTTCATCTCTCTCCTCACCATCTTGCTACCCTAGATCATGTCCTCATAAGCATTCACACTTCTGTGTTTTAGCTATCATAACATAAAAATTTACTTTTAATACATTTATGCCCTCAGCTTGATTGTTGCTTGCTGCTGTCAAGTCAGCCCCCAACCCATGGCAACCCCATGCACAACAGAACTAAATGCTGCCTGGTCCAGCTCCATCCCCATGATTGGTTGCAGACTGAACATTGTGATCCACAGGGTTTTCCTTAGTTGATTTTCAGAAGTAGAATGTCAGGCCATTCTTCCTAGTCTGCCTTCAAATGTAAGCTCTGTTGAAACCTGTTCAGCATCATAGCAATATGCAGTCCACCACTGACAGACCAGTGATGGCTCTGAAATGGCAAAGACTGACTAAGGCATTTGACTGCTAACCAGAAGGTTGCCAATTCAAACCTCCAGCCCCTCCATAGAAGGAAGACAGGGCAATCTACTTCTGTAAAGATTTACCACCTCAGAAACCCAAAGGGGGTCACAATGAAATTGGAATCAACTCGATGGCAGTGAGTTTGGTTTTGAGTTTTAGTATCTTAATTAGAGCCCTGTGTCTGGCATAGTGATAGCTGTAAATTATATGTTAACTTTTGAGAGAACTCACAGGTCCTATATATCTTTACCCTTTAACAGTGTAAGGTTTTAAGGCATTATACCATGAAATGTTTCACCATTACTGAATTAGCTTTTAAGGTTTGAGAAATACAATAAAATTAAAAATCCAACAAGTGAGGGGCCACTTCCATGGAGCTGTCAGTAAGGAATAAGTACCTACCACCAGCCACTTTTTCAGATACATCTATCACAGTACAGACATTGCTGCAGGAGGAGTTGTCATTAAGCTTGAATGTGTCTGCAGTGCAGTGAATTGCTTAATATGGCTCTTCTAGCCATCATCCTCCATTTTGTGATACATTGAAAACCCAAGTCTCTATGGGAGCTCTGGTGGCATACTGCCCAAGGCATTTGACTGCTAACCAGAAGGCTGGTGGTTCAAACCCACCAGCCACTCCTTGTAAGGAAGGTTGGGCAATCTACTTCTGTAGAGATACCACCTCAGAAGCCCAAGGAGGGGTCATTATGAGTAGCAATCAACTCAATGGCAGTGAGTTAGATGCCTGTTTAGGGTGGGCTGCATCTTGTGTCCTACTTTTCTGGAGGGTTGACTCAAGTCGCCACCCTTAGCTTCCTTGAGGGTATATATAGAGATGTTCTGGAAGAGATCACTCTCTTGCTCCGGTTCCATACTTTGTTTGTCATCTTCTCACCCAAGGACATGAGACAGCAGACATCATCTGACCTGCTTATTTGGGTTTGCCAACCCCTGCAAACACATGAGTTTGGAGAATCCTCCAGACCTACCCAGAGACTGGGATTTGCCAGCCTGCCAGATTCCCAGTCTCCACCCCCACCACATAAGCCACTTCCTTGGGAGTTTGTGAGTTCTGTGAGACATTACAGCGGACTATAGAACTCTAAGATGAGAGGGAACCAAGAGTAGCAGAAGAGACACTCTAGAATCAAGC
>NW_006921962.1:2304327-2309533 GCF_000298275.1 Orycteropus afer afer
AGTTTTGTATTGTTTTGCTAAAAATTACTGGTTTATTGTTACGTGCCTTCCAGATGATTCCAATTCATAGTGACCCATTAGGACAGAGTAGAACTGTCTTTCATAAGGTTTCCAAGGCTGTAACCTAGAGTCACTAAGAGTCTGAATTGACTCTAAGGCGTATAACATTATTTACAACAACCATTATAGGAGGAGATTTCCTCCCCACTGCTCACCCTCTAGTGTCTGGTGAGTTGAACCAACAACCTCGGTTAATAGTCCAGCACTTAATCACTGTGCCACTCCAATCCAAAAATGAAACCCACTGCTATCATTTCAACTCATAGCGACCCCCATTGGGTTTCCAAGGCAGTGAATCGTTACAGAAGTAGATTGTCTCATCTTCATTATGAGGAGTAGCTGCTGGGTTTGAACTACCAAACTTCTGATTAGAGTCAAATGCCATAGGCACTGTGTCCCCAGGGCTCCTTTTTATTGTGCCACTGTTGTTGTTGTTGTTGCTGTCATGTGCCACTGAGTCGGACCCAAAGCCTAGCGGCCCCTCCTTGGGTTTCTGAGGCAGTATCACTAGGGAAGTAGATTGCCCAAACTTCCTTCTGAGAAGTGGCTGGTGGGTTTGAACTGCCAGCCTTCTGGTTAGCAGTCAAGTGCCTTAGGCACTACACTACCAGAGCTCCCAAGCACTATGCTAGAGCTCCTTAATTATTGTTTTAAAAAAATAAAGTGATTATTTATAATGGATATTTCTTCTCAATATGACCCTTTTATCTCCCATTTGCTTTACTAACACTGGCATTTTAAATAGACAGCCATCATAACAATATGGAGCTCTGGTTAGCATAGTGCCTAAGGCACTTGACTGCTAACATGAAGGCTGGAGGTTCAAACCCACCAGCCACTCCTCAGAAGGAAGGTTATTCAATCTACTTCCATAGTGATACTGCCTCAGAAACCCAAGGAGGGATCGCTATGTCTGACTCGACGGCACATGACAACAACAACATAACAATGCCATCTTCTATAAGGCAATTTGGTTGTTAACCAGAAGGTCAGTAGTTTGAACCCACCAGAGTCTTTGTGGAAGAAAGATGAAGCGATCTGCTTCCAAAAAGATTTACAGCCTTGAAACCCCAATGAGAGTCGCTTCGGGTCAGAACTGACTTGATGGCAGTGAGTTTTGTTTTGATTTGTTTTGCTTTCTAGTGGTTTACATCAGTCCCCCATTAGGTCAATAAACTTGATAGCAACTTAATCAATAGGTTTTCCTGCACCAATTGGCAAAAAGCTCTCCTTTCTTAAAGACATTCTTTGAAAAAATATGGCCTTCTTCCTGCCTTACTCTTTTATTGGGTTCTAATTTCAGAGATATGGGTTCAGTATAGATTATACCTCAAGATAAAGAAAACAATCTTCACAACTGGACCAATAAGTAACATCATGATAAATGAAAAAAAAAAATGTTGAAGTTGTCAAGGATTTCATTTTACTTGGATCCACAGTCAATGTGGAATGCACGTGGAAGCAGCAGTAAAGAAATCAAACCACTTATTGCATTGGGCAAATTTGCTGTAAAAGACTTCTTTAAAATGTGTTAAAAAAAAAAAAACAAAGATATCACTTTGAAGACTAAGGTGAATCTGACCCAAGCCATTGTCTTTTCAATAGTCTCATATGCATGTGAAAGCTGGACAATTAATAAGGAAAAACAATTAAGCATTGATGCATTTGAATTGTGCGTTGGCGAAGAATACTGAAAATACCATGGACTCCAGAAGAATGAACAAATCTGCTGGAGGATGTGCAGCCTGAATGCCCCTAGAAACACGAATGGCCAGACATCCTCTCACATATTTTGGTCATGTTGTCAGAAGGGAACATTCCTTGGAGAAGGATATCATGCTTGGCATAGTAGAGGGTCAGAGAAAAAGGGGAAGACCCTCAATGAGCTGGACTGACACAGTGGCTGCAACAATGGGCTCAAGCATAGGAAGGATCGTGAGTCCCTGAATAGTGCAAATGATTATTGTGATTAGCTACTAACAGAAAGGTTGGAATTTCAAGTTTACCTAGAGGGGTTCAGAAGAAAGACTTGGTGATCTACTTCTGAAAACTCAGCCACTAAAAATCTTATGGAACATAATTCTATTCTGATACACTGTTAGTCAGAGTTGAGTCAATAGCAATTGGTTGGTTTTGACAGGAAACCCATGTATTTCTCTAGTTGAGACCACATCCCTGGTAGAATTGTAATAAAATTACAAGTAAGCACAATACTCCCTCCCCATTTTTATCGCTTTCTACTTCCAATCATTCATTCATGCAACAAATATTGAGTCTGTGTGCTCTATTTGTATTGTACATGCAGACAGACTATACCTCAAACTTTCAGGTAGTCATTAAACTAGCTAGGAATGAGACACATACACCTACTGGTATCAACTATTCTATGGGTACTACATTCATTTGTGATTAAGCTGAATACATGAGTCACTTATACAGTGTTGGCAAAGTGAAATCCACTATCTAGAGAAAGCAAACAGTAAACAGTAACAACATTCTCAAAAGGAGAACAATTCACCCTTCTCCAAATTACTCATGTCCATTCTTATGTCACTGGGCAAGTACACCATGGTTCAGGTCAAATGTCAGATGCTATCTGATGTCACTGCTGACTTTGGCTACCACCACCCTGCTCCAGGCTTCTGCTCCACCACTGGGCCTCGCTTGGTCTTGTCTCATCTGCAGGAAAACTCCTGCAAAAGATCTCCTAAGCCTCTGCCACAGGCCCTTCTAAGTTTCTGCTGCCAGCTCCTATCACACTACCCAGACACACCATTGCTGCCAGTGCCTGCACTCCCAGAGGGCCCTTGTAACTCCTGCCATGCTGTCCAAGTTGGGGGAAAGGGAGGATGTAATACCTACACGGGGCACACTCAGGCCTCTGCCCTGCATGGCTAGAATTGCAGCTCTTTTAACTTCAGACAAACCTCCTGCTTAGATGCACCCTCCTCCTCCAACAATCTCTTACACAGAAGCACCCAGCTCTTACTCCATGAGCCAGCGAGCCCTTCAAAGCCACCCAGCATCATCTTCAGTATTACAGGGAGCTCAAGTCCTTGGTTCAAAGGACGTGCTCTCTTCCAGACTCTTCCTGATGGTAGGAAGATCTCCCCTGAACCTCTGTGGGACTGGCCCTTCTATAAGCATAAACCAAAAAAATAAACTCACTGCAGTTGCATTGGATCCGACTCATAGCAACCCCTCCTTGGGTTTCTGAGGCAGTATCACTACAGAAATAGATTGCCCAATTTTCCTTCCAAAGAGTGGCTGGTGGGTTTGAACCGCCAGCCTTCTGGTTAGCAGTCAAGTGCCTTAGGCACTATGCTACCACAGCTCCCTCTATAAGCATATTGTTGTTGTTGTGTGCCATCGAGTTGGCCCCGACTCATAATGACCTCTCCTTGGGTTGCCGAGGCAGTATCACTGCGGAAGTAGATTGCCCAAACTTCCTTCCGATCTATAAGCATACTCTTTGTCAATTTCAAAGCACAGTACTCCCACCAGGACCATGAATTGATCAATCCTCTCAGTAGACCACAAGTCACTCAATTTCCATAGTCCTAGTCAATCATTTTGTGGGAATTATAAACCCATGACTAGAAAGGCAATTCATTGCACTCCAGCCATCCTATGTGCCAAGCACAGTACTAGACACTGAGGATCTAGTTATCAATGTGATTGCAACTTGCTTTCAAGGAGCTTAAATTTTAGTGAAAGAGTTGCTGAGTGTTGTATATTCTAATTCTGTATACAACCCTACTCCTCTTTGTTCCTATATTTACTACCTAAATCCAGCCCCTCTCTCCCTCTAATCTGAAGATTTTTTGCCTTCTTATTAGAACATATACCCCCGTTTCTAGCTTTCCTCCCACTTTAGTACATTTTCACCTATCTCCAGATTAACCATACTAAACTTCAGCTCTGATAAAATTACTTCTTGAAATGTCTTCAATGTGTCCTCAGCCCTCTTAATTCCTTACTTGGCCCATTGAGGTCTTCCACAAACATTTCCCATTCATTTCATATATTTTCAATTTACTCTGTTCTTCTGTTTAATAGTTTCTTTCCTTTTTCACCTTTTTCATGAAACTTTTCCTGGGTGTCACTAAAAAGAGTTCAGATCCTTCTCTTCTATACTTATTGTCTCTAATGGCTTAGCATGGAATTCTACTTTTCAAATAATTACTTCTGGACATTTTATCCTCTCTTTTGGATTATAAACTACTTAAAGAGAAGACATATGTCCTTTTGAGCTTCATATTACCCAAAGAGCCTGAGGCAATCCTTACACAGCACCAAACGAACAAACCTCACTGCCATGGAGTAATTTCTGATTCATAGCCACCTCTCCTTGGGTTTCTGAGGCAGAATCACTACAGAAGTAGATTGCCCCATCTTCCTTCTGAGGAGTGGCTGGTGGGTTTGAACTGCCAGTCTTCTAGATAGCAGTCAAGTGCCTTAGGCACTATGCCACCAGAGCTCCCCCTTACATAGTAGGCACTCAATAATTAAATATATGTTGAAGGAATATTATGAAGCTCTCTCCCTCTTCCTTTCTGATGAGCCACTTGGACTTACCACATAGTTAAAAGTTGAAAAACAGCAAATATAAATTTTATCATGAATCATGAAAAATTCATGCATGATTTACACAATCACTGTAATTTGCCATTGTCAAGCATAATTTGGTTTGAACTCAGAATCTTTTTCTAAATCCTTTGCAATTAACATGAAAATCTTTATTTCTTGATACTTTACCCTTATAGTAGCCAAATTTCATCAAAACCCAGAGTGTGAAAAAGTGTACTCTTTTAAGCTTAAAATGGAACAGTAATTAAGAATTGAACATCAACAGGAAAACATTCTTCCTTTAATTTTCTGACTTGGATGAATTATTGGTACTATTTGGCTTTCCTTGTCTCATTCACTTTCCTGAATTTTCAATATCCTCCTTCCTCAAAACTAACACTTTTCTTAAGCAAATAAGTAATCAAAATGAGCCCGATTTCTGTCACTACTTAAGAGAAAACCACTATTGCTGTAGAATTCTTACCCTTTGCTTTGCTGGCATGGATTATAAAAGAAAGAAAATAAAAGATGGATTAGCTCCTTATTTAATTTCTTAAAAGTGATGTTAAAAAAAAAA
>NW_006921962.1:2313023-2314454 GCF_000298275.1 Orycteropus afer afer
CAGTGTTTCTTTGTTATTCATAAGCTTTCCCCTGGCCATAAGTGGATGGCCTCCTCCTTCTTCCTAGTCTGACTCAGTCTGTAAACTGGGCTGATACCTGTGCACCATGTGCATCCTGCTGGGTTAGAAACACCAGTAGCTCAGCTTCAAAACTCACATCAATACGTCACCACGGTAGGACAAACCAACAGACAGATTTGTCTCCCTGTTAGAAACCTCTCATACCACCCTTACCTGGGTCCCTGTGGCTGACTCCTCCTCTGTCCAGGTTCCTGGGCTTTTAATTCCCTTTCTCCCGCTCTCCCACCCTGCTGCTTTGGGCGTCCCTGGGTTCCCTCTCCTCACTTGGATCCCTGCAGCTGACTGCTCCTCTGTCCGTGTTCCTGGCTTTTAATCCCCTTTCTCCCTTTCTTGAATGAATAGTGTATGTTTAATGTTTGACTGGCTGCACTTCATAATCCAAGATTAAATCTGGATTTGTCTACGTCCATTGCTGTGGACTAAAGTGCAAATATAATGTTGAGAATTGGGGCTAAGCCAAAAGGATTTTTAGCTCTGGGTCAGAGGTAGAAGTGAAGTAAAAAGCTCTGGGGCATTAAGTTTATGGCTTTCTTGCTAGCTTTGTTAATAAGTATGCGAGGAAGGCTTGAAATTTATTCTAAAAGAGATTATCAGCACATTTCACATGTTTAACATTTACTGAGAAATTTTGATGAAGAAAATATGATAGATGGAGGGACAGGAAAGGAGTGATGGAGCAAAACCTTCACTGATCACAAGGGCCATATATCCCCAAAGGGAAAATCCTTTATCCTTACACCTCAAAACATCAGAGAAGAGTCAGGAGTAGAGGATTGAAGAGCACTATGAGCAGTGGGATTGTATCTATCTTGGCTCCCTTTGAACTTTCCCTACTAGTATGGGACCTATTCCATATTGTTGTTGTTGTTATGTGCCGTCGAGTCAGCCCCGACTCATAGCGACCCCACCTTGGGTTTCCAAGGCAGTATCACTACGGAAGTAGGATTGCCCAACCTTGCGGGGCTCAATAAATGTTTATAGAAAGAATAAATAGGCAGTAGTTATGTGAGGGAACAACTGGGTAGAGGGGATGTATGTCCCTATTCCAACGCAACTCATCAAATTCTAAAAATTAGCTCTCCTGAAAAGTTCAAATTGTTTATCTCAGGGAGCAACTTGGAAAACAGAAATTTTACATTTGTGAACCTATGACATCTCAGCAAAAATGATAAAATAACAAAATTAAAAAACTGAAGTGTAAAGAAATTTCCTAGAAAACATCCCTGATTCTCTTCTCAGAAAGGAACAGCTCAAAGTAAATGGAGAAAGAAAGAAATCAGTCATTACATTACACTAATGTCTAAGTTAACTCATAACCTTTAGTTGATTGGTATATTCTAGTTTTATTTT
>NW_006921962.1:2314714-2320884 GCF_000298275.1 Orycteropus afer afer
AAAAATCCAATCAAACTCACTACCATTGTGTTGATTCAGACTCATAATGAACCCCACTGGGTTTCAGAGATGGTTGATCTTTAGGGAAATAGATGGTCCCATCTTCCTTCCATGGAGAAGCTGGTGGGTTTGAAGGCCAATCTTCTGGTTAGCAGTCAAATGTCTTAGGCACTGCCCCACCAGAGCTATTTATAAAGTATTTAGATTGTATTAGTTTTCATAAGTAATCTAGAGATGATTTAAAGTAAGCCAGATGAAGTGCACAGGTTATGTGCAAATATTATGCCATTTTACATAAGGGACTTGAGCATCTGCAGATTTTCCTATCGGCCAGAGATCCTGGAATCAATCCCCTACAGATTCTGAGTGATAATATAATGACTTAAAATCATCTTATTAATTTCATTTATTAAAAAATAAAATTTAGAAAAAATGAAGATGAGCTTGACATACCTTTAAATTGTTTAAGTACTAAACAGAGCATAATCAGGACATGTGTAGAGAGTTGTATTAAAGAAAGAAAAATGAAATCCCATGCAAAATAAAATGCAACCATTTAGCAAACTAACTGAATGTGATTATAATTTAAAGTATCTGTGAACCTTAGTAACAATTTTCAAGTACCTCCAATTTGTACATAAATCCAGAAGTAATATAGTCAAAAAGCACATTATGTAGCAACATTATGTAAAAAATGACTCATTTCAGTTACATCAATATTTTAATGTATCAGTAATTATTGTATAGAACCAATTATATGCCGGACAGTCTGCCAGTGCTAACTAACTGCCATGGAATAGATTACAACTCATGGTGAATGCATGTATGTAAAGTAGAACTGCATTCCATAGGATTTTCAAGGGTGTAACCTTTTGGAAGCAGATTGCTAGGGCTTTTTTCCAAGGAGTCTCTGGATGGGCTCAAACCAGTAATCTTCCAGTTATAATTCAATGCTAAACTACTTGCAACACCCAGGGACTCCTTGCTGGGTAATAATGGGGATAGTAACAATGATAATAATAATAGCTAGTATTTTCTGAGTGCTCATTATGAACCCAGAACTGTGCTAAGACTTTTACATGCATTATCTTACATACTTTCCAGAGCCACAGTCAGTATTGGTTTCTCTGCTTCACAAATGAAAATACTTAAAACTCAGTATTTTGCCTAGTCTTGCTTTCAAGAAGTTTATAATACAATAAGGAATCCAACATAGTGATTAATCTCCATGGCTTGAAAATGGATTCTTTAACTATATAAATGAATCAGTAACTTTCTATGATAATCCTATCTGTTGGTATAGATGACATCAACTCTTTTTTTTTAATTCACAACTCATCAGTCTGCAGTTACTAGGGCTCCTTCAGAAACTGATTCTGATTTTATACCTATCAGTATCTATAATCAGTTTTTGAAGGAGCCGTAGTAACTGCAGGCTGATGAATTGTGAATAATAATAAGAAAAGAGTTGATGTCATCTGTATCAAAAAATAAGATCATCACAGACGGAAAGTTACTGATTCATCTATACACTTAATGAATCCATTTCCAAGTCATTGAGATTAGGATTTGGGAGTTAAATCAGTTTAATTGGCATACGGGCTGATAATGAGAGAAACAAACATCAGATGTACTGACTTCTCACCATTTTCTCTGACTAATTGGCTTCAAATACTCCATTTCCTGATTATCAACTCCAATGCCCAGTAATTTTCATAAAGTACAGAGAAATCTAAACTAGAGTTATGGATTGAATTCATTCCAAAAAAAAAAAGATAATGTGCAAGTTCTTACCTCTGGTACCCATAAACATAAAACCTTGTTGGGAACTAGGGTCTTTGAAGATATTAATTATAAACTAACATGAAGTCATATTGGAATAGGGTAAATCCTAATCCAATGTGAGGGGTGTCCTAAAAAACAAAAACAGAAGAAACAAATAGACAGGAAGAATATGGTCACGTGGAGACAGAGGCAGAAATTAGAGTGATAAGGAACACCAAGGATAGCCAGCTGTGACCAGAAGCTAGCAGAGAGGCATGGAACTCAAGAAAGCTGACACTTTGATTTCAAACTTCTCACCTACAGAACTGTTAGACAATCAACTTCTGTTCTCTCAAGTGGCCCAGTTTGTAATAGCCCAGTTTGTAATATTTTGTTTTGGCAACTATAGATAACTAAAACATAACACATTATCAAAAAAGAAAAAAAAGGAGAAAGATTTAAATCCTAGTCTATAATATAGATGGGAATAATATTTCTGTAAAAAAACCCAACATTATTTTGACAATTGAGAGGTTAATAAACATACAGACAAGGGGACATCTTGAAATTATTTTCAAAAAGGCTTTAAATTCTTGGAAAATAAAATTATAGAAAATCATCATGGGATGATGAAAAAATAAAATAGTTTGTCATGGAGAGAAAACGTGCTCAGAGACTCATAAATTATTGATTAAGCAGAGACATTTAGGCTAACACAACTTTCATATTGGTCTTCCAATTGGAACATTGTTGGGAACAATCATGACATTTTATGAATGATCTAGAAGAGAGAAACAAGAAGACAGTAAGGGCCATGAGTAGAGAACACTAAATTATTCTGGGTAGTAATATCTACTCAGTGGGAATAAATATCACAATGCTACAAAAAAAATTACAAAGCAGGAATTAAGTAGCATAGTACACTGGAATAGAAACTGTGGACCATGACAATGAAATGGAATTGAAATTCCAGCTATTTTTATGTCCTCCCACAATTGCTAATGCCCTCTAGATCGGCAACCCTTTTTATTTGGAAACAATACCTTCCCCAACTCCAATCGTATGGTTTGTTCTGATAGTCATTTTATCCCCATATACCAGGTCTATTCCCAATGAGTCAGAATTTGAAGACAATCACCAACATTCCTAGCCTCCAGTATTTAAACCCTGTATGACTGTCTCCCCTTGAGTGTGGGCAAGATCTGTGAATCACTTCCATAATTATGTTACATAATATAAGATTTAATTGTAGCAGACAATGCAGGACTTCTCCTGCTGGCTTTGAAGAAGTAAGCTGCCATCATGTGAGAGTGTCAAATAGCCAAAACCTGACTATGACCTCTAGAATCTGAGAGTGAGCACCAGCCAATGCCAACAAGTAAATAGAGGTTTCAGTTCTACAATTATAGGAATTGAATTTTTCCAACAATCTGAATGATTTTGAAAGACAGGACCCCAAACCTCAGATAAGATTGCAGTCACAGTCAACAACTTAATTTCAACCTGGTGAGACCTTGAGCAGAGAACTCAGCCAACCCAAGATCAGACTCCTAACTCATAGAAACTGTGAGATGATAAATTTGAATTTGTTTAAACCACTAAATTTGTGTAATTTTTTACACGCAACTGAAAATGCATACACAGTCACTGTGATTGGCCAGGTGATAAGCAAACCTAGCCAATCTTTGCACAAGATTTTTTGAACTAGAGCTTAGAGACAGATGCCCTATCCTCTTTGTTGACAAACCTAGTAAAGATTGCATCAAAGCTGCAGTGGTGATGATCCCTGCCATGTGGAACAACCCAGGATGCAATGGAAGAGAATGAAGCAGGCAGAGCAAAAGAAACAGAGATGATTGCGTTCAAGTCTCAGCATTTCGTTCTTTCTCACCCTTCTCAAAATTTTGTAATTATTAGAGAGAAGTATATCTCTCAAAGTCTTTGAAGGATATTCCTTGGAAAGATACTCATAGCCTCAGATCCTTCCCCTGATTAGTGGGTAATTAAGATTTGAATCCAGACAATCTGTTTCCTGACTTTGTTCTCCTAGCAATTGATCATACAAACAAACAAACAAAAAAAAAAACCCACTGCCATTGACTCAGCTGACTCATAACAACTCTCATAGGGTTTCCAAGGCTGTAAATGTTTACAGAATTAGATTGCCTCATCTTCCTCCCATGGAGCAGCTGATAGATTGAACCACTGACCTTCTGATTAGCAGCCAAATGCCTCACACACTGTGCCACCAGAGCTCATTTCAATCCTATAAAGAGTTACAGAATTTCCTCTTCTCTTAATGAAAAAAGTGATTTCCTCTTATTTGATATCATTTAGAGTGTTGTGCCCAGGTTATGAAGGAATTGTTTGGCACGAGGAAATTTGCCAACACACGACAATGCAAAAGCAAAAGGAAAGTTTATTAGCTAACTTAAGTTAGGGTCCTTGCTTTCACCCACACAGCGGGTTGAGCAAAAGACCGCGTGCTCTTACATTAAAACATATTTACAGAAGAATATGGGGTGGAGTAGATAATTTGGTTTTTAGGACAGGGGTTTGGGAAATTGGGGGCGGGTTGGAATCCCCCGGTTTCAAAGGTGAGTGAGAGATTTTTCGGGCCAGGCGGATCTCTTTGATATGTGCATACTCCCTGAGAAATCCTGGAGGTAAGAGCCGGAGCCTTCAAAGGTGGGCGAGAGGCTTTTTGGAGCCATGCAGATTTCTGATAAAAGCTCTGAGGCATGGGACGTTTTAATCTCTATACTACAGGCATTAGGGCTCAGCATGGGACGTGTCAATCTTCATACTAAAGGCTTCTGGTTAAAAGATGTACCTGGAGGTATTAGGGCTCAGCATGGGACGTGTCAATCTCCATACTAAAGGCTTCTGGTTAAAAGATCTTTCAGGCCCCACAAGAGCAGCTGTGGCTAGGACAAAGGAATAAATATAGTTCTACAAAAATTACAAGTATTCAGGTACTACTTTCAGCATATGTTTTTTGTTGTTGTTATGTGCCGTCGAGTCGGACCCGACTCATAGTGACCCCTCTTTGGGTTTCTGAGGCAGTATCACTATGGAAGTAGATTGCCCCATCTTCCTACCAAGGAGTGGCTGGTGTGTTTGAACCGCCAGCCTTCTGGCTAGCAGTCAAGTGCCTTAGGCACTATGCTACCAGAGCATATAGTCTAATACAATTACAGCCTGTGTACTTTTCTAAAGGTAAGAAATCCTTTTCTAAATATTGATTTTACTAAACTATTTTCAACATTACTTATTTCCACATATTTGACTAAATATTTTTATCCTACTATTACAGATAGTTTAGGTCCTTAAGACTCATTTGCATAATCTTATGATCTTTTGTTGATATTTATATCTCAAAATTTAAACTCTTCTAAAATAAAATAAATGATAGGACTTCAAGTGCAGAAGGAATATTAAATGATGTTACAAAACCTATAGTTCTATTCATGGAAAGAAAAAAAGCACTCAAATAAATGCTCACTACAAATGAGAAAATCCTATGCTCTGGATTTCAACTATGCACACCATAGTAAAAGCACAGTTTTTAGTCAGAGTTTTAGTCAGAATCATGCAGCAAAATATGGTCATTTTTTTTGTCAAAGACAGATATAAACAGTGTCCTTTTTCAATATTCTCTAATTTCTAAGTAATGGGAGATAATTACAAAGTTGCCTAATTTTAAAAGACCACTGCCAATTATTCCATTAAATACCAAAAAAAAAATAATACTCTTTTAATGTGGACCACAAATACCACATAAATCACAATACATCCTCCCTATGCTCAAACTAAGCAGTTTTCTCTTCTATGAAATGTTACAATTACTTGTTGTTTGTGGTTGTTAATATTTAAAATGAATAATCCTGATGAAAAAAGTGTGAAAAATTAGTAGGCTTGTTTATGGACTGTTTAAATAGTAAAATTTATATTTAGGGTAGTTATGTTTTTTAATATCTGCAAAAATTGCTGTTTCTCCAAGGACATCATTCTTTCTTTAAAACAAACAAACAAACAAAAAAACCCTCCCCCTTCAAATAAACATTGACTTATTGAAGAGAATTTGGAAAATGTATGCAAATGCAAAGAAGAAAACTTCACCTATAATCCAATCATCCCCAGATAAATAGTGGTCACATGTTTCTTCCCAATATATTTTCAGTGGAAAAGTTGGAAACAAAGAAGAATCACCAGTAGTTGGGAAATATAGCCTTGATGACAGAAATAACCACTGAGATTCCATGACAGATTTTTGCAAGACCAACAATTTAGTCATTGAAAATACCTTTTTTTAAGAAGGTGGGGACCAGGTTTGCTGGTCCAATAGAGCCTGGTGTAACCACTGAGACTATGGCCCCTAGCTGCCCTTCAGGTCTGGAATTGAA
>NW_006921962.1:2322759-2324220 GCF_000298275.1 Orycteropus afer afer
AAAGTGAAGATGATTTGAAGCACTTACTGACAAAGATTAAAGACTACAGTCTGTAGTATGGGTTACACCTCAACATGAAGAAAATGAAAATCCTCACAACTGGACCAATAAGCAGCATCACAATAAATGGAGAGAAGATTGAAGTTCTCAAAGATTTGATACTACTTGGTACCACAATCGACACCAACAGAAGCAGCAGTCAAGAAATCAGATGACGTATTGCACTGGGAAAATCTGCTGCAAAAGACCTCTTTAAAGTGCTGAAGAGCAAAGATGTCTCTTTGAAGCCTAAGGTGTGCCTAACCCAAACAATGGTGTTTTCAAGCATCTCACATGCATGTGAAAGTTGGACAAGGAAAAAAGAAGACTGAAGAAAAGTTGATGCTTTTGAGTTGTGATGTTGAAGAAAGCTGGAAGAAGTGCAGCCAGAATGCTCCTTAGAAACGAGAACAGCCAGACTTCATCTCACCTACTTCAGTCATGTTGTCAGAAGGGACCTTCCCTGGAGAAGGATATCATGCTTGGTAAAGTGGAGCATCGTTGAAAAAGGGGAAGGCCCTCAACGAGAGAGATTAACACAGTGGCTGCCACCAATGGCTGAGGTATAGCAAGGGTTGCGGACTAGCACAGGATCAGGTAGTGTTCCTTTCTGTTGTGCCTAGGGTCACTATGAGTTGGAGCCAATTTGATAGCACCTAACAACAACAACAGGGTCAGTCCTTGAAATGACATTTTTGCTTTTAAACACTGTAAAGACGTCCTTTGCAGTTGATTTGACCAATGTAATAAGACATTTGATTACTTCACTCTGGTTTCTATGGGCATTGATTGTGGATCCAAGTAAAATGAAATCCTTGACAACTTCAATCTTTTCTCCATTTAACACAATGTTGCTTATTGGTCTAGTTGTGAGGGTTTTTGTTTTCTTTATGTTGAGGTGTAATCAATTCTGAAAGTTCTAATCTTTGATCTTCATCAGTAAGTGCTTCAAGTCATCTTCACTTTCAGCAAACAAGGTTGTGTCATCTGCATATCGCAGGTTGTTAACGAGTCTTCCTCCAAACCTCATGCCCCGTTCTTCTTCTGTAGTCCAGCTTTTATTTGCTCAGAAAACAGACTGAACTAGTACGATGAAAGGATCTCTACCCTGATGCACATCATACCTGATTTTAACCACTCAATATCCCCTTGTTCTGTTTCAATGATGCCTCTTGGTCTATGTATACAGGCTCTGTATGAGCAAAATTAAGTGTTCTGGAATTTATATTCTTTCCATTGTTATTCATAATTTGTTCTGATTCACATAGTTGAATGTCTTTGCATAGTCAATAAAACACAGGTAAACATCTTTCTGGTATTCTTTGTATTTAGCCAAGATCCATCTGCGTAAAAAGGACAAGGAGGCCACATGTTCTGACCTCTTCTAACCCCACAAAAGGAAGACAGAGTCACCATCAATAA
>NW_006921962.1:2324650-2330661 GCF_000298275.1 Orycteropus afer afer
CAGCAGCACGTGTCTCTTTCAGCAGCATGTCTTCCTCAACCAGCAGTCAGAGAGAGTTCTGCCTCTAGGAGGCCTCTTTTGAGCTTGGCAGAGTGGCCAAACTAGCCAATCATAGCATCAGAACTCTAAGCACCTGAGAGAGAACCTCCCATAACATTGCGTTGTGCCACGTCCAACAGAAATAACCCAGGTGGATGACATTTACAATCAGGAGCTCCTCACTTGCTCATTCCACCACTGAGTTTACAATGACTTATGGGTAGAAAAGCCATACTAAGTAATTTACTACACTGCAATATGACATCAGCGAAGATATCTCTCATTCCACGTCCTCTACTGAATTTGGCTTGAATTTCTGGCAGTTCCCTGTTCATGTACTGCTGTGACTGTTTTTAAAATATCTTCAGCAAATTTTACTTGCATGTCATATTAATGATATTACTTGATAATTTCTTCATTAGATAACTGGGCACAAATATGGATCTCTTCCAGTTGGTTGGCCAGGTCTTCCAAATTTCTTGGCATAGACCTGTCAGTGCTTTCAGTGATGCATCTACTTGTTGAAACATCTCAATCAGTATTCTGTCAATTCCTGGAACCTTGGTTTTTACCAATGCCTTCAGTGCAACTTGGGCTTCTTCCTTCAATACCATCAGTTCTTCATCATATGCTACCTCCTGAAATGGTTGAACCTTGACCAATTCTTTTTGGTACAGTGACTCAATATATTCACACCATCTTCTTTCTATACTTCCTGTGTCATTCAATAATTTTCCCATAGCATCCTTCAGTATTTTAACTCAAGACTTCAACTTTCTCTTCAACTCTTTCAGCTTCAGAAATGACAGCTGTGTTCTTCTCTTTTGGTTTTCTGGCTCCAGGTCTGTGCACATTTCATTATAATACTTCACTTTGTCTTCTTGAGCTGCCCTTTGAAATCCTCCATTCAGCTCTTTTTCTTCATCATTTCCTCCTTTGGTTTTCAGCTACTCTACATTCAAGAGCAAGTTTCAGAGTCTGTTCTGACATCCATTTTGGTATTTTCTGTCCTTCTTAAATTTTTAATGACCTTTTGCTTTCTTCATGTTGTTGGGCCCAGGTAATGAAGGAGTTGTTCGGCGTGAGGAATTTGCCAACACACGACAATGCAAGCACAAGAAGGAGAGTTTATTAGCTAGCTTGAGCTAGGGTCCCTGCTCTCACCGACGCAGTGGCTTGAGCAAAAGACCTCGTGCTCCGTTACTATCACATTTTTATAGGAAAATATACGGTGGAGTAGCACCGGGGCAAAGGGGTACAGATGATTGGTTGTTGCTAAGGGGTGTAGGGCAGGGATCTGAGATATTGGGGGACGTGTTGGAATCCCCCGGCTCCAAAGTCCACTTAGGGAATTATTATCTAGGGGGGATGCAGAGCCCTGATACTTGGGAGACTTCAGGAGCCAGGTAAATCTCTGATACACACCGAATCCGGAGGAAATCTCTGATACCTGCTGAGTCCAGAGAGTAGATAAAAGCCCTGAGGCATGGGGAGTGTTTAGAATCCCCAACATTAAAAGACTTGTTAGAATTCCCGACACCAAAAGGCTTCTGGTTAAAGATTTCCCTGGAGGCTATTAGGACTCAGGCCTCACAATGTATGATATCTTTGATGCCATCCCACAACTTGTCTGGTCTTTGGTTCGTAGTAGTCTGTGAGTCAAATATAAAGGTAGTCTCTAAATGCAGGTGGGATACACTCAAGATAATACTCTGGCTTTCCTGGACTTGTTTTAATTTTCTTCAGCCTCAATTGTACTTGCATATGAACATTTCATGATCTGTCCCTCAGTTGGTCAGCCCTTAGCCTTGTTCACAATCTTGACAATGCTATGGAGCAATTCTACCCTGCATACTTGAGGTCACCACCTTGTGAATCAACTTGACAGCAAACAACAATAATAACACATATCAAGTATGTGCTAAACACTTAGGTATTTTCTATGTGCTATTGTCTTTAACTTCATGCTAATCCTATGAGAAATGTGAATAATGTGATGGGTAAAATCATTACTAACTTAGAATTACAAAGAAAAAGATGGTATCAGTATATGAACTTATGACTAGTTAGTCTGAGAACCTGTGACCTTAGCCATTATTTTATTATGTGAGTAAAACCCTAAAAAAAAAAATCCTTGAACCTTTCTAGAGAAAAATTATATACATACATATATATGTATGTGTGTATGTACTTCAAACAATGAAGACATAAAACAAACTTATTAATTCAATAATGGCTTCAAGTAGGACTGTAGTAAGGGTTTGAATTGATTCACACATAGAACTATTAAAATGGATTACAAAAATGAACATATAAATATATAGAGAGAGATAGAAAGACATAATTTAATTTTGATATACTATAAATACGATTGTAGAGGCAGAAATACTGAAATCTCATACTTTCTAACAAAGATCATATAATTTTATAAATTTTTGTCCATCTCTGGATTTTTGTAAACTTTGTATTTTTCTGATATACTTCTGAATAATAAAAATTTGTCTTTCAGACTTTCATCAAGCTTTCTAGCTAGCAGATATTAGTAAAAAACTATGAGAGTTTGAGATAACTTTTCTGAAAATGCAGTGTAGAAGCCAGATTTCAAAAAGTATAGCCAATTATAGGAATTTATTTGAGAAAAAAAAAATCAATGAGGGCTAGGAACGAGACTGTTATTATAGCAAAATGCACCTGCAAGGCAGATGAAATTAGAAAGGGGTATTATTACTTGGATAAATTAGAAAAAGCCTCTCCTTATTTTCTCAGGAGTTATTAGGGATGGGCTTCTCCCACTGGGCAGACATACTTCCAGAGCTGGGTGTTTGGCCTGGCAAATGCCAGTGCCTCTGTTCACAGAAAAAGGGTTTTTTCTTCCTCTGGGCTGAAATAAATAGCCTCTTAACAGGGTACATGACTGGGCTGTGCAGCCTAAGCTAAATTTTGTACCTTACTGCCCCTCAGATGAGCACTTTTATACAGTGCCCAAACTGCATAGCCATTCACAGCAAGCCTCACTGGGAAGATTTGCAAGAATATGGGACACTTATTGGGCTATAGTCCCTCTGCTCAGTGGTACTTGTTTTATGTTTGAGTTTATACGTTATAACCACAATGTTCTGACTAGGTTAATTTCAATAAGTTCTTTAGCTATCTAGAGTTCCGTAGAGACATCTAGAGGTAGCATTGAATGGTGGTAAAATTCTAACCTTCCATGTAGAAGATCTGAGTTCAACTCCTGGCCAACTTATCTCATGTGTAGCCACCCCCCCATCTAACAGTGGAGGTTCGAGTGTTGCTTTGATGCCGAATAGGTTTCAGCAGAGCTTCCAGACTAAGATGGACTAGGCAGAAAGGCCTAGAGATCTACTTCCAAAAATTGGCCAGTGAAAACGCAATGGATCACAAGGGTCTGATCCACACCTGTCACGGGTACAGTCCAGAATAGGACAGCATTTCATTCCATTGTGCATGAGGTTGACATGAGTTTGGGGTGGGGGGACAACTCGAGAGCAGTTAACAACAAATGGTATTTTCTGTGTATTATAACTATTAATTTTGAAGCATTGCATGGTAATTAGTTGTCTAGAAAAAAAACCTAGAAAATTTCTCTCACCACTCTATTCTCCCGTTAGACATCCAAGCCACAAAGCACCATGTCGGCCTCTTCTCCTTTTCAGCTTAACTGAATTAAATAAATCAGTAATTAAATCAGATTAATTTCTTAAAATTAACATTAATGAGTGCTTTCGCTTTGTTGATAATAATTTCACTTTGAAAAACTAAACCTAAGCCCCCAGTTCATATTAGTTGAAAACCTTCAAGTGAAGGACAGGTAAGTTAAAATTTACAAAATTGTTTGCTAGGAAATGGACAAAGAAAAATCAGACAAAAGAAGAAATACAAATTAAAAAAAATTGAATTCGGAAGCAGACTTAGACAAAGACACACATACCACATGAGCTGACACTTTTTGCTTGTTAGATAAAAAATATTTTTATCTGTTGCAATTTATCTTGATGATTATAAAAGATAAAAAAGCAAAGTGTTTTATGCAACTTGTAGGAGAAAAGTCTGATTCAGGAGTTGTGAAAAAGAAATTTGGCAATATTATAAAAACTTCATCCTGTTGATGACACCTGATCCTTCAAATATACTTCATGCATAAGGGTTTATAATAGGAAAAAATAGACTGGTTCAATTGTAATATTCACTAAATGGAATAGTATATAATATTTTTATACAATAAATTTTTGCTGTATAACTTTTAAGAATATAAAAATTTTAATGAATTTACCAATTATAAAAATATATGCACAATTTAATTCCAGATCAGGGGAGACAGGGAGAAGGCCAACAATAAACCAAAAGACAGAAGAAATTATTTATGTGGATATTTTGTATATTTTTTTTCTTCTATCAATAGCACACAAGTTTGTTTTAAGGCTTCTCCCTCTGAAACCAAGTAAAGTAAAAACTTTTTCTCCCACCCTGGCACCTGGATGGGAATAGATAAGTAAACTAAATTACCCCCAACTATTTTCCCACCAGACAGATGAGTATTCAGTTCCTTAATGGAAAACATTCCTTCCAGCAGATGATAGACTGCTAAAAGTATCTTAGAAACAACTTGTAAATTAACTCTGGCCTGGGCACAATAGAGCAAAAAGGAACAAAAGTTAATTGCAGACCCTCTCTGCTCTGCCCAAGCCCCTATCAGCTGATAACAGGAAGCTAGTGTGAGTCATCTGCTATAGTCACCCATTTCATGTTCAAGCCCCAAATTCCTCAACCTTTTGTGAATATGCACAACCCTCTCTCCTGAAACCTACAAAGGCTGTCTTTTGATGGCATCTCAGGGAGTAAGATCTGGGTATCTACTCCTTGCCTTGCTGCCTTCTCACCAGGCAGGGACCCGCATTTGGTCCAATAACACCTTTCAATAGTTCAAGTTATTGTTGTTGTTATGTGCCATTGAGTTGGCCGACTCATAGCGACCCCTCCTTGGGTTTCCAAGGCAGTATCACTACGGAAGTAGGATTGCCCAACCTTCCTTCCGAGGAGTGGCTGGGTTTGAACCGCCAGCCTTCTGATTAGCAGTCAAGTGCTTTTAGTCACTATGCTACCAGAGCTCCTTCAATAGTTCATAGTAACTGTTAAAAGTTTTTGTTGATTTAATAAACTAAAAATTTCATCTCCTTATAGTTTTGGTGTATATTTCTGAGCCTATCAGGGAAAATAAATATATGCATATCCCTGAATGGCACAAATAGTTTGTGCTCAGCTGATAACAGAAAGCAAATATAAGTCCTATTGTTATGGAGCAGGCCACAGCTTCCAAAGCACAGATTTATCTAGAAAGGTCAATGGAACCAAGGCAATTTATGACAATCCATAGGAGTGACCAAAATCCCCAACCCAAATCCATGTAATTACAGAGTAGAATTGCTCCATAGGGGTTTTTTTGAGTGTGATTTATACAGGTGCAGATTGCCAGGTCTTTCTTCCATGGCACTGCTGGATGAGTTCAAACTGCCAACCGTAACCAGTTGCAAACTGCTTCTGCTACCCAGGGTCCTTGAGAAGTGACGGTGAACAATTTTTACTTACTGGTTCCTGGGCCTGTTACTCATCAGTTTACCTCATAGCATGCTAATTCCTCCTATTTTTCAAGCTATGTTATACTCAGTCCTTGAGGGCATTCATAGGGGCATGATGCTATTTCCACGCTGAGAAGTGGTGAGGGAAGCCAGCCTCTTGAGCAGACATGAGGAAGGGTTGGAGGAGACTGAGACAGTGGTCAGAATAAGATGAGGAGGCCAACGGCCCTGCCTGGGTCAACTGCACATACTCTGTGCTTACTGCCTAGGTACTTTAGGCTGCCTGAGTGGAAAAGGTTCCACAAAGACTGTAGCAGGTCCAGCACTACCAGCTGCAGCAACATTAGCCTGTGTCTGAGCTAATCCGGGCACTAA
>NW_006921962.1:2337657-2348879 GCF_000298275.1 Orycteropus afer afer
TGAGCCATTTTCCTAAGATAAATTTCTCTCTCTCTCTCTCTAAATATATATATACACTTTGCTGGTTTTTGTGTTTCTCTAGAGAACCCAATCTAACACAATACACTACTTGCAAAAGTTGATAATCTACTGCATATAAAAGGTACAGCATTCCATTATAGAGTCATTAATACATTCAATTTTATTTCATTCTTCATTGACAAAGCTGCAGTATAAACAGCAAAATAGCATTCAACTTTCATGGTCTGCAAATACATCTCAAGAATCAGTCAATAAAACAGCAAATAAGCTAACTAGATGATGTTAAATAGTAATGACATATTTGATAATAGCTTTAATGGTATAAAAAAATAAAGGCTCAAGATCTCTCTCCTCTATTGAGCAAGTGAAACTACATTTTCCTTATTTGGGTGAAAGCTATTAAATGTATATGTGTGTGTAGCCTTTTTTGTTTGTTTTATTAAAGGCACTGAATTTTAATTTTGTAGTCCTATCCTATGCAAATTCTTTAAGAAGGGAAGTTTCTGCGAGAGACTTCTTGTTTAGAAGAAAAACACAAGAAAACTGGAAATAAAAGTCCTAAACTCTAGCCAGCATCAGCTCACTATATGGTTATACTGAATGAATTTGTACAAGTCACACAGCTTCGCTGGTTATCTGTTCAGCCTGAAAAATGAGAAGAATGTACAATAACATCATTAATATCCATTCAGGCTTTAAATAATCAAAATCTTATTGTCCTATAATCCACCTCTAAGCACCTCACTCTTTATGGCTATCTAGATGCCAATTTTAACTAATTGTACTTACCAGACTAAACAGTATAGAGTCAAAACCAAAGATCAAACCTACTGCCATTGAGTCAATTACAACTCATAGTGATCATATAGTATGGAGTAGAACTGCCTGTCCCATAGAGTTTCCAAGGCTCTATATCTTTAAGAAGCAGATTGCCTCATCTTTTCCCCACAGGTGGCTGGTGGGTTCAAACCACTGATTAGCAAGCAAATGCTTTAACCACTATGCCACTAGAGCTACTGGTACAGATTCAAAGGTGTCTTAATTTGGATAGCTGTGGCAGACTTTGAAAACAAACAAACGAACAAACTGCTGAGTGAAATGGAAGGAGTTATGCAAAATAACCCCTACTGAGTAACGCATATTCCATGTCTGTTGTATGTGGCAATTTTATATATAACAGCATTTCTGCCAAATGTTTTAAAATCATTTAATTATATGAAGCTGAGTAAATCAAGTTATCTAATTTTGCCATTGAAATAGTATATATTTTGTACCAATTCTTAAATTACCCAATATCTGAAAAATACTTTATTGTTAAAAAGTAAAAATCTGCCCAGTGTTTAAATATTAGTGATCAAATTTAACTCCATATGACTTTATGATGTTGTGTACAGTTCTTGGAATCCAAGACTTCAATTCCACTGGCATGTGCAGTCTATGGGTTCTTGGAGAGTATACATGATTTCGGTGCCATTTCCTGAGCAATAGAGTGGCACAGTTAAGTTTCGTACTCCATTTTCACGACAACACTTGCAGAATCTTAGGTGGCTCTCAATATTGATGTTATATATAGTAGCTGATGGGCACTTTCCATCACAAGATGCAACATTTACCTGTAAGGAGAGACAGTAATGACAAAAATGTCTTAAAAACACTAATTATTCTTTCTTTTCACTAGGAAATGAGATGAAATCATGGTCCTCTTCCTCATCAATACAACCCTCAAGCTTCTGCATATTAGCAGATGTCAGAAAACACTAAGCTGAAATATAACTCAGATAAATGAAAGGGATGTTCAATGGCCACACCCGACAGAGTAGTGCTGCCATAACACAGAGCATGAAATTAAACTCATAACTAAGTGTTGTTGTTGTTGTTATTTGCCGTCAAGTCGGCCCTGACTCATAGCGACCCCTCCTTGGGTTTCCGAGGCAGTATCACTACGGAAGTAGGATTGCCCAACCTTCCTTCCAAGGAGTGGCTGGTGGGTTTGAACCGCCAGCCTTCTGGATAGCAGTCAAGTGCCTTAGGCACTATGCTACCAGAGCTCCTATACTAGGTAGGAGTATGGAATATATTAGGAGTACCTGGGTGGTGCAAACAACTATGTGCTTGACTACCAGCCAAAAGTTTGGCTGTTTGAAATCACCTTGAGACACCTTGGAAGATAATAGTCCTGTCAAAAGGTCCAAAAGGTCACAGTCTTGAAAACCCTATACAGTAGTTCTGTTCTGCACACATGGGGTCGCCATGAGATGTAATTGACTCAACGGTAACTAACAACAACATGAACTATGTTAATCACAATCTAACTATTCTATTATAAACTGCATTATGTCACAACTCAAGTAAACTACAGAGTCAGACAGGTTGTATTAAAGGGGTCAAAGCTTAGAAGTAGGATTATATTTGATGAGTAGAACTGCATACTACTAGTGAAGACAGTATGTAGTTAAATAAAGTTACTTACCTTCCATCCATCTGGATTGGACATAGCATGCAGAACTATTTATTATTTATGCTAAGAACAATTATTTTAATGTTAGAGTATAAAAATAATCTCACATTTAAGTAAGTCTTGGCATTTTGTTAACATACAAATACTTGTTAGTGGTGTGACACATATACTTCTGGAAACACATACTCTTTATGTGAAAAATGATATTTGTCCACTTACAGAGCTTTGACTTGTACAGTCCTGCTTCTTTATGATTGCTTTTATAATCACTCTCTGGCATATTCTTTCTTCTCGTTTGCCTGGTAAAACATATGATGCATTTCTTCATAAAAAGGCACATGTCAAATTATTTCTTAAGTTACTCAAATATCTGAATATATCTATAATTGAAAAGTATAATGAAAATTATATATTTATATAAATATAATCCTGTCTTGAGATTTCATATTTCACTCTTACATATTTTATGTGTAACATTTATTTTCACATTCTAAAAAGATTTCCTTTATATGTTCTAGATTAATACTCTTTTCTTATCATCTTAGAATAATTATCATAATAGTCATTTGAAAACATTCCACATATACAATAATGCTGACATAAACCTGTGTGTGATGTATGGGTGTTTAAAATAATTCTCGGAATGACCATGATATGTGTAAATAAACAAATCATCAATCACCAGCATCACCACTCACAAAAGATAAAACTTAACCTCTGTGAGCTGAAAACCAGAATAGCTGCACAACCTATTTCATAGGATTATTGTGAAGAAAATTACAATTTACAGGAAACTTAGTAGATTTCTTGATTTATAAGCTGTTATTTGTGCAGTAATACATAATTATAGTATATTAATACTTTAATATATTTTAATATTTGTGCAACATGATTATACACAGTTCTAAAAGGTAAGATCTCTTGTACATATTTGTGAGAGTTAGCCCTTCATGAAAGAGGCTCAGAAATCTCATTCCAGAACTTGTGTCTAAGAATCCAAACCGACAACATGGCATTATTAACCTACACTGGGTTGTGGCCCTTTTTCAGAGAGCTTCTCCAAACAATTGTTAAATTAATATCTATAGCAATTTTCCTGAAATTCTCATTTTTATCTTTACATTAATTCATAGACACCTTGAAAAAGAAAAAAAAATGGTTGCATGATTACTCCTCTACTCTATTTCTGTCCTAAAAGTCATTCAAAACCACTATGAAAAAATCATTAAAATTCAAACTAATAGAAAATATATTGTAGGCACATACTTTATCAAAATAATTATTGAAACTTTCTTATACAGTTTTTAAACCCAATTTACCAAAATGGCATTTCCCAAATGCATTGTACAGAACCATCGACTTTCAGTGTGTTCGAATAGATTTGGAAAATATTGCACTCTCTGTGTTCCTATTAGTATCACAATTCTATTCTCATTATAACCTATTTTATGTAGTTTGGTGTGGTCCAAATAAATTTGACTATATGACACTTATAACTTTACTATTATCCTATCTTTTGGGAACTGCAACAATAAAATAAATTGCCACTAGTCAAAATAAAAATTACTTAAATGAAGAATACTTTACTCATTCTCCAGAAGATAAAGACTAAATTACAGTTAGTAACTCTACGACATAAAACTTTTTAAACATTATGCATTATAAAATTTGTTTTCCTCTTTGTATCTTGGAAACTGAAGTTTAAGAGAAAAACCAAAATTGGAATAAAATTAATATATGAAGCTAATTAATGTAATATCTTCTAACTTACAGATCTTGCAACAGCCTTCATTATAAATCTTTACAATCCCTTCATTCTAGGAAGAGAGGAAAGAAATATAGTCAAAAAAGTGTTCTTCCGTTTCCCATTAGACTAGAAATAATAATAAAAAAATCCTTCCCAATATTTTTATTAAATAAATTGCAAAGTATTTATAGAAAAATGATTGGAATTTATTTCTAGTAAGATTTTTTTCTTAAAGTTAAATATGGATTATTTTGTATAATCATGTATTATCAACAAGAATGCAGAAAGATTAAGCTAATTAAAAGAACATTTTTTAAATGCCATAACATATTTCTTACCAATACAAAAGAATAAGAATATAAACTGAAGCTATTCTACTTTTTCAGCTATCCAAAATGATGTAAATTATTGGACTAGACTACATTTCTGAATATAATTGAATACTGAAATACATATCTTTCTGTTTAATACAATTGAAAGCACTTTCCTACTTTTGAATGGCTCTTCTCTAAGGCTAAATAAATTAATAAAAAGTATTTAGTGCATCTTTAGGATTTTTACAGTAAGTTGCTGATTGGTTATAGTAAATTGCTTATTGAAATTCAAAGAATAATGGCTTACTCTAAAAAATATATCTGTACAGTAAGATGATGGTTAAGCTTCCTTCCAGAGCTAAAATTCTATGAGTTTAGCACATGTTAGGCTTCTGACTGGTAACCAGAAGGCTGGCAGTTCAAACCCACCAGTCACTCATGGGAAGGAAGACTGAGCACTCTACTTCCATAGAGATATTGCCTAGGAACCAAAGGAGGGGTCACTACTGAGATGGAACCAACTCTCCAGCAGTGAGACTGGTCTGTTCTCTGGTCATGTATGCTAGACTCTTTTTTTTTTTTTTTTGGTTTGCATATCTATTTATCTATCATTGTTAAAAAGCCATCATTGTTAAAAAGGTATATATTGTGGGGAAAAAAATTAATGAGACTATGCTATTTTTCTACGTGTAAAAATATTCTTCTGTACAAGAAACCAAATAACACATTTCCTATTACATGATTACACAAAATAACCTATTTTTAACTTTAAGAATAAACCTTATTAGAAATAAATTCCATTTCTTTAGGTATTACTGCTTAAGTAATTAAACTACAAAGAATCCTTACGAACAAAAATTATACAATTTTAAAAAATCTATCTCCCAATAGACTCTCCTCTGAGAGAGTCCAGAATTGGTAGAGAGCAAAATGAATGGATCAGAAATACTGTGACTTGTACTAGGTTTTACAATGGCCCGTACTCAGAACAAGACAAATTTCTCATAGGAAAGCATGTGCTAAAAGGTGAATGACATTAAGAATCTGTTTGTTACTTTAAGTAGGATAATTGCCCAATCTCTGATTAATTGGCTTGTTGTTGTTATGTGCCGTGGAGTCGGACCTGACTCATAGCGACCCCTCCTTGGATTCCAAGGCAGTATCACTACGGAAGTAGATTGCCTCATCTTCCTTCCGAGTGGCTGGTGGGTTTGAACTGCCAGCCTTCCGGTTAGCAGTCAAGTGCCTTAGATACTAGCTACCAGAGCTCCTGATCAATTGGCTTAGTAACTCATATTGAAAAAGAGATCAGATCTGCTGACCAAATGATTTTTCAATAATTCCTTGATCTACACATAAAAACCCAGAGATAGCAAAGTGTCCATTCAGACAGAGTCAAATCTATTTGGGATATCATACATATCTCAAAATGGCAAACATAAAATTATATAGTGCTTTTATGTATGTGTGAAAAGGACTTTTATCGAAATAACTATGACCTTGATAAACACTAATATGTATTTTCTCAATTGTGTTTAATATTACATTTTTTTATTTATAACAAGTACCAACCATTTTGCATTCAGTTTCATTAAAAGGAGGACAGACCATACTATAGTTTAGAATCACTGCCCCTTCATCAGTCTTAACACATTCATATGTGGTGCAATTATAGTTCCAGGTACTCCCCTCCTAAAAATAAAAGGATAAAGTTAACTGTTTTTTCTTATTAAAATGTACTAGATTTCTTAAGTAAAATATTTCCTATACCACTGAATCAAAAATAAAATAAAGACACAGAATTTTTTGTAACATAAATTATGCCATCTGAAAATGTCTCCAAATTCACTTAAAATTATTTTATATGTGTATGTGTGTGTTGGTGCTGTTGTTTTATAATTAGCAACAAAATATTAGAGCAAGACTTTGATACTTGGCCACATTAGAGAATTAATTTTATAGCAGAAAAACAAATAGGTGTCTGTTTGCACTATAAAATTAATTCTCTAATGTGGCCAAGTGTCAAAGGCTTTGCTTTAATATTTTCTTACTAATTATAAAACAACAAATCATATAACTTGTACACCTCCCTTCTTAGGATATGTTTATTCTTCCTTCCACTCCTTTATTACCAAAAATTTAAAAATTTGCTTGTGTGACAGTACTAATTGATTTATGGTTCTAATTTTGTATAGCTTACAGTTATTTTTAAGGAGCTTTGTTGACACAGTGGTAAAGGCATTCCACTGCCAACCAAAAGGTCGAGGGTTTGAACCCACCAGCTGCTCTGTGAGGGAAAGATAAGGCCATCTGCTTCCATAAAGATTTATAGCCTTGGAAACCCTATGGGCAGTTCTACTCTGTCCTATAGGGTCAGTATGTGTCTGAATCAACACAATGGCAGTATGTTTGGGTTTGATTTTGATATTAGAGTTTATGCCATCCTTTTACTAAAGTACCCAAATTACTACAGTTTCTGATTCTTTTTCTCTCACTGACACCTATGTCTTCTTGACATTTTATAACCTTTTATCAAGACATCTTTTGAAAAATATATAAGATAGAAATATTGTTAGGATAAACATTATCAGCAATATCAACAGTATTTAAGTCAGCAACTATGAGACAATCAGTTCTTTCGGATATTTGACTACTCTCATGACGTCTTGATAAAAGGTTATAAAATGTCAATATCAGAAATAAGTCCTCCAGATAATTCAACTATCAATAGAGGTGCAGGGGAGCACTCAAGAACGGCCATAATACATTTAAGAAGCTGAAACTAACTTCAGATCATTTAAATCATAAACAGAATTTGTAACCCTCCTAAATCTGATGACAACATTAAACTACACTAGAATCACAAAGTTCCATTTTGCTGTCCTAGAGGAGTGGGTCAGTCTTCAAATCTGTATAGGATAACTATGAATAGTGGGAGAAGTTAGAATAATTCTCTTATTTTCAGTGGCGAGATCTGGTATAGCAACGGAATACCTTGGATCTTTGGCATCCTTGACCCTTAGGATCATCTCTTAAAAATGATAAAATATGTAAATTTTTTCTCTTTTTTACCCAATGAAATTTTCAATATCTCAAATACAAAATTGCTAACAACTTAAGTTTCAGATTTCTATTAAAATGCTTCATTACAAATGAGTATATAAAATAGTTATAAAGGACCATATTAATCATCCTTCATAATAATTAGAAATCAGCATGTCCTACAGCCTGTTCCTCACATCTGGTGGAAAAACACAAACAAGTGAAGATCTACAATAAAGTAAACTTGAAAAAAAAGTTAAACATTTTTTTTTTTACTACATAAATTATCAGTTACTTTAACATGTAACAAGTGTAATTATGCCTTGTTTATTATATATATGTTACATATATGTGTGTGTGTATTGTGTGTGAAGAGGCATGTGTGTGTGACATTTCCCAAACTTACTTGACTAAAACAAATCTTCTTCAGAAAACAGCACAGAGAATTATCCTCCAAGGAAAACATTTTAGGAAATAAGAAATTCATACCTCATATATAACTGAGGCTCCATTTTCCACAGAAAATTTGCAGGATACATTTTTGCAGGAACCACAACAATCATAATCACTTGGCGATGGGATGTATACCTGGTGCTGCATATAATGATAATACATTGAGCTAGCCATGTGTGCATCACCAATATTTTTAGATGAGTTAGCTCTGAAGGTGCTCCCCAAATAATTGTCTCTCAGATCACCTGTAGCCATTTCTAAGGTAAATTTTGAAGAATTTCAAATAAGAGTTGACTTTGTATAGGTATGGGAGCTCTGGTGGCATAGTGCCCAAGACATTTGACTGCTAACCAGAAGACTGGCAGTTCAAAGCCATGAGCCCCTCCTGGGAAGGAAGATTGGACAGTCTACTTCCGTAGAGATACCACCTTGGAAATGCAAGGGGGGATCGCTATGAGTCCAATTATATAGGTATACTAGAAGTGAAGTAGATGTCAGTCTTTACATCTAACAGCCAAGGCTAACCAAGCAGGTCTAACAATCTCAGGCAAGCAAGCTGTAAACAATAGACTCCTGAAGCTCAAGGTCATAAATGGGAAAAATAAAATCTGAATCATATGCATATATATTACACATTAATAGGTTGTTGAATAATATTCAATTACATATTTTTAACTCATAGAGTATGTACTATTTCAAATTGTAGAGCTTCCATATTAAGATTCATGAACTCTCACCAGTAGCACTGATAAAGTATACTTACAATGTCACATTCTTTTGAACAATTCACCATTGTAAAATTCAGAGTGTGATAGCCTGTGTAGTTATCTTTTTCATCCAGGCATTCTATTGCATAGCAAAAGTCCCCTTCCAAATACTTTATCATTGATTGTCCAGGATTCAATACTGATACTTCTTGAAATACACAAATATCATCCTTTTCTAAAGAAAAAAAAAATAGGCAACAAGAATATTCTATAGGTTTTTATTCATTAACCAAAGGAATATTAAGTCTGCCTTTTGACTGTGATATGCAAATTTTCAAAACAACAAAGATCTTTACCTTTATATTATTGTTAACAACCCAAAAGTTTACTTAATAATTATAGCACATTTACTCCTTGATCTGTAAAATCAACTGCTGTTCAGTGTTCGGACTTCCTCAAAAATCTAGGTTTGATAGTGGGTTCTGGAATATGAGATTTTAGGGATGAGCAAGCTACTTGGTACTCCTTTTTCCAAAAACATAACATGACAATTTTTGGAGGCAGATGTAGACAAAGGCAAAATCGAATAGTAATAGGCCTCCTTGTGATGAGGTTGTAAATTATTTCATGGATTTTAATTACTATTTTTAAAGAAAAATTTCAATTTTACACTGCTGTAAAATAAGTCTTGTAAATCGTATTTCATAATGGAGGTAGCTGATTTAATGTGTTATTGTAGCTTTTAAAATCGTATATCAATGTATACTAGAATAGGAATAAAAACTCGACTTAGATGCTGTTTTTGCCTCTCTAGCACTAAACTTAAACCCTCTCTCATCTAAAAACACAAAAATTTCAAGCTGCTGAACATAAGTCTTATTTTCTATTAGTTTATTTATATTTATATTTACTTGGAAGATTTGTGTTTTACAGAAAATATCAACATTGTTTTTGCTTTGCGATAATAAAACAGTGGCAAAAACTTTCATACTTTTTCATGTTGTCCTGTAAAGATATAGAAGAATAAAATGTAGTAGCAACTAAAAAAATCTGTAGTCTCTAAAACACATAGCCATTTTTCTGTTTTGTTATAAAATTTCCAAGAACATCTAGAGATAATACAGAGGGGCAATTTGAAAAATAATCATATATTTTTTAATTAAAAAACTGGTTTAAGATAATGCTATATATCTCAAAGAAAATAATTTCCAATTTATTAGTAATGAACAACAGGTATCAACGGTATTCATTCAAAAGGAACAAAATACATAGTTACCACATAGATATTGTACACATCCACAGTCGCTCTGAAAGTTACGGTCAATTGCAGTATATTCTCCCTATTAGAAAGATACAGCTATTATATATATGTAACAGTGACAAATATATATATATATATATATAACATCTGATGAGTTTCCTAGCAGACACACAGACCGATGGTTACTGTTGTTAGGTGCTGCTGAGCATGCTTTGACTCCTAACGTCCCTATGCACAACAGAACAAGACACTGTCTGGTCCTGCGTCAACCTCACAGTCCCTGCTGTGCTTGAGCCCATCATTGCAGCCACTGCATCAATCATCTGGCTGAGAATCTTTTCCTTTTTTGGCTGACCCTTTACTTCACCAAGCATGATATTCTTCTCCAGGGACTGGTCACTCCAAAGTACCAGAGATGGAGTCTGGCCATTCTTGCTTCTAAGGAGAATTCTGGCTGTACTTCATCCAAGATACATTTGTTTACTTTTCTGGCAGTCCATTCAACATTCTCTGCCAACACTACAATTCAAATGCATCAGTTCTACGGTCTTCGTTTTTCATTGTCTAGCTGTCACATGTATGTGAGGCTATTGAAAACACCATGACTGGGGTCAGGTACACATTAATCTTCAGAGTGACATCTCTGCTCTTTAACACTTCAAAGAGGTTTTTTCCGCAGCAGATTTGCCGACTGCAGTATGTCATTTCATTTCTTGACTGCTGCTCTCATGGGCATTGATTGTGGATCCAAGTAAAATGAAATCCTCACAACTTCAATCTTTTTTCCATATATTGTGATGTTGCTTATTGGTCCAGTTGTGAGAATTTAGGTTTTCCTGATGTTGATGTGTAATCCACACTGAAGGCTGTAATCTTTGATCTTTCTCAGTGTGGTGAAGTTTGTGTGTCACCTTGGCTAGGCCTGGTTGAGTGGCTGGGCAGCTGGATGTAGTATTCCCCATGATGAGACTGGCAATCAACTCCATGGTAGAATCTACTGTGAGCAGTTGAGTAGCTGCTTTTGGGTATGTGGTCTGCGTCCTGTGCATAAGCAGCAGCTTTGGGAATGGTCTCTAGCTTATGGCACACTTGAACCCTGCACACAGCCATGTCATCGTTCAGCAACTTGCTATGCACTGCTGACTTTGGGACTGTCAATGGACTTAAATTAATAGCCTGCTGTGTGGTTTGGTAACATTGGGACTATGCCTTTTTACTT
>NW_006921962.1:2349842-2354404 GCF_000298275.1 Orycteropus afer afer
CTTTTGTTTCATGGTATTGCTTGCAATCTCTTCAATGTAACAGAGTCCTTCTCACTTTCTTCCTGGTCTCTGTATTTTTACTCATCCTTCTTTCCTGCCCCTTCCTGTTTTCTGAGCTTTGTTTATGGGCAGAGGACAGGAACAGACACTTCACTTATGGGCAAAAGCTGCCCTTTTAGTGTAATACACTTGATTATACTGACGAGTGCATTCCTTCCTGGTGTTATCATCATGTTATAGGCCTGTGTATTGTTTGTCTTGATCCTCAGGAGTAGGTTCAGTTCCAGGCTTGAAGGCTGTTTAAGGGCTGCACTCTCAAGCATTCCACTGGTCTCTATTAGACCGGAAGTCCTGTCTTTTCATGATTTTTAATCTTGTTCTACATTTTGTTTCTTCCTCTCTGTTTAGGACCTTCTATTGTAATCCTGATCAGAGCAATCAGTAGTGGTAGCAAGACACTATTTAGTTCTTCTGGTTTAAAGGTAGTAGAAGCTGTTGTTTATGTGATCTGTTAGTCCTTTGTACTAATTTCCTTGTGTCTTTCATTTTCTTCATTTTTCTTTGCTCCAGACAAGGGGAGACCAATAGTTGCATATTAGATGACCGTTCCTAAGTAGTATGTAGAATATTGTCTTTGTGGACTGAAATTTCAAGTGAACTAGATGTCCCTCAAGACTGTGGTCATAAGTTCCCAAGTCCAGTGACTCATTCCTTCAAGGTATTTGGCTAAGAAGTTTTCAGAACCTTGCCTGCTATATGCTCTAAAATATTCTTGGATATATTTGCAGCACATACAAATATATATGTAGGACTATCCTCTGCCAGACCTATACATACTTGCAGGTCTACTGTCATTTGTCTTCATACATCTACTCAGCTTGTATGTATCTACTCATAGATATTTTTGTTATGACTGTTATTGCAGGATTACATGTATAATAGTATATACCATTGTTGCCTTTTACTCTTGTGCACCTACGACTGTCTTCCTTTACCATGAATTGTGTTGTACCACTCCTCCACTTATTGGATATTACTATTCCCTTCACCTAAGTTAATATGTGTCTCCCTTTTGGTTAATGATTTTCACTCCATTCTCCTCCCCTCCCTGGTAACCATCAAATAATGTTTCTTTCTTTGTGTAAACCTTTTCTGGACTTTATATAATGGTGGTCTCAGACCCTATCTGTCCTTTTGTGAATGACTATTTCACTTAGCGTAATGCTTTCCCGATTTATCCATGTTATAAGGTGTTTTACAGACTCATTGTTATCATTTAACATTGTGTAGTGTTCCACTCTGTGTATGCACCACAGTTTTTTAATCCATTCATCTGTTGATTTGCACTTAGGTTGTTTCTGTCTTTTTGCTATTGTGACTAATGTGGCAATGAACATGGGTGTGTATATATCTATTTATGTCACAGCTCTTAATTCTCTAGGATATATTCTTCGTAATAGGATTGCTGATCATATGGTATTTCTAATTCCAAACATATTCTGCAGTGCTCATACCATTTTATAGAGCCATTGGTAATGCATGAGAGTTCCAATTCCTCTACATCCTCATCAGCATTTGTTCTTTTCTGGTTTTTTGAATTTTGCTATTATTGCTAGGTAAGATGATATCTCATTGCTGTTTTGATTTGCATCACTCTAATGGCTAATGAAAGAAATTCTAGTGGTGTAGTGGGTAAGGCACTTGGCTGCTAACCAGAAGATTGGTGGTCCAAAGCCACCAGCTGCTCCATTGGAGGAAGATGAGGCAATCTACTTCCATAAAGATTTACAGTCTTGGAAACCCAATGAGGTTGCTATGAGTTGGAATTGACTCGATGGCAGTAGGTTTGGTTTTTTGGAATGGCTAATGAGAGCAACATTTTTTTCATGCACTTCTTGGCTGCCTGAATGTTTCCTTAAGTGAGGTGTCTGTTCATGTGCTCTGCCCATTTTGAAATTGCTTTATCTTTTTGTTGTTCACTGTTGAAGTTTTGGATAAATTTTAGAAATTAGTCCCCTGTCAAATATGTCGCCGCCAAACAATTTTTCCAAGTCTATAGGTTCTTTTTTCACTCTTTTTAGAGAAGTATTTTGATGCACATAAGTTTTTAATTTTTAGGAAGACCTAATCATCTAGTTTATCTTCTGCTGTCTGTGCATTTATTGTTATATTTGATAGCCTATTCATTCCATAAATTAGAACCTTAATTTTTTGCCCCTATTTTTTCTTTGATGATCTTTATAGTTTTAGGTTTTACATTTAGGTCTTAGATCCATCTTGAGTTAGTTATTGTATATGTTGTGAGGTACAGATCCTGTTTGATTTTTCTGCAAACAAATGTCCAGTTTTGCTAGCACCATTTGTTAAAGAGACTGAAAATAGATAATATCTTTAAGGTGTTTCCTACCTTTAAAATTATACTGTTTGATTTTGAGTTTCTAGTAGGCAATTGGAGAGGAGAAAAGGCCTGGAAATTTCACTTGCTGGAAATGTTCTTGATCTGCTCTGTAGAAGGCTCTCATTTCTTCATCTTAGCAAGACTTTGATAGCATATAAATTAGGAGAAGAAAAGTGTAGTAACAGCACAGACTTAGAAGTGGGGCTGCCTTTGTTCTAAACCTGGCTTTGTTACTTACCGGTTATGTGATTTTTCTGCAAACAAATGTCCAGTTTTGCTAGCACCATTTGTTAAAGAGACTGAAAATAGATAATATGATATTAATGCTTATCACCAGAGTAAATGTTGTATTGATGCTTTTTTACATGAAGAAGTGGCTTCCAAACTGGGGTTCTGTTACCTTCAACAGTGTCTCATTTATTTTGTTGAAGATAGTATTGAACTTTGCATAGTCAATAAAACACAGGTAAATATCTTTCTGGTATTGTCTGTTTTCAGACCAGAGCCATCTGACATCAGCAATTATGTCCTTCGTTCCATGTCCTCTTCTGAATCCAGTTTGAATTTCTAGCAGTTCCCTGTCACTATACTGCTGCAACAGTTTTTGAATTATCTTCAGCAAAATTTTACTTGTGTGTGACATTAATTATATTGTTAGATAACTTCCACATTCTCTTGAGTCACTTTTCTTTGGAATAGACACAAATATCGAGCTCTTCCAGTCAGTTGATAGCTCTCTTCCAAATTTCTTGGCATTGATAAGTGATCACCTTCAGCATTGCATATCTTTGTTGACACATCTCAATAAGCAGTCTGTGTTTCTGCAGTTTGTTTTTTGGCAATGCCTTCAGTGAAACTTGAACTTCTTCCTTTAGTAACATCAGTTCTTGGTCGTTCCTGAAATTAGTGATCGCTGATTAACTAACTCTTTGGTAAGTGACTCTGTGTATTCCTTTCTTCTTCTTTTGATGCATCTTGTGTCATTCAATTTTTCACCCACAGGATATTGCAACTCAAAGCCTGAATTTTTTCTTCACATCTTTCAGCTTGAGAAATGCCAAGTGTATTCTTTCTTTTTGTTTTTCTAACTCAAAGTCTTTGCACATTTTATTATAATACTTTACTTTGTCTTCTCAAGCCACCCTTTATAATCTTCTGTTCAGCTCTTTTACTTACTAATTCCCTCCATTCATTTAAGCTAGTCAACATTCACAAGCAAGTTGTAGAGTCTCTTCTGAAATCCATTATAGTCTTTTCTTTCTTTCTAATCTTTTTAATGATGTTTTGCTTTATAATGACCTGTGTTTTATTGGGGAGCTCTGGTAGCGTAGTGCAAAAGGCATTTGACTGCTAACCAGAATGCTGGTGGTTCAAACATACCAGCCACTCCCAGGAGGGAAGGTTGGACAATCTACTTCTGTAGTTATATTGCTTGGAAACCCAAGGATGGGTCACTATGAGTCAGACTTGACGGCAGTAGGTTTGACTATACAAAGGCATTCAACTGTGTGGATCAAAAGAAATTACAGACAATATTGTTAAGAATGGGAATTCTGGAATTGTGGTAATGTAGAACCTCCATATAGACTAAGAGACAGTCATTTGAACAGAGCAAGGGAATACTGCATGGTTTAAAAATCAGAAAATGTCTGCATTAAGGTTATATATTTTCACCAGATTTATTCCATCTTTATAGTCTGAGAAGCTAGACTATATGAAGAAGAATGTGGCATCAGGATTAGAGGAAAACTAATTAACAACCTGCAACATGCAAATGATACAACCTCGCTGCTGAAATGAAAGAGGATGTGAAGCACTTACTGATGAAGATAAACACTAGTCTTTCAATGTGGATTACACATTAAAAAAAAAACAGCCATTGAGTCAGTTCCAACTCACAGAGACCCCATTGGGTATCCAAGGCTGTAAATCTGTATGGAAATAGATTACCTCATCTTCCTTCAACAGAGCAGCTGGTGGGTTTGAACCACCAACTTTCGGGTTAGCAACTAAATACCTTTACCCACTATACCACCAGTGCTCCTTAGATTACACATCAACATCAAGGAACAAAAATCTTCACAAATAGACCAGTAAGCAAAATCATGATAAACAGAGAAAATATTGAAGTTATCAAGGATTTCATTTTATTTGGATCCATGAT
>NW_006921962.1:2354544-2357492 GCF_000298275.1 Orycteropus afer afer
TAGTTTGAGGAAGAAGGAGTGCCTGACTCAAGCTATGATGTTTCAATTACCTTCATATGCATGGGAAAGCTGGACACTGAATAAGGAAGGCTGAAGAAGAATTGATGCCTTTGAATTTTGGTGGTGGTGAAGAATACTGAATGTGCCATGGACCACTACAAGAATTAACAAATCTCTCTTGCAGGATGTACAGCCAGAATGTTCCTTAGAAACAAGGATGGTGAGTAAGACTTTGTCTCACCTACTTCAGTCATGTTATCAGGAGGCACCAGGCCCTAAAGAAGGACATCATGCTTGGTAGAGAGTCAGTGAAAAATAACTTAAATGAGATAGACTGATACAGTGATGGCAACAATGGACTCAAACATAGTAATGATTATAAGGATGACACAGGTTGGGCAACATTTCATTCTATCATGCATAGGGTTGCTATTACTCAGAACTGACTTAATGACATCTAACCACAACAGCAGCTTTAAATGGAAAATTTTGAATGATAACTCTAAGAATACACACTGCTTGAAAAGGAACAAAAAACGAATAAAGATTTTTGCGAAAGAAAAGACATCTTTTTTATAAAAATGGCCAGAATATAATCTTTTTGGAGCTTTATATGGCAACTCATGAATTCAAACATTTAAATATAATAAAAATACATAAAGCACTGTGTGTCACATTTAATGGTTAAATAAATGACACCAGAGTGATAACTATTTTTTCTAAAACTTTAGTCTTAGGTATTTCTATAAGGTTTACATGTTTTTGAATAACTAATAAGATGTAGACAGTTACATGTCTATACCTTCTCATTTTCTACAAAATATATATTATCAGTACACATCTTTGCAGAAACATCAGGGTCTCCTTTCAATTTTAAGGTCATTTTCCAATGTTTTGCTTCATGTTGAGAACAGTAAACTTAAGAAGCTATAAGACTAGTAGATTCAGTTTCCAGTGGAAAAAATAAACTATTATATTTTTGTATTGAAATAAAACATAAAAGGTTGACTGTTCTCTGATACCAGAGCATATTGTTTTAATATACTTCATTAGAGTTTAATTAGGATGATTCTATCAGCTCTGATAAGAATATGAAATGAAAGATATAAAAGAATAAACTGATTTAATATGATAAGTTCATTAAAATATGTATTCTTACCACTTTGCAAGTTGGTATAACAAGATTTTCACAGCTACATTCTAAAAGGAAAAAATAAACATTTATAGTGATCAAAAACACTAATATCATTTAAATAAAACTTTAAAATATGAAAGGTACTTACCACAATGCCACACTGGACAACATTGACCAGATATATTTTCTTTCACAAGTTTCCTATCTTCTGCACAGTCAAGTAGTGGTATAGGGCAAAGATTTGGCTCACAAACTTAAGAGAAAAATGACAAGGCTAAAGATTAACTTTATGTTGTAATAGCCAGTTTTCATTACCTAGCATTTTGTTCACTGCCGTTATTGATTTAATTCATTAACACATCTCTCAAGTGTTGACTTTCGTAGCACTCAATTGCCATGTGTTGCTGAGGACAGAACAAGTGGCTCCTAAGGAGGTATAAAAACAGTACTAGTGCTCAGACAGGTCATCAGGTGAAGGGTCTTGAGAAATGACAGGGGTGCAAGAAGGGAGAGAAAGTCAACAGGGTGTGGAATCATCTGGACATCTAGAAATTCTACAATGAGGAAAAAAGGCATAGCACATCTGGTTTTCAGAGCTAATTATATTATCCAAGAACTCTTATTGCTGTTGTTATGTGCCATCGAGTCATCTCTGACTCACAGTAACCCCTTCTTGGGTTTCCAAGGTGGTATCTCTACAGAAGTAGATACCTTAATTTTCCTTCCAAGGAACAGCTGGTGGGTTTGAACTGCCAACTTTCTGGTTAGCAGTCAAGTGCCTTAGGCACTATGCCATCATGCATAAAAATACTGCACATGTTTAATAAATATTTCATATACAAGAATCTAGCTAGTGTTTGATATAACAGTACAATTCAGATACACTGGGCTTCTTAAACATTAACCAAACAACCCAAACTCATTGCCATCAAGTCGATTCTGACTCATACCGACCCCCATTTGGTTTCTAAGGAGGTAAATCTTTTCAGAAGTATATTGCTCCATCTTTCTTCTGCAAAGCCACTGATGGATTTGAACTGCCAACCTTCTGGTTAGCAGTCAAATGCCTTAGTCACTGCACCACCAGAGTTTCTTTCTTAAACGTTAAAAACCAAAAACCCAAACTCACTGCCATAGAGTCGATTTCAACTCATAGCAACTCCCCTTGGGTTCCTGAGGCAGTATCACTACGGAAGTAGATTGCCCATTGGACAAGTCTAAATATTTTTAATTAGTTTAAATACACTTACCACAGTAATACTGAGGACAGCAGAATTGTGTAATATTAAGATCCACAGTAAGAAACTCTCCATCAGTACACAGTGGAATAGCTTCAATGCAAGGTTCACACACTAAAGGCAAAACAACAAAAACACAGTTAAGCTAAACACAGACTAATTATTACTTTAGAAAACCATACACAGCTAAAATCGAAATAAAATATCTTGCATTTAATAAAACTGGGAGTAAGAAAAATAAGACTTTTACAGACAGATTTCCTTATTTCATCATAAAGACAATATTGCCTAAGTATATATGTTTTTCAAGCCCATTAATAAATAGAAGAACATCATCTTATCAGAAATATAGAGTATTCATATTCCCAGAATATTTTGTTTTTTCTAGGATCATTGACTTGTTTATTTAAAGTTTCTTTTTTAATTCATTATCCTCAATTACTCCAATTTTTAGATGAACATCAATATGTTGTTGTTGTTGTTATGTGCTGGCGAGTCAGACCCGGCTCATAGCAACCCCTCCTTGGGTTTCCGAAGCAGTATCACTACGGAAGTAGATTGCCCAACCTTCCTTC
>NW_006921962.1:2359142-2372192 GCF_000298275.1 Orycteropus afer afer
GCTATGAGTCGGGTTTGACTCAACGGCACATAACAACAACATATATTTACTTGTATCTAAGTTCAAGTTGAAGATGAAGAAAATTAAAACAAGTCCAAGAGAATCAAAGGATGACCTTGAGTATATCCCACCTAAATTAAGAGCTCAAATCAAGAATAAATTTGATGCACTGAAAGCTAATGACCAAAGACCAAATGAGTGTGGGAAGACATCAAGGACATCATACATGAAGAAAGCAAAAGGTTAATAAAAAGACAGGAAAGAAAGAAAAGACCAAAATGGATGTCAGAAGAAACTATGAAATTTGCTCTTGAAGGTTGAATAGCTAAAGTGACTGGAATAAATGAAGTAAATGAGCTGAACAGAAGATTTCAAAGGGCAGCTAAAGAAGACAAAATAAAGTAATATAATGAAATGTAGAAAGGCCAGGAGTTAGAAAACTAAAAGAGAATAATATGCTTGGCATTTCTCAAAGTGAAAGAACCAAAGAAAAAATCCAAGCCTCGAGCTGTAATATCAAAGGATTCTATGGATGAGATATTGAATGTCACAGGAAGAATCAAGGAAAGATGGAAGGAAATGGTCCAAACTAAAAATGTTCAATGTTCAACCTTTTCAGGAGTAGCTTCTAATCAAGGACTGATGGTATTGAAGGAAGAAGTCCAAGCTGCATTGAATGCACTGGTGAAAAACAAGCCTCCAGGAATTGACACAATTCCGATTGAGATGTTTCAACAAAAGGATGCAAAACTTGAAGCACTTCTCATCTATGCCAAGAAATTTGGAAGACAGCTACCTGGCCAATCGACTGGAAAAGATTCATATTTTCTGGCCAACCGACTGGAAAAGATTAATATTTGTGCCATTCCAAAGAAAAGTGATCCAACAGAATGTGGAAATTATTGAATAATATTATTAATATCATATACAAGTAAAATTTTGCTGAAAATAATTCAAAAATAGTTGCAGCAGTACACTGATAGGGAATGGCCAGAAATTCAAGCTACATTTAGAAGAGTACATGGAAGGAGGGATATAATTGCTGATGTCAGATGGCTCTTGTCTGAAAGCAGAGAATACCAAAAAGATGTTACCTGTGTTTTATTGACAATGAACAGGGATTTGACTGTGTGTATCATAACAAATTATGGATAAAATCGTGAAGAATGGGAATTCAAGAGTACTTGATTGAGCTCAGGCAGATGCTGTACATAGAACAAGAGGCAGTCATTTGAACAGAACAAGGAGATACTGCATGGTTTAAAGTCAGAACAGGTGTGCATCTGCACTGTACCCGTTCACCATACTTGGTCAATCTGTATGCTGAACAAAAATTCAAGAAACTGAGTTATATGAATAAGAACATAGCATCAGGATTGGAGGAAGACTAATTAACAACTTGTGCTATGCAGTTGACACCTTGCTTGCTGAAATTGAAGAGGACCTGAAGCACTTACTGGTGAAGATCAAAGACTATTGCCTTCAGTGTGGGCCACATTTCATTATAAAGAAAACAAAAATTCTCACAACTGGACCAAAAAGCAACAAATAAGTGTAGAAAGGATTTAAATGGTCAAGGATTTCATTTTACTCAGCTCCATAATCAACACACATGGAATGGTAGTCAAGAAATCAAACCATGTATTGCATGGGCAAATCTGCTACAAAAGATGTCTTTAAAGTGTTAAAAAGCAAAGATGTCACTTTGAGGACAATGCTACACTTGACCTATGTTGTTGTTGTTATGTGCCATCGAGTCGATCCTGACTCAAAACGACCCCTCCTTGGGTTTCCAAGGCGGTATCACTATGGAGGTAGATTGTCCAACCTTCCTTCTGAGGAGAGCCTGGTGGGTTTGAACCTCCAGCCTTCTGGTTAATAGTCAAGTGCCTCGGGCACTATGCTACCAAACCATGATATTTTCAATTACCTTATATGCGTGAAAAACTAGACAATGTATAAGGAAGACTGAAGAAGAATTTATACCTTTAAATTCTGATGTTAGCAAAGAATATTGAATATATTTTTGACTTCCAGAAAACAAACAAATCTGTCTCGGAAGAAGTACAGCCAGAATGCTCCTTTGAAGCAAGGATGATGATATTTCAACTCATGTGCATTGGACATGTTATCTGGAGGGACAGTCCCTAGAGAAGAACATCCTGCTTGGTAAATAGAAGGTCAGCAAAAAAGGAGAAGACCCTCAACAAGATGGATTGCCACAGTGACCGAAATGATGGGTTCAATATAGCAGTGATCATTAGGATGTTGTAGGACTGGGCAGTGCTTCACTGTTGTGCACAGAGTCACTATATCAGAAGTGACTCAACAGCACCTAAAAACAACATGTATTTGTGTATATGAAGAGAGACCATTTTTTTGTTTATAAGGGAAAGTAGTAACAACTGTAGCAATTGTAGAGTCATTTGCAGCTCATGTTCTGTTGTGCTCTCATGAGTTTAACATCAGAATATTGGTTACCATCAATCCCATAAAATTTATATCAAATAAAAGATTTCCCCTTGATCCTCTCTCTTTTCAAGAAACGATATTTTAGATTACTCACCACAGAGAGGGGAGTAACAACAGGGTTCTCCTTGTTGAACTTGAATCATGAATTGTTCTTCTGTGCATTCTGGTATTGGAATATCAGGGCATTTGACTGGATCACATTCTGCAGAAGCAAAAAGATGTTTGAAAATTTGTATAGTAGTAAATGGTTAAATAAAATGAAATTATATTGTTTATTTCTCTTTTAATTTAGTAATAATTTATTTTAAAGATCTTAATATAAGCAGAAATACATAAGAAATAGCAGGAGATTATATATCCATTTCTATAGAGATACTGCCTCAGAAACCCAAGGAGGGGTCTCTATGAGCCGGGTCCAACTTGACAGCACATAACAACAACAAATGTGTGTGTATATATGTGTATATATATGTGTGTGTATATATATATATATATATATATATGTGTGTGTGTGTGTATATATATATATATATGTATATATATATATATATATGTGTATATATATGTGTATATATATGTGTGTATATATATGTGTACACACACATATATACACACACACACAAACACACATACATATATATATACACACACACACACACACACACATATATACATTATATATATATGGAGAGTGAGAGAAATTGCAGGTAAAAAAAAAAGTTTAGCAAGATGCTGCCACAAACTTTTATACTAAATCATTTCCTTGCAGTCACAAGGAATGAGACGCTAGTCACTACTCTGAATGGATAATGAACCGCACTCATATTGCTCCTAATTGATTACTCACCACATTGGTACTGTGGACAGCAAGAAAGAGGGTTATAGCCAATGACCAATTTTTGACTACTTGTACATGTTGGAATGGTAGTGTCACACAAAGTCATGTCACATCCTGGAAGTAAGAAACAGAAACATTAAAATATTAATGAACATAACTAAAATCCTATGCTGCTAACTCAAAGCAGGCCAAGGACTCTTATTATACATGTTTTTTGTACTGCTCTTACTCACTGCCTTTGAGTCAGATCTAACTCATAGTGACCCCTCCTTGGGTTTCCGAGGCAGAATCTACTATGGAAGTAGATTGCCCAGTCTTCCTTCCAAGGAGTAGCTGGTGGGTTTGAGCCACCAGCCTCCTAGTTAGCAGTTAAATGCATTAGGCATTACTCCACCAGAGCTTGCAGTTAAGCCTATTCAGCTTACAAAACGGAGTTTATTTGAAAAGGCAGCAGCTTTAAGGTTTGTTTATTATGTCTTTCACCCTCAATAGTCATAGGGCAGATTCCCGAGTCTTTTCAATAGTCATATATTGATGAATATTATTTATTGCCAATAACCAGATTTTTGCATGCACATTTGCAAAATTATATTGAATTTAAACTTTCTTTGAGAATGTGTGGGTGACATTCATGGCAGCATTACTTTTTTTTGTTTTATAGCATTCATGTCCTGCTTTTTAACAGAGAATAGCAACATATTTTTTGGCCTTAACTGACTATAAGACATCAACCTGTTTACTTACCACAAATTTCCTCTGAACAGCAGGTCCACTTATCAACAATGCCCATGACAATTTCACCTTCTCGTTCACAAACTGGCGAGGGCTGCTCATGGCAGTCAGGCTCTATAGGAATAATGCTTCCATTCTCAAGACATTTGTACAGGGAGCATTCATCGATACCCCCATTCCATACTTCCCCAGCAGCACGGGGTCGATCGTCAATATCAGTACACACTTAGGAAGATTGAAAACATTAGGTCACTCATAACCTGGATCCTGAAATAAATCAATCTAGTGTTTTGATCTCAGATGATGACATAGCCCACTGACATAGATGGTATGTCACATCAATATCTTTCTCAGATTCTTTTTTTTTTTCATCAGCTACTTGTTTACATTTTTCTTTAATAAACATTTTGATTTAGTCTCCTGAAATATTTTCCCCTTCTATATTAGTAAATGTGTATGTTTTCTTCTATAAATAAGATGCTGCTTTGTTGATTATTTTTGATATATTTTAGTCTTTTTATAAAATTACCATTAGTTGGAACTAATTCAGTAATGCAAATTTAAATCAGATTTAAAATATTTAATATTACAAATAATTGGTACTACAAAATAAGGTTACCACAACACATAAACATTTGTGTCATGCAAATTCAAACTTCTATTTTTAAAGTCTAAAAGGAGAAAGTAGGCGATTAAGGAAAATATTATTTAGGATTTCGGTTAGTTTTACTGTAAAAGTTTTATTTTTATCTTAAATATGGCCATCAGGTAGTTGTTTTTAGGAAGAGTAGAGACAACCAGAAGGCTGGCGGTTCAAACCCACCAGCCACTCTTTGGAAGGAAGATGGGACAATCTACTTCCGTAGTGATACTGCCTCAGAAACCCAAGGAGGGGTCGCTATGAGTCGGGTCCGACTCGACAGCACATAACAACAACAGAGACAAAAGGAGTGACCAACCATACCACTAGTCTCTAATGAGCTTCTCTTCCATTATCTTATTTATGAGCCAACCAATTTCATTGGTTTTAAAGAACAACCACAAGCACCTCTGTGGACTCTCAGTCTTCCACAGATGCTTTCTTCACTGGTAAACACAAACTTGTTCCTGAAACTATATATGTATTTCACTTCCATAAGCCTTTCCCTTTAAATTATTAGCAAATTCCTTTCACTTCTGACCATGAAGATGAACATGATGAGTCCTAAGGCTAGCAAAGTACTGTGCTGCAATTTTCTCAATTTGGAACTTGTTTCATCTACCACCACCATGAATGTGGTGGAATAAAATGGTTTAAAAATGAAAATAAAAATGTTAAACATTTCCCCCAGATCATAAAACTATCTTCCACTTACATAACTGCTTATATTTCTCCAGGCAGTGTTAAATATCAAATACTTTTTATGATTTTATTCATCCCTATAATAACGTGGGATCCAAAACAAAAATAAGCCCATTGCTGTTGACTTGAATCTGACTCATCGCAACTCTATAGGAGTAGAACTACTGTATAGTTTCTAATCTGTAAATGTTTATGGAAGCAGACTATGGCAAGTGGATTTGAACCACCAATATTTCAATTAGCCGTCAAGTGTTTTAACCACTGTTTTACCAGATCTCCTTCTTTATGGAATAAACCACTCACAGCCATCAGGTCAATTCTAACTAATAGAGACCCCCCATTAGGTTTCCAAGGCTGTAAGTCTTTATGGAAGCAGACTGCCCAATCTTTCATCCACAGAGAAGCTGGTGAATTTGAACCACCAACTTTCTGGTTAACAGCCAAATGCCTTAACCACTACACCACCAGAGTTTCCTCTGTATGGGATACATGCTATTATTTTCCTCATTCATAGATGCATAACCTGTTGCTCAAAGTGGTAAGAGTATATGGCATATCATATATAGTATATGGTAGAACTGAAATTTGAATTCAGTCTGCAAATTATATTTCTAATTCTTAATACGTCATACTCTCCCCTAATTATTATAGGCACAGGTAGACATGAAAACATATCACCACCAAAGCACCTACTTTTGTTAACTTCAAATGAAATCATATTAAGTTGAAACCACAAACTCACTTCCTTTCCAACATCAAGGTTAACTTGATCAATCTTTCTCAGCACATCTCTCTAAAGTCTAAGAATATTTTGTTTGTTTGTTTGTTGGATCCCTAAAAAGTCATTTTTGCTCTGCTTCTTACCACATTTTTTCTCTGGAATGCATTCAGTTGAATCGGGCCTGTGAAGAATGGTTCCATTTTTGCACACACAGTCTTCTCTTAAATTCAGACATGAGGAGTGATCGTAGAACCATTTGTTTAGACATGTTCTTGCTTCACAAGGTTGCACACAAGGCTGATATTCCTTCCCCTCTGGGCAATTTAGAGCTATGAATTTGAGAGGATAGAATCTACTAATGATAAAGTAATCTACTTGAATTCTAACAAAAGGAACACATATCGTATCTTTCTGAAAATGAATTTCATACATTTTAGTCTCTGAAAGTACATTTTTCATTTTCTATGTAACCATAATTCAGAAACAAAACTATCAGTAATGGTTTTTTTTTTTTTTTTTAATTGTGATTTGGGTGAAAGTTTGCAGAGCAAATTCACTTTCCATACAGCAGTTCACACACGTTGTCTCATGACATTGACTACAATTTACCACAATGAAACAGCTCCCCTCCCACTTCCTCCCAATAGTTACCTCTTGCTCGTGTCCATCCCTCCATGCACTCCTGCTCCCTGAACTATCTCCCTGTGCATAAACAGCCCTCTTTCTCCCATGTTGATAATGAATTTTTGAGCATCTACCATGTGTTCAGCTAATACTGGGTGTTACTCACAATAAGTGGGAAAAGTTCATCTAATTTATATCAGATAAATATGACCAAGAAGCAGCCAGAATCTGCGTACAGTCAACTACTGTTAAGTTCCTGCTCTATGCAGTGAGAGGTGATAAAACAGTCTGCTCAGCATAAGCATGAAAATGCACTTGAAATATGTAATTCAACCAAGTTATGAAAAAGAAAAATGTTGCATGTTTAGGTTTAATCCTTCACTGTCAAAAGTAACTACCAGTGCTGAACAGTTTCTAAATGATGTTTTAGAAAATTCTTGTTGATTTTCAATGATCTTAAAAAGCCATACTGTTAAGAAATGAACACTCAGCTTGTAGGGGTGCAAATTGGTACAATCTCAGCTGGAAACAATTTGACAGTGTCTATACATTAAAGCTGGAGATGCCACAAATTCCTTGTGAATCAGCAACTCCAATCTAGAAAAGTGGTTACCACTGGGGAAGGAAGGAGAAGAAAAGAGTAGGGGAAAGGCACACAAGAAACTTCATCTGTGTTTCATTTCTGAAGCCTGAGCAATATAACTGGTGTTAGTATATTATTCTTTCTCCATACTTTTTATTGCTACTGAATCATTTTGTGGTTTTAAAAACAAAAGAAAAGGAAAAGAATGAAGTTAATGATAAAAAATTAAAATCTACGTAATAGTTGAAAAATATTATTTGGTTAATAATTACTTACAGCAGTAATCAGGTGTTCTCCATTGAATGCAGATGTCAAACTTATTGCAAAGAGCTACATATGCAGAAAGCGCATCACATTCATAGTTCCAAAAATAGGTATAATTGATCCACATCTTTTCACAGAAATCCTGTGGTGAAACCTAGAGAGATACATTTTGTCTTGGGATAAGTAACGTTTCATTCCTTTGAAGACCCTAAGCTAGACTATTTGGAGAATCAAGAGGTCACAAGTTAATATTCTCAGACCCCAGATTTAAAAATTTGTGATATTAGATTCCATTTATAATTTATATTTTTAAACACACATTTTAGATAAGATGAATATTGTCTATAGTATTGTATGTCTTACAAAGGTGGAAAAGAGACAGAGAATGTGGACCCAGCAAAACCTATTTCTGATATTAAACTTTCAGTTACAATCATCTTTTCTATATAGTAAATAAGAGTTTGAACTATTTTAGACAAAATGTGAAGCTTTTGAAATATTCTGTAACGATACAGAGTTTTTCTCATTCCATGAGGCTATGTACATGTTCTGGTTACCTAGTGCCACTCTGACAAGAAATATATACCACAAATAGGATGGACTTAACAAACAGGAGTTTATTCTTACAATTTGGAGGCTTTAAGTCCAAGTTCAAAGTGCCAGGCTCTAGGGGCTGGGTGAAAGCCCCTCAACCTTGGGGTCCGGCTCTGCCTCCTGCTCCCGGCCCACTGGAGCTAGAAGCATTTCTTCACTCAGCTGCTGGCTGCTGAGACTGAGAAGCCCCAAGGTTGACAAGTAGAAAGGCACAGTCCCAATGTTACCAAACCACATGCCATGCCATTAACTTAAATCCATTGTTAAGTCCCAAGGTCGGCAGATCATAGCAGGCTGCTGAGCAATGACATGGCTACGTGCAGGGTCCAAGCATGCCATAGGCTAGAGACCATTCTCAAAGCTTCTCCTTATATACAGGAAGCAGACCACATACCCAAAGGCAGCTACTCAGCTGCTCACAGTAGATTCCAGCATGGAGTTGATTATCATTCTTATCATGGGGAATAATACATCCAGCTGCCCAACCACACAACCACGCCTAGCCAAGTTTATACACAAACATAATCACCACAGACCCCTACAGAGGAAAAGGCCTGAGTTGTGGTGGCTGGAGATACTGGACTCTGGATGGCCTCCTCCCTTTTATTGAGGACAGGAACCAGATAACTGGCTGCACTTGCTCAGGCATGCACCAGCAGCCAAGCCAGTGACCAGCAACAAGTGGAGTATGCTCTGCCCTGTTCTCCCTCCATACCCTCCTGGTGATCAGAGGTGTGTCCCCTCCAACCTCCACCCACCCAGTGGCCAGTGATGCTCTTCTTGTCACCCTCCTCCACATGGTGGCACCTGGCCCTTCTCCTCCACACATGCTCCCCCACAAAGTCTGAGATGTACTCTCTCGGATTACGCACCACATGCCTGTGTGTACAACCACTGTGGAAAATAATATGGAACTTAAAAAGGTGGAAATAGAAATACCATATAATCCAACAATTCCACTACTGAGAATATATCCTAGGAAATGAAGAGCCATGACACAAGTAGTTATATGCACACTTGTGTTGATTGCAGCATTATTCTCAATAGAAAAAGATGGAAATAACCTGAGTATCCATCAATGGATTAATGGATAAAAAAAAATCCATAGTACATACACACATTGGAATAATGTGCAACATTAAAGAATAATGATGAATCTGTAAAACACATCATAACATGGATTAAGATGCTAACATTGTCAATAGGAAAAAAATGTGTGGATTTTGAATATATGTTTGGAACTGGAATCACCATGGCTTGGGGATTACTTGAATGGAGCCAATCGAGAATAAAGAAGTATCAAGAAGTCTTGATCAGTAGTTTAACTTAGAAATTTAAAATCATGCACAATTGTTCATTCTCCCTTAACACTTATATCTAGAGTCCTTAAATTCTATGCCACAAATGTCTTCCAAATCCTTTACCAATTCACAGCTCCCTTCCTCCCCAATCAGGCTCTCACCATTTTCTCAAAGATGTTCTGCTTTAAAATAATTTATCAGGGACAGAGTGTGGGCAGAAAAAGTGAGGATAGAGGAAAAATAGGCCATGTGTAAATAACAGTTGAAGCTGTTATCGGACCCTGCACAGTCAGATCAAGCAGTCAGATCAAAACAGTTTACAGGAGATTGAGAGGAGAGAAAATTATTTATTGCAGAGCAGCAGTGCAAGGTGTTAGGGTAGTTTAGTATCCAGATCTTATCTGAGATGCCATTGAAACACAGTTTTTGTAGGTTTCAGGGGAAGGGGTTATGCATATTTACAAAAGGTTGAGGAATTTGGGGCCTGAACGTGAAATGGGTGATGGGTCACACTAGTTTCTTGTTATCAGCTGACAGGCTTTGGGCAGAGGGGAGAGGGTCTCAATCAATCTTTGTTCCTTTTCTCCTATTGCTCATGTCCCCTGGCCAGAGTTAATCTACAAGTTGTTTCTGCCCTGTTGAGCATGTCCACTGGCCAGCACTAATTTACAAATTGTTTCTAAAATACTTTTAGCAAGTCTATCATCTGCAGGAAGGAATGTTTTCCATTCAGTTCTTTAAGGACTCATCTGTCTGGAGTGGGAAAATAGTTGGGAATAATTTAGTTTACTTACCTATTCCCATCTGGGTGCCAGGGTGGGGAAAATAATTTTTACTTCATTTGGTTTCAATTCCCCCTTAGAATAGATACTGTTCCACATTCTTGGGGAACATTTTACTTGGTTGCAAAGCTAGATAATGGATACAAAGATTCTATACTGTTCTCTACTTTTGTGAATGTGTGAATATTACCATAATAAAGAGTTTTTAAAAACTTACTGAAACTACCCAATAGGATTCTAATTAGCCTCCTCACCATTCCTGTCTATTCCATTTTCTTCACTTCTTCAGACAGATCTAATGAATAAATCTGTCACGCCCTTCCCAGTTTTTAGTGCTTTATTTTCAGTTTTTCTTAAAACAAGACTTTCACTAAATAACCCCTAAAAACAAAAGGTGGAGAAAGATAAAATGTATTCTTCAGTTGATTAGTTTCCCAAAGAAGTGACTAAAACTCAAAATGTCTTTAAAATTTTTTTAAAGCAATTGAAAAAAATTCATGCACATTTTACTTCCTGTTTCTTAATAGTCTGTCTTTTAAGTAAAAATAGGATATTAAGATTTGAGGCTTCGAAAGAAAAGAAATATTCCCAGTCTCATTGGTTATGGGCAACTTGCTATTGCATTCAATTTAAAAATGTCAATTTAAGAAATTTGGGGTGAATTGAAGAGAATCAAATATCCAGTTCAGCATCCAAGCAATACTGTCTCTTGTCTGCTTTGATTTCTTTGTATCTCATGATATTGGACACTTATGAAATACAGAGAAAAAGAACACAGTTGTTCCACTGTTGTACAAACTATGCCAGAATTACCACTGAATCACGATGAGAACGCAACTAAGTAAGTTGTCTGGTGACACATCTTCAGGCTACTGTGATAGAATCCTTGTAAGTTCTGAGACTATTTTTTATTATCTTAAGGAAACAGTAATATACAGGCTTTGGGAGTTTAAAACTACTAGTTCTTCCCACATTCATTTCTTCTAATCTTATTCTCAAACTTGTTTTCACTAAAGTATTTCAGTCATGATTTGTCGTATAATTGTTGACTAAAAGTGCAAAATGTTGAAAAAATATATCTGCTTAATAAGCCAATTTTGTGAGCTTTTTTTTTTCTTTTCATCATTAACATTATTGTTTACTTATCTGCTCTTGTCTTGGGGAAAACTAAAATTTCAACCACAACTGCAAAAATCATTTTAACCAATTGCAAGAAGGACTTTGAGGCGGCATCCTCCCATCTCCTCTAACCTCACAAGGAGGAGAGGATCACACTATCAGCAGCATAAGCCCAAGGCTGATTCTTACGAGGGGAAATCAGACAAGCCACTACCCTCCAAACTTTTTACCAATTCTCATACCAACGGTCCCTCTCATAGCATCTGTATTTCTCTACTGTGTTTGATAATTTGTTATAATGGCCACACAGAACTCACAGTACTAACGATGATGGGGTTTATTAGGCAAGTCATAGGTTACAATTCAGATTCTGGAATGCTCAGAATACAATTCTTTGATCAGGGCAGCCTCCCCTGGGCCATATGCACAGGCCCTTTGCCTGCTTCTCTTTGGCTCTCGGCCTCTCCACCTGGCCTCTGCTTTATTCAGGCAAGTGTTACAAAGCTCTTTTAGCTCGCCGATATGTGCACCCCACTCTGCCAGCAAGCCTCTTGTCCGAAGGCACTCAGCTTTCTAGCTCTGTAGGCCAGCAGGCCAGCAGGCCAGCAACTTTGTCTCATGCCACTCTCTCAGTTCTCTTGATTCTGCTGCTGCCATCACCCTGCTGTCTTTCAGCCACTCTCTGCCCAGGGGTCTTATGTTGGAGTACATACTCAACTCTTGTTTCTTCTCTCTTAATAGTAGTGAGATTCCCCACTTCCACCTCTGGAATGGTTAATTTTAAGCCTAGCTAGATGGCAAAACTGACTTAATCCCAATTTAACGGTCCCATACCCTTCATTTCCATGGTTGGACCCCCACAGCGGTGCCATGTACCCTATTTACATCATTAACAAGCTATCCATTCCCTTGGTGGGCCACAAGCACCTTACATCTGCATTGTCCCACCCAGTCATCTGGTGGGAGTCACTAAGACCATGGCTAAAAGAGCCATACTAAGTCACTGCACTGCAACAATTAAACTGGTAGCAGATAAAATGGTCAAATTAACTTTCTATTTGATTATAAATTTGTTGAAGGATATATTCAAACTGTAGTATTTTTAAAACTTAAAAAATTTTAATCACACAATGGAACACCCTAAGCAAATATAAAAGCAAGAATTTCCTGGTGAAAGGATTAGAAATCTGATGGGAAATAACATGCATCACCTATGTACCTCATTCACCAGAAAATGTCCTTTTCTTCTTGAAAATTTCTTCACTATTTTTTTTTTTAGTTTTCTTAGGTTTTGTTCCATCTTTTACCATGATGCGATGTGCATATTACTAAGTTTCTAGAGACATAATACACGTAAAGTGAACAAAATCACTAAAATTACCAAATGATCAAGTTTTGTGCTTTTATCAAATTGAATGCTAAAGAATGAAGTCAACCTCATTTTCTCGGTCCATTATTTAATACACTTTTTAGGAACATTAATATTTGTCAGGTCACGTATTATTTAATGAGGTCACCCCTTTATGTTTGACTCTAAAACAAATATGTCCATATCTACAGCTTAGAATTTTTTAAATGTTCTATTATTTCATGACCTTCATATTCAAATGATTCTAAATCCAATCTCAAAGAACACTTCTGAACCATGACCACTTTTTCATTATTTACAAAAATAAAA
>NW_006921962.1:2372870-2374050 GCF_000298275.1 Orycteropus afer afer
TAAAACTGTAAACATTTGAAATTTATTTTCATCAAAGTCTTCATGTAAAACTGAAGCTCTAGGATGACAGGCCATTTCTTATACTGTGATTTCATATCCATCATCTTTTTACTGATTTTACACATAGCCCAGTGAATTTTGGAGTGTATACTTTCTCATCTAGGTCTAATATGAAAGGACCTCCACGTTAGCTCTTTCCTGCTTTGAAAATTTTCTTGTTCTTCTTCTCAAAAATTTTCCCTCTATATATCTTGCACTAAACTGTTCCCATGAAATCTTCTCCAAATCCAGCTTCCCATTCATGCCATAATATAATATACCTATTCATGAGCTTGCCTTCCCACTAAACCATTAATTCCTTGAGAGCAGAAAGGGGTCTTCTTCATCCTTGGATCAAAGGAATCTAGCATAGTGCTTAACGTGGTAGATGATCAATAACATTTTGCTAAATAATTCATGAAATGCTATATTAATTGGTTCTTTGTCTACAACAACACATTCATTTTTAAGGATATAGAGTATTTAAAATATCTGCTAATCACATAAACTCAGAATGTTAAAGACTAATAAAGACTTGACTAAACTGAATATATGACAGTACTATACACCAAAATGGTCAGAATCATAAGGAAATGATTAAACCCTTTATGTGTGCTTTCTATACTTGGTTATCAAGTGGCATTGATCTCCTACTCATAGGACAGAATTTCATTTTTCTTGAAAGCTATAGATATGTTGCTGTTATTACATGCCATCAAGTTGGTTTTGATTTATAGCAACCTCAGGTATAACAGAACAAAACACTATCCAGGTCCTGCGCCATCCTCACAAACATTGCTATGGTTGAGCCCATTTTTGCAGCCATTGTGTCAATCCATCTCCCTGAAAGTCTTCCTCTTTTTCACAGACCATCTACTTTACCACATATATTATGCTTCTCCAGCACAGATCCTGCCTGAGAACATGTCCAAAGTATGAGAGGCAAAATCTTGCCATCCTTACTTCTAAGGAGCATTCTGCCTCTACATCCTCCAAGATACATTTGTTCATTCTTTCAGCAGCCCATGATATGTTCAGTATTCTTCACCAACACCACAATTCAAATGCATCAATTTTTCTGCTGTCTTCTTTTTTCACTGTCCAGCTTTCACATTCACATGAGGCAACTGAAAAGACCATG
>NW_006921962.1:2374450-2376345 GCF_000298275.1 Orycteropus afer afer
TTTCAGCAGAGCTTCTGGAAAGAGAAATACTAGGAAGATGGAAAAGGCAATCTACTTCTGAAAAAAAAAATAAAAAAAAATAGCCACTGAATATTTTATGAAGAGCTGTAGATCGAGTTCTAACAAAACAGAGAGTAAAAAAAAAAAAAAGAAAATGAGCCTTCCCGTCTCTGTAAGTCTATAAACAGTAAATGGTTCTGAATTCCAAAGCATACTGACAGAAGGTTTGGGCACAAACTATTCTCAATAGAAGAATATCAAAGCAGGAATACATTGGTTTTTATTTTCAATATGTCTAAGAGGCCTACTCTTATGTATGGTGGCTTTCCACTTACTTTATCATGGCATGGAGTGAAAACTCTTCTCTTTAACAACTCCACGCAATCACTGCAATCATGCTCAGTACAATTCCTAGCAGGTCTTCTTGTTGTGACTTTAAAAACTTTCTCAATTTCCCAGCTCTCAATAAATAATTCTATGTCTTCCATATTGGTAATAACTGTGCCATTTTGCATCCTTAGATCATCATCTGGATCATCATTGCAGATTCCTAGGAAGAATATGTGCCATTTAGATGGGGAAAAAAAAAAAAATCTCACTTAAGCATGGACAACTGAACAAAACCATCTTAATAACTGATTTTAAAGCAATGAATTACTTAATCAATTGATTTGTCCTTTGGCTTTAACATTGATAGTATTTTTAATTATGTGGCTGATTTTTAGATCGAGTTCTAACAAAACAGAGAGTAAAAAAAAAAGAAAATGAGCCTTCCTTTCTCTGTAAATAGTACTTCCTGTACTGAAAATAGTACAGAACCCCCTTAGCCAGATGAGAAAGAATCTATGATCTCAAAAGTCAAAATATTTTAAAAAGATCATGAAGAGGAATAAGGGGGAGTTTGATTCTGCTCTACAGTTTTCCACTATTACTACCATCTCCAATTAACACTTAGTTCTTAATCATGAAGTTGCACAGACATTTGGTGATTGCCTTCCAGGTATCCATTGCCCAGGAAACCTTTCCTGAAAACATTAAATTTTTCTATTCAGGAACTATCCTTTCCTCATCATGTCCAGCACATGACACTCATGAGACAGAAGGGCCCTGACTGGCATAAAGGTAATCCTTACTCACTTGGTTTGGCAACTGTTAACAGGTAATCCAGGCATAAACCTATTGGATCATGGCAATCATTTAGACACAGGGCTTCTTTCAGCATTAGGACAACCACTGTCAAGTTCAGAACTTAAACTGGGAATTCTAGGGCACAGGCAATCTCCCTTCCTTAGATGACATGGCCTGTTGATGGCTATAATGCCTTTACCTGCTACAGCCTCTAGTTCCCTTTTAAGGCTAGACTGAAGATGGAGTTCACTCTTTATCCAGTGGTGTGCAGAGCTAAAGGAAGCACAGAGAAATGGACCCAGAACTTTGGTCATATCATACCCAAATCCTATCCTATGTAAAAACTTAATTTTTTAAAAAAATTTCCAAGATACTCAGTTGTAAAAGATATAAATTAAACTTTTCTTTCAATTATTACATGTTAATCCTCCAGGAGACATATCAGGATAAATAAAAGTTGCTGCTGCTGTATTTGCCACACGCCTATATACAGGGAATTATGAGCTCTGGTGGCATAGTGGGTAAGGCATTTGGCTTCTAACCAGAAGGTTGTGGTTCAAACCCATCAGCTGCTCCACAGGAGGAAGATCAGGCAGTCTACTTCCATAAAGATTTATAGCCTTGGAAACCCAATGAGGGTCACTATGAGTTGAAATGAACTTAATGGCAATGGGTTGGTTTTTGGCTTTTTATATACAAAGGATTAAGTGTAATCTAACAAAAACAATTCAAGTTAAGTGAACCATGGTGTAAAAAAAAAAAAAAAA
>NW_006921962.1:2376705-2383304 GCF_000298275.1 Orycteropus afer afer
CCAGTTTTCCTTCTGCAGAAAGACCGGTGGGTTTGAACCACCAAGCTTCTGGTTAGCAGTCAAATGCCTTAGGCACTATGCCACCAGAGCTCCTTAATTACTATTTGAATAGGTTAAAATAGATACATTTGTACTAAACTAATCTTGACTGACTTGACGGCACATAACAACAACAACAATCTTGACTGTGTATATTAAGCAACGTGTTAAACGTTTTACTTTAAGTTTCTCATTTAATCATAATGACCATCTTGAAGGTAGAAAAAACTGTTCCCATTTCTAAGAGGAAACTGATGTTAACTTAAGAGCACAGAACTGTAACAAGGGAGAGCTTGCGTTCAACTTTCCAGCAGACAACAGGGCCAGTATTATTCTTTTGTTACATACCTAGAGAGATTTCTAATTTGCTACCTTCAGTTTATAATTCTTTGTACATCAGTGTAACATATTAATGTATGAAATCTAGGTAGAGAGCTATGTCTAGGCTTACAGTTCAAGATAAAATGTGGACAAATATTCAGAACATTGTGTTCTCTGCATCTAACCTTCAAAAGAACTTAAGCTTCTCCTGATCTCAAACTTAAAAAAAAAAAAAAAAAGTAGAAACAAAGTTATTAAGCTTTTAACCTCTCTATGCCTCATTTCCATCATGTGTAAGTTGAGATAACATATTTAACTAATAGATCTATTGTTAGAGTTAAATTAGTTAAAACATGTCAGATAATGGTCTGACACTTCATTAGTGTGTAATAAAGATGAGCTAGTAAGAATACAAACTATATCTGTATTAATAGAGATAAGCATATATTTCCATAAAATACTCAAGTTGAAGTGTTATTGTCTGCTTCTTAAATTAGATTACTGAAAGTCACTGCTTTCCTCAATATTCACTTGGGGAAAATGAAAGTTAATATCACATCTCAAATCTGAAAAAGTGAGACAACATGGTTCAAAAGCTGTGATATGAGAAGGGAAAAAAAATTAGAAGAAAATGCGATTTGAAGAGCAGTGCTCACCACAAAGTCCTTCTGTGTATGATGACAAATTAAACTGGGAACCAAAATGAATGTCTATAATTCCTGTAAGATGTGCCCACTTTACGATGAGTCCAGCTGGAGTAGTAATCACATACACTGTGCCAGAATCTTCGATGGACATATTATGACTTGAAAAGGGCAAAGGCACAACAACAGAATCCACTTCTATCTAAAACAGCATAAATACACCATTTTAAAAAATGTTTATGCTTAAATACACACTCATGAAATTAGAGAATTCAGATTTTTCTGTTCCTTCGGATTTACTAGAAACTTTTGATTTTTTAATTTATTTCTTCACTGTTGCTACAACTTCTCATCACTTCTATGCTTTTTTTCTTTACTATTCCTTCGCTATGCCTTCCTATATTCCATATTTTTTCTAACCTTATTGCCTTTTATGTTCTTCTAAATTTAACTTTATTTTATAGTACGCTTGCTTCTATGCCAGTTTACCTCAATATATGGTTGATTATACCATTACTCTAAAAGAACTTAAAATAATAGAGTTCATTTCAAGAGTCAACACAAGAACAGATATATGCACACCCATGTTCATTGCAGCACTATTTACAGTAGCCAAAAGATGGAAACAACCTAGGTATCCATCAACAGAAAAATGGATAACCAAACTATGGTACACACGCACAATGGAATACTATGTAACCCTAAAAAATAACATAGAATCTGAAAAACACCACATGATGTAGATGAACTTGGAGGACATTATGCTGAGTGAAATAAGTCAATCACAGGAGGACAAATATTCTATTAGTCTATTATTGTAAAAAATCAAGGAAAGGTTTATATATGGAAGGAAATTTTCTTTGTTGTTTACCAGGGTTGGGAGGGGAGGGAAGGGAACACTGTTAGATAGGTAGAGACAAGTATTGATTTGGGGAAGAGAAGGGCAATGTACCAAATGTGAGTATCAACACAGTATCATTAAGGAAGAAGAAGACATAGAGAGGTGCACAGGAGGTACAGTCAACTAAGATGAACCCTTTTGCACATACAGTACTACATTGTCAGTGAAGGCAAACATGGATATACAGATGGATAGATGGGTGGACAGGCTGAACTATTAGGTATGTCTCTGCAGGGGGGAGTGTTCCTAAGACCATGTATATGTTTGGTAGACAATGTTTCTACAAGCGTATTGGTATGTTCTGTAAGAATTCTCAGGTATATAGTACAGCTGACAAGGGACAAGGTTGTAGTCACTTCTTAGGCACAGTCAAGTAACCAGAGGGAGTGACTAGTTGGACCTGTGGGCTCCAGACCACAGTCTCAGGGGACATCAGGCTCAACTGGCAAAACATACCACACAAAACATTGTTCCACATCCTACTTTGGTGAGTAGTGAATGGAATCATAAAAGCTTGCAACAGCCATCTAGATACAATGATTGGTTTCTCCTCATCCAGAGCAAAGAAGAATGAAGAAAACAAAAGATTTGTGGAAACAATTAGCCCAAGGAACTTGTACACCATGAGATTCTATGCCAATATGACGATGAGACCAGAAGAACTAGATGGTGCCCAGCTACCACAACCACTCAGAGGGGGAATCTATGTAGGAGATCCTGGATAGAGTAGGAGAACAATGTGGAACAAAACTCAAAATAATTAAAACAAGAAAAAAAGAGGGACCACACTTGCTGGTCTGATAGAGCCTGATGGAACCCCTGAGACTATGGCCCCTAGCTGCCCTTCAGGTCTGGAATTGAACCCACTCCTGTGGCTTCCAGCTGAACAAAAGATAGGCATATGAGTTGAACATTATATTAAGTAGATACACTCCTTGGAGAAATCAATCATGGAAGAATAGAAGGACTGTGTATGCACAGAGAGATAGCTTGGGTGGCAGGAGTGCATGGGAGCGAAGGACATAGAGAAGAGGTAACTATGGGTAGGAAATGGGAGGGGAGCTGTTGCATTGTGGAAAATTGTAGTCAATGTCATGAGGCAAAGTGTATGTGAGCTGTTGTATGGAAGGTGAATTTGCTCTGGAAACTTTCACCCAAATCACAATATAAATAAATAAATGAAGTTAATTTCAGGATACTTTCCTTAATCTGGATTCTTTCTTTGATCTTCTAAATTAGTCTTTATTTGATTATAATATTCTTAATAAATATCTGGCAAGTTGGTTAAAAATTAAGATTTTCATCAATTCTGATCACTAGGTTTGGGTTGGAGTCTAAGACTCTGTAGTTTTAGCATATAATCTTGGTAATATGCATGTGGAGAGTTCAAGAATTATACATTTTAAAACCACACTTCAAATACTGGCAAAGATTTGGGATTTACTGCTGTAATCAGCGGTAAATTTCTCCAAGGTTACCTTCACCACTCATCTAGTTACTTATCTTTGTAACACTCCTATTGCTGCCCTTAGGCTGAAAACTCCTTCCCCTTCTTCTCTGTCTGGTTAATTTCTACTCATTCTTTTTAAGATTTATCTTGTAGGTGTCACCTCCTCCAACAGCCCTATCTACTCTCCCATAAGTGCATTAAGTAGTCCTCTCTGTTTCCATGATATACTGGTCATAACTCTCTTACTCTACCTCTTTTCACATTTATGCACCCTCTCACACAACCACAAATTACTTGAGATCAGGACCTGTGTCACTGTCATGTAAACTATCGATAAATGATTTTTTAAATAATTGGTTTTTAATTAATACAATAAGCCCTGCAGCCCAAACATTCAAAACAATGGCACTGACCAGATTTGAACTTTTATTTGCCCCCACTTCCCAATAATATATCAATCTTAATAGAATCACAAGTATATACTAATGCTATTATCCAAAAAATTACCTCATTCACATATTTCAAGTTTTACTGAAATATTTTACTCTATTTTAGGTTCATTTTAATATTGTTTCCAGTCTAAAAATCTAGGGACCTGTGCTAACAGAATTATTTTCAGAAAGCACACAATATCTCATCCACTTTGAGTAAAATATTTCAACTTTGTTGTTATCTTTTAGAAAGAACCACTTATATCTGAGTGAAGGATCCAGCTTGTAACTCCCTGTTATCCATTAGGCACAAATTCTTGGGGATAGAGGTTTTTCCTATAAAACCAAATAGCTATTTTTCAAATTTTTTATAATGCATTGCTCCTCTTCAATTTATTTCAATAAAGTTAAATATTCGTCCTCTTTTCTTATTCTAGCTATCATTATTTATTGAAAAATTAATGACATCTTTACACTTCAAAGGACCTCTGGTGGTATAATGGTTAAAGCATTCAGCTGCTGACCAAAAGGTCATTGGTTTGAACCCACCAGCTGCTCTGCAGGAGTGTGATGAGGCCATCTGCTTCTGCAAAGATTTACAGTCTTGGGAATCCTATGGGGCAGTTGTAATCAGTCCTATAAGGTTGCTGTGAGTCAGAATCAACTTGAAGGCAGTGGGTTGGTTTAGGTTTTTGTAATACTTTAAACTTATTTCTTCCAACTATTCTCCACTCAGTGGCCTTCATCCTGAAAGTCATAGCTACTACTCTTTTTACCTTTATGATCCTTCTTTTTCATGTCATATACACTCTCTCTAATTTGAAACACAAATGTTAACTCTGGCACTAAGAAGTTCAGCTACCCACATTTTCTGAGAGGGCTTAACATGTTTAACAAAATGGCCTTAATAGTTAACCTCCCTAAAAAACGTATTTGTAATAATCTTCTCATTATGGAGGGAGAAATATAATATTAAGAAACATGTTTAGACTGTCCATGAATAGAATGCTTAGATGGAATAGCTATGAACCTTCACTCATATGCATACTTTTCTCTTTTATTGGGAATAATTGTTTATTTCATTTCTTATTTTCATCTAACATAAGGACTTTAACTTTTTTTTTTTAACTTTGTGTTCTTACCTTTCTTTCTAAACGATTGACAAGTATTTTATGTATAGATGTTGTCAGATTTAACTTCTTAAAACAAAGTCCAGAGATCCTTCCAGAAGAAGCCTTAATTTGAAAATATTTAAAATTTTATGGAGTTAAACATAATTTAAGTATAAATAAAATGAATTTACTAACTACTTTGCAAATACTCACTACCTTTGTCAAGGAGTGTCCATTCTGAAAAGTAATATAAAGAAAAAAATGAAATATGTTACTTGACTTTTCAAAATATTATTTTGATAAGTATTATTTGCCTGTAAGTATATTCACATGAAATATTTTTTTTTTTATAAAACCAGATCATTCTCATTGAGTTCATGAGTCCCTTTCCATTGTAAGAATTCCTGGTGTTATAACATACTTGTACTATATAGATTTACGAAGAAATGACTGTAAGAATGGACCATGGCCTACCTGGTTCATAGAACATTTTTCAATATGAGCAACTATAATTTCACCAGGAATTCTCACTAAGATATAAGAAGCCATACTATATAATGCTGCATTGTTTCCATCAAACGTAATAATGCTCAGCTCTGACAACATGGAACACCGACCTGAAAACAAAAAAATGTGTATTTAATCTGTTAATATTTGTCTTTTTAGTAATAACTGTGCCTTTAAAAAAAATCTTCTAAATTAGCCTCATTATCTTTGACAGAGAAGCAATTCTAAAAGATACATACTGGGAATCACCATCATAATTCAAAGCAAAAAGCTCAACAATAATAACTGAGACTTGATGAGTTGATAGGTTCCCCCAAAAAATGACAGTCCACTCTGATTAATAGCTGACTGCCATGTAAGTAAGAAATGCAAACTTACAAGGGCATTCCCACTCAGGACAGCAGATATCACTGTTCACTTGAACAGGCCTTCCCCGGAAACCACAATCAGGCATTTCTATGTCCTTTGGGCAATTAAGTGACCAGTTGTACAATTTCCACTCCATGTCAAGGCATATATATTGGCTACAATTATAAACAGGATCAAATTGTTGAGGCTGTTAATATAAAAAAAAAAGTTTTTTTTTAATTTTCAACTATTTTTTAATTCATTTTATAACTTAACATTCATATTGCATATAGTGTCATTTACTAAGTACAAAAGGTTTTCTAAAATAAAGAATTAAAAGTTCACTTCAACTTTGTGTTGATGTAACCTCTCTAAAATACTCAGTATAGATGTAATTTAAGCTTTAGCTTAATTTTTATTTGATATCAGAATTTCCCATGTATTTAGATATGTGAACAAATGAAGTCTTATCCTAAATTCTCTAGATTAGCTTTTTGCAAACAAACTTATGCAGTGGCAACCAATCTTTCATATTTTGTTGTACACAGCTAGTAGATGAATATAACATCTGTTACTGTTAGTTTAAAAATATAACACAATACAATCTAAACATTTAATTAAAGATATGTAGGATAAATCATAGTTTGATATCATCTGGATAGTATCATTATAAATTAATTGCATAGAAAGGTCAAAAAGATTTTTGATATAAAATCCAGAAGTAAATACCAACATGTATAGTCAACTGATTTTTTAATGAATTTAATTGAAATATAATTTATGTACAGTGAAATACACAAAACTAAAGTGACATGGGTCAACCTTTTTTTTTTTTTTTTTTTTTTT
>NW_006921962.1:2383614-2385269 GCF_000298275.1 Orycteropus afer afer
GTAGTGATACTGCCTCGGAAACCCAAGGAGGGGTCGCTATGAGTCGGGGCCGACTCGACGGCACATAACAACAACAACAACAACACTATTCTTCAGTGTTACATAGTATTCCATTGTGTGTATTACCATAGTTTGGTTATCCTTTCCTCAGCTGATGGACACCTAGATTGTTTCCATCTTTTGCCTATTGTAAATAGTGCTGTGATGAAGATGAATGTGCAGATATCTGTTCTTCTCCTGACTCTCAATTCTTCAGGATATATACCTAGTAATGGGATTGCTGGGTCAAATGGTATTTCTAATTCCAGCTTTTTAAGGAATCACCAAAGTGCTTTCTACAGTGGTTTTATTTTACAGTCTCACCAGCAGTGTATGAGACTCCTAATCTCTCCACATCCTCACCAGCATTTGTTACTTTCTGTCTTGTTGAACATTACCATTAGTGTTGCGGTGACATGGTATCTCATTGTTATTTTGATTTGCATCTCTCTGATGACTAATGGTCGTGAGCATTTCTTCATGTATTTGCTGGCCACTTGAATATCCTCTTTGGTGAAGTGTCCATTCATGTCTTCTGCCTATTTTTTAATTGGATTGTTAATCTTTTTGTTGTTGAGGTGTTGGAATTTTCCATAAATTTTAGAGATAAGTTCCTTGTCAGATATGTAATTATTATGAATTTCAAACACAGCAACGGGATACTGCATGGTATAAAATCAGGAAGGGAACATGTCAGAGTTGTATTCTTTCACCACACTTATTCAGATTGTATGCTGAGCAAATAATCTGAGAAGCTGTACTATATGAAGAAGAATGTGGCATCAGGATTGGATGAAGGCTTATTAACAACTTGCAATATGCAGATGACACAATGTTGCTTGCTGAATGTGAATATGACTTAGAGCACTTACTGATGAAAATTAAAGATTACAGTCTACAGTATGTATTTCAACTCAACATAAAGAAAACAAAAGTCCTTACAACTGAACCAATAAGCAGCATCACAATAGATCGCGAAAAGATTGAAGTTGTCAAAGACTTCATATTAGCTGGTTCTACACTCAACGCCAATGGAAGCAGCAGTCAGGACATCAAAAGACATATTGCACTGGGGAAATCTGCTGCAAAAGACCTCTTTTAAGTGCTGAAGAGCAAAGATATCTCCTTGAAGACTAGGATGTGCCTAACCCAAGCTATAGTATTTTCAATTGCCTCATACGCATGTGGGAGCTGGACAATGAATAAGGGAGATGCAAGAAGAGTTGATGCTTTTGAGTTGTGGTGTTGGTGAAGAAAGCTGGAAGTACTGTGGACTGCTAAAAGGACTAACAAATCTGTTGGGGAAGAAGTGCAGCCAGGATGTTCCTTGGAAGCGAGAATGTCCAGATTTCATCTCACCTACTTTGGTCATGTTGTCAGAAGGGACCATTCTCTGGAGATGTCATGCTTGGTAAAGTGGAGGGTCAATAAAAGAGGTGAAGGCCCTCAATTAGATGGATAGACACAGTGGCTACAGCGATGGGCTCAGGTATAGTAGGGATAGTGAGGCTGCCACAGGACTGGGCAGTGTTTCATTCTGTTGTATATAAGGTAGCTATGAGTCGGAGACGACTTGATGGCACAAAACAACAACATGAATTTGTTAGGAGCTCTGG
>NW_006921962.1:2385495-2396672 GCF_000298275.1 Orycteropus afer afer
CTGATTTCTTTGTTCCATATAATTTTCTGTGCTGAGATCATTTTGTTTATAAATCATGTTATCACTTCCTTCATTGCTATTGTTTTAATATTTGCTAAATATTTGTGCTAGTCCTTTTTTTAAAAATTTTCATGTGAAGGTTTCTCATTTTTCTTTGAGGTACCTTGTGATTTATAATTTTCTTCCCAAATTTATAACAGTCCATTCTATTTTGCAGTTTTCTTGACTCCCCTACCATTTAGAAGTTCTGTAACTACACAGGTTTTTCCCTCTTTTTGGTTTGTAGTCCTCATTTGTTAATTGGTATCTGTGGTTCCCTGTTTACAATCTTGTAGGCTTATTTACTTTGAATACTTCTATAGCTGGGTTGGTTTCTGGGTTATGTCATCATGTGTGTTAATGGTCAGTTGTTGTTTGCTGGTGTTGGTTCTCTGTTCAAACGACACCCTTTAGCATCTCTGGAAAGGTTGGTCTGGTTTTAACAAATTCCCTTAATTTCTGATTATCTGGAAATGTCCTATTTCATCATCATATTTGAGGGACGTTTTGCTGGAAATATAATTCTTGGTTGGAAATTTTTCTCTTTCAGGGTTTTATATATACCATCCCATTGTCTTCTTGCCTGCGTGGTTTCTGCTGAGAAATCCAAACTTAGTCTTATTAGTTGCCCCTTGTAGGTAACTTTTCTTTTTCCCCATGCTGCTTTCAGTATTCTTTCTTTGTCTTTGGTTTTGGTGAGCTTCATGGTGATGTGTCTTGATGATTTTCTTTTGGGGTCTATCCTATTTGGGGTTTACTGGACTTCCTGAATGGATATATTCTCATCTTCCATCATACCAGGGAAATTCTCTTACAACAAATCTTCAACAATTTTCTCAGTGATTTTCTTTTTCTCTTCCTGTTATGGAATTCTGAATACATGTAGGTTATTCCTCCTGATGGTATCCCACATGAACCTTAGGCTTTCTTCATTTTGTTTTGATCTTTTCTCTGACTGATTCCTTGCCAAAGAAATATTGAGGTATTTGTCTTCCATTTCACTAATTCTGTCTTCCATTGATTCAATTTGACTCCTCTGTCCATTCAATGTATTATCTATTACTGAAAATTTAGTATTTATCTTCTGGATATCTATCTGTAGATTTTGTATCATTTCTAATTTTTCATTTATTTTGTCATTTTGTTCTTGTATTGTCTTTCAAAATTGTTTTAGGGTTTTCTCTATGTTTTCCTCATTTTTTTCAATGTTTTCCTTGATCTGTCTCTCAATCTGTTGAAGGTACTTAAATGTAGTTCTTTTGAATTCCTTATCAGGGAATTCTAATGCTGCTGCTTCTTTAAGGATGTGTTTTGGATCTATATCCTGGTCCTTTATTTCTCCTGCTTTATATTGCTTCTTTTTGTGGACTGTGATAGTCTGTTGTCTCTGAGACATTGTGATGTTTTTGTGTTTATATTTAATTTATATTTAAATGCTGGAGTGACTTGCCCATTATTTTTTTTCTTCATTTTGTTTGTATGTTATCTATGTAAGCAAGGTACTGTGCTACTCTATTCGCTAGTTGGCAGTACTTATACACTCATCACCAGTCTCTTTTTCCATTGTCAACCTCCCATATGTCCCTGTCATCCTTGACAAATGGAGCTTATTCTTAGGTCCTGTTTTCATTCATATTTTTCCACTAGTTGGTACCTAATCCACTTCTGTATACTTTCTTTCAAAGCTCAGGGCTCCAGGATTATCTTCTGTATCTCTGTCAACTGGTTTCTCTTTTCTTTGTTGAAGCAGGACTGTGTAGCTTGTCTGCCTATTCTGCCATCTTCTGGTCAACTGATTTTTGACAAGGGAACTGAATCCATTCAAAGGGGGAAGGAACTCTTTCTTCAACAAATGGTGCTGGCAAAGCTGGATTTCCATGTGCAGAAATATGACAAATATATGCCACACAGTACACAAAAATTTTCATATTTTTTGCAAATAATGCACTCATAAATAATACACATATGCATATAACACAAAGAGTATGCATAGGTACTAACACACAAGTGGAATGTGCAGATTGCAAAACCTGTATGATGGCACATCACATTATTTGTATGAAAATGTGATAATTCAATGACACTTCAATAGATCAGGACCTTAATGTTAAATCTAAAGCCATAAAGTTCTTGGAAGAAAATATAGAAGCAAAGTTTGGGAGCCTGGTTTTTTTCAGTGATAAGTTATCAAGCACAAAAATGAATGCATGAGCAACAGAAAACAAAATAGGTAACTGGAACCTGGTAAAAGTTAAATACTTGTGTTCATCAAAAGACTTTATCAAAAGAGTAAAGGACAACCTACAGACCAGGACAAAATATTTGGGAATTATATAATTGCTGCATCTAATATCTAAAATATATACAACACATCTACAACTTAACAGCAAAAAGACAACCAAATCAAAAACTGGGCAAAGGACATGAACAGACACTTCACCAAAGAGGATATTCAAGTGGTCAACAGACACATGAAAAAATGTTCAATATCATCGCCATCAGAGAAATGCAAATCAAAACCACAATGAGATACCACTAGATGGCTAAGAGTGAAAAAAAAAAAAAAAGAAAAAGAAACAAACAAACAAAAATAAGTATCAGAAGACATGTGGAGAAATTGGAACCCTCATCCATTGCTGGTAAGAATGCAAAATGATATAGCTTTTGGGGAAAACAGTCTAACAGTTCCTCAAGAAAGTAGAGGTAGAACTTCCACATGATCCATTGATTCCCCTTAGGTGTGCATCTTAGGTATCTAATAGAAGTGCCATGAATAGATACATGCACACTTAGCTTCCAGCAATCGCCTTCCATCTGGTTCTATTGTCTCTTTACATCCTATTCTCAAAAGAGCAACTGAAACTATTCTGAAACATAAATCACACCCTGTAACACTCCTGTTCAAAAATGTCCAGTGTCTTCTGTTATTTATAAGTAAAGCCATAATATCTATGATGGTCAACAAGGCCTTTTATAATTTACTTTGTTGTTGTTGTTATGTGCCGTCAAGTCGGCCCCGACTCATAGCGACTCATAGCGACCCCTCCTTGGGTTTCCGAGGCAGTATCACTACGGAAGTAGGATTGCCCAACCTTCCTTCCGAGGAGTGGCTGATGGGTTTGAACCGCCAGCCTTCTGGTTAGCAGTCAAGTGCTTTAGCCACTATGCTACCAGAGCTCCTATAATTTACTTTATTACCCAGTATTTATTTCTTACTTACCTACTGACCTATTTTTTATATTATTTCTTTTGTATGTCAGGTACATTTCCTGCAGGCCTTTCTGCTTGCTGTTCCCTCTGCCTGAAACACTATTATTACCCCAGTTTTCTGCATGGTTCACTCGTAACTCTTTCAGGTTTTTGCTCTAAAGTCATTTATCACTAAGGACTTTATTACAATATTATTGAAAATAGTATTATTTGATTTTTTCATTAGTACCACCTTCTAAATTTTTATATAATGTAATAATTTATTTTGTTTACTGGCTGTCCTTGTAGGACTTTTTGCTTATTTTTCATTGTTTTATTGCAGATGCCTAAATTGTACCTGGCCATAAGGGATGCAATACCAGTATTGGTTGAATTAATACTTGTTTCATCAGAAAGAATGGCATATTTGGAGTAAAGAGATACCTGTTCAAGTCTAGTGCTAAGGGTTAAAGACCTTATCTTTTTTGCTTACCAACATATCTTTATCATCTTGTACAGTGGTTGGCATCTAAACCAAACCCACTGCCACTGAGTTGATTCCAACTCATATCAACCCTATAGGACAGAGTAGAACTGCCCCATGGGGTTTTCGAGGGTATAAATCTTCATGGAAGCAAACTGACTCATCTTTTTCCCATGGACCAGCTGGTGGGAACTACCAGCCTCTTGGTTAGTAGCCTTAGCCATTGCCCCAATAGAACTCCTGTTGCTTGGCACATAGTAGCTGCTTAATTGGAAAAAAAAAAAAAAAAGTGAATGCCTGACTTATAGATAAGCCCACAATAGATATCTCTTCTGAAGAATCACACTCAAGACCTTATTAGAATTGTATTTGTTTTTTCCTTGTGTAGCCAGAATATAATTAATAAGAAACATCTGAATCAGTTAAGAACATATAATCGTTCATATGTAATGCATATTTCTTCCTTTCTTATAGCAAAGATACATGAGCAAGCATACCACAAAAAGTTTAATAAAGTTTGCATAGTGATACAGAAACATAACCAGATACTGTAGGAAATATCAAATAGCTCGAAGAGATTACACAGTCATACCTCACATTCCAAACCTGTTGTTGTTGTTAGCATGTCCAGCAGAGTGAAGTCTAATGGACCTGTCAGAAATGAAGACGTTATCTCCATTAGTAACATGATAGCAATCATATATAGAATTTATGTGTGATGGAAACTGTGCTCAAAAATTGTGCCCAGATTACATCGATTGTTCCTCAAAAGTATCTTATGAAATAGATACTAATACTATTGCCATTTTACAGGAAAGGATACTAAAGTGTTGAGAAGTGCAACACAGTGAATTATTTAGTATGGCTGTTCTAGCCATGGTCTTTGTGATTCCTACCAACGACTGGGTAAAACCATGCAAATGTGAGGTGCTTTGTGGCCTACCAAGGGGACTGGATAGTTTGGTAGTAATGTAAATATGGTAAATAGCTTCCATACATAAGGTGTATGGAACCCTTCTGTAGGAAGTGGTCAGTTTTGTCATTCTGCTGGGCTTAAAAGGAGCCCTCCTAGAGGCAGAAAGGGAAGAATCTCACTGCCATAAAACAAGAGAAGACAAGAGTGGGGCTTGTTCTTGACCCTGAGATCCCTGCACTGAGATGATGGCAAAGACAATGGCAGAAAGATGGTGGCAGTAGCAGCAATACAACCAGCTCTGTCTTGAGACAGAGCTGCCAGCTTGCTGGCCCATGAGTGGAGCAAGAACACTGAGTGCATGTGGGCAGGATGCTTGCTGGCAGAGTGGGGTGCACCTAGGTGCACCTATCAGGAGACATAGAAGAGCTTTGTAATACTTTTCTAAGCAGAGCAGAGGTCAGGTTGAGAGGCCAAGAGCCAGAGAGAGGCATGCCTGTGGGGACAGGCCAACGGGAGGGTGTCCTGATGGAAGAATTGTATCCTGAGTATTCCTGAACTTGAATTGTAACTGGTTACTTCCCTAATAAACCCCATAATTGTAAATATTGTCTGTGAGTTCTGTGTGGCCATTGCAACAAATTATCAAACTCAGCACAAAAGTAGAGAGCACCATGGGTGGGAAGGTTGTCAGAATTAGAGGAAAGGTTGGAGGGTGGTAGCATATCTGGTCTCATAGGAATAAGCCTTGGGCTGCTGATGGAGATTCTCTCTCCCCCTCATGAAGTTAGAGGAGGTCAGAGGACGCTGCCCCCATGTCATTTTTGTAAGAAGTAAGGTAGGTAAATGGCAGAGGTAGAATTTGAACTTGGTATTCTGATTCCAGAACCCTGACTTTGAGCCACCATTTTTTAACAGTGAAAACTTTATGAATAGCAGTGAAACAGTGTCTGATATATTACCATTCTTTAAACATCTTCATTATTCTGTTATTAAAACAATTCTGGGAAAAATATCAATAGTATTACTACAAACTCCTCAGGAGTTACAAATGCTAACTTTGTTGAATTTTTAAAATAAGTGAGGGTGATTTCTTTTCTTTGGTGAATCTTTAGAATGTGTTGTTTAGAACAATACTAAATGGCACCATGAACCACATGGAGACCCAAGTTGGTGGATGTAGTGAGGAGGTGATCCAAGAGAAAAAAGATGTGATTGAAAAACACATTTGTAAGGCACATTCCAAAGCTTTTTGTCAGTACTGGAGGTATTTCTAAAATATTCAAATTGAATAACTTTGAAGGGTCAAAATAGATGGTTGAAATTTTTACTAGCTATGATACAGTGTCATAGCATGAAGATTTATTTATTTTCTATGTTGCTGTAAATGGACTCATTATCTTATTTTCATTTTTTTGGACTGTTCATTGTTGTTGTGTGCCGTCAAGTTGGACCTGACTCATAGTGACCCCTCTTTGGGTTCCTGAGGCAGTATCACTATGGAAGTAGATTGCTCCATCTTCCTTCCAAGGAGTGGCTGATGGGTTTGAACCACCAGCCTTCTGGTTAGCAGTCAAGTGCCTTAGGCACTATGCTACCAATACATATATAGAAATATATAGTGTATAGAAATTTTTGTATATTAATCTTGTATTCTATCGCTTTGCTGAATTCATTTGTTAGTTGTAACAGGTTTTAGTGGGTTTCTCAGATATTCTATATACAAGATCATGTCTTTTGAAAATAGAAATAGTTTTATCTTCTGAATAGTCTTCTTTCTCCTGAGGGTCATGGAGTCTAACACATATACTCTGTATATGAACTGTGGCAACTCACTAATTTTAAATGTTGTGAATATTGATTTCTGGGGTGTTGGAGAACTCAAAGTAGATAGAAGTACTTAGGAAAATTAACAGTCTGTGCCTGAAGGTTAGGATGTACAATCCTTCTCACAGACGTATTCCCTCCATAGATTAAAAGATGTAGGGAAGATTCCTTAGTCTCTCCAAAAAAATGTGTGTTAAATCATTCTAAACTCACTGACGATGAAAATTCCACAAGCATAAAGAAAGTGCTCAATTTGCCAAAAATGATAATAGTAATACTTCTTCTTTCCTAGGGTTCTTATGAATATTAAATGATACAATGTATAGAAAGTTCAATGCCTGGCACATAAAAAACACTCAATAAATGGTAGCTAATATGGCATATAACAACAACAACAACAACAATAAGAATGGTAGTAATGGCTATGGTTACAGTGAGGTTGTTATTTCTGAAGATGTCAAAGAACTCATTAAAATCCTTCAATGGAACCCCATTGCCTTCAGAAAGAGTTCAATTTTCTTGCTATGGACCTCTGTGATATGGCCCATGATAATCACCTCCATCTAATCTCTTGGCACAATTCTCTTTACACACCATTCTCAAGATAGACTGACCTGCTTGAAGTCCCTGCATGTGACATGTTTTCTCTTACTTCTAGGCCTTTGTACACACTGTCCCTTCTAGCTGGAACACATTTCCTCCCTTCTTTAGTCTTCCCAACTCTTACCTCCTGTGACTCTTCTGAGAAACTAGCTCTAAAATAAGTATAATGCCCCTCCTGCATGCTACTTGTATTTACTCTTATTGTAGTATAATAGTAGACTATGGACCATTCTCTGGTAACATAGTACCTAAGGCATCTGACTGCTAACCAGAAGGTGGGTGGTTCAAACCCACCAGCCACTCCTTGGAAGGAAGATGGAGCAATCTACTTCCATAGTGATACTGCCTCAGAAACTCAAGAAGTGGTCGCTATGAGTCAGATCCGACTCCATGGCAGTGAGTTTTTTTTTTTTTTTAATGCATCATTAGCTGTTTTAGGGTAAGGACTGTGACTTGCTCAGCATGGAACCCTCCTGCCCCTCCCCTAGTGCCAGCACGGTGCCTTGCAGGCTTGATACAAAAATAAAATTTATCAAATAAATATATGAATTTATCTAAATGTTAATCCATGGAAAAGTAATACATTAAGTTTATCAATTTACTATGGACTCATTAGATCCTTATTAGGGCGGACTTACTAGATCTTTTCCTGGAGATAAGCTTCATAGTTGGCGAGAAAAAAAAGGATGTGAGCCCAGAATGCTTCCTTACAAGCATGGAACAGAAGGGAACACAGGAATGGAAATGGAGACAAAGTTCATTTGCATCAACATCTCATTTAAAGCCAACACAATTGCTGCAAAAATTTAAGAGCTGTGTTGTTAGCTGCCCTTGAATGGGCCCTGACACATGGTGACTTCATACACAATGGAACAAAATACTGCTCAGTCTAACAGGCTGCAGACCTGACAATGTTCTGCTGTGATGCACAGAATTTTCATTGTCTGATTTTCAGAATTAAATCACCGGGACTTTCCCCTTAGTCAGTCTTAGTCTGGAAACTGTTGAAATCTGTTCAGCATCATAGCAACACATATAGACAGACAGGCAGTGGATGGCAGAAATTCTGGGAAAAAATGGGAGGGAATTCCTAATAATGTATACTAACTCAAATAGAGAAAGAGATGGACCATGTACAGATGCCTTTCAGAAAATGTGGCAGGTTAAACCAGTGAACAGCTCCTTACTAAAGCAGAAGTGAATGGTGGGTTTTCTATGAGATAATAATAATAACAGTACCTGTTACATGTTTTCCAAGACTAAATTACATAATGATAATGTTAAAATTTAGCAATACCTGTAAACATGGCTTGTCCAGATGACTTACCTGGTGTTAGACCAGTAGGTGTCATTAATGCTGGTTCTGTGGGAGGTATGCCTACAAAGAAACAAAGGTTCATTTCTTGATCTGTATTTGCTTAAAGTGAAACACATAGAGTTGATATAGGAATATTTAGGTTAAAACGAAATGTTTTGGAAGAGGAAAGCAGGAGGGATGCTAGAGACAAGATTTAAATGATTTGGAGAATAATTAGGAACAAATAACTATGCAGGGGATATTAAAAAGAATCTTACAGAAGCTTATTGTCTGTCTAAAAAATCTGTTCTCTGTCTCTTGCCGTATAGAGAAATAATACTCAAGTGTGTCACTTTTTGGAACAAATGAAGAGAGGTTCACACTTACAGTCTCCTGGATAAACACATTTGAGGGTGACCTCATCAAGGATCATATTTTTAGGGCAGTAGGGCAAGCATCCTTCAACCCTTTATATGAAAAGAAAAAAGAAAAAAATTAAAGTGAAAAAGGGTTAAAATTTAAAAACCCACATTTAACATATGCAACTAAAAATTTTTCTTCCTGAAATCCTTTTATCCTCCTTGATAAGCACTGAGTGCTCCATTTCCTACCACTCCATCATACCTCATGTTATGAAATCACAAGCTAGTTGATGATAAAAGCATATTATTAATGATTAAGGCATTCTGAACATAGACATTCCAAACATATGCTTGAAGCCCACTAAAGTCATTTGAAGATGCTGAAGAATAATCTATTGGCATTTTAACCTGTATTTGTTCTACTGTTTCTTTTCATTCGCATATTCCCCCTGCTTCCAAGCAGATAGGTAGCTTCTTTTAATATTCTTGCTTTAAGGATGTTTCTAGGAGAAAAACAGCATCTTCCATGGTTCGCCCTGCCTGTTGTAAAATCCCAAATTCATTTAAAATGTATTAGAGCTCTAGAGGAAAGAAATGGAGGTGGGGCATGGTTGCAGCTCTTTGAAAAGAGAGAAGGGATTGGTAAGAGGATGTAGCTCTCACGAACAGCAATGACTGTGCCCCAATTTTTGGCAGTGCCTGGGACGAAGAAGGTTGCCTGTGTGCCTGAGGAGAACAAGTCTCAAGATTCAGGGAGGCTGGCCTTGGTAAGGATGTGCTGTCTTTGTACGTGACACAGTAGCTAAGCAAGAGTCCCAAATTTCAAGATACCATGGGCTTGGGCATTATGGGTCAAAGATAGGAGAAATCATACTGAATACATGTCCTCTGAGAGAATGAAGCCAGGAAAATGACTGAGATTAAATTTTTCTTCTAGTCCCAATAGAGCTCAGAGTCCAATTTATACTTGGTTCAAAGGAAATAAGTGCAATCCTTCATATACCAAATCAAACCCATTGCCATCAAGTTGATTCTATTTCATAGCAACCCTATAGTACATAACAGAATTGTTATCATGGGTTTCCAAGGCTAGAATCTTTACAGAAGCAGATTGCCACATCTTTCTCCCATGGAGCAGCTGGTGGTTTCAAACTTCTGAGCTTTCAGTTAGCAGCCTGGTGCTTAACTACTGCACCACCAGGGCTCCTTCCTTCATATGCAATCAGCTCTAATTCATACATACTACAGAGAACTAAGGAAAATACTGTCATGAAAAGGCTTGCTTGCAAGTCTCTCAAATACCCTAGCAGGTTGTCACAATGTTTTAGTATATTAAAACATTTCCAATTGTCTAATTTTTAAAGTAAAGAAATTAAACCAAAAATGTTTAAGGTTTTTTTCCATTCAGGATGGAAATGAATTATCCTGATAGTAGGTATAAGTGCTGCCACCAGGTGGCACTTGAATCATGGAACGAAATACATACACTTCAAAAACCAAGAAAGGCTAATTTCTCTCTTAACACGAGATACATTTAGCCATCTCTTTGTCACTTCTTTCAGATTTTGTTTTTAACATAAATAGTGCGACTTATATGGTCAATATTTGTTTCATAAAATGAATTTTAATAACTGAAGTATAAACAATCTGTGATATTATTATTCTATTCTAAACTTTATCAAGCAGAAGAAAAAAATAAAAATTAGTTTCTAGATAGCTGAAAACACCAAGGGTAGTCAGTTACCATTAAATTAAGTCAATAGTACTTTTTATGCAAATCAAATATTTTGCAATTATTTTATGCAAGTCAAAACCAGACTCATTCCTCCTACATTATTTTCAAAAAGTAATTCACTTATTTCCTTTTTAAATGCCTTTGCTTGTAGTAGCACAGAACATGTTCCTTTCTTTCTCTCTTTCTTTTTTTTTAAATATATCACTGCTAATCTACACAACCTCTAATGATAAATCTAAAGTCTCTGACAAAGAAAAGTTCTTATAACAGTTGCACTATGTGATAGGAATAATTTTATTTACATGCGCTGTCTATATTATGCTAGTTGATACTATTTCTCATAAAAATTCTCATCTTCACTAGAGGTTTATATCTTTAACAATGCTGTTGTCGCTGTGGAGTCAATTCTGATTAACGATGACCCTATAAGTACACAGTATAACTTCTCCATAGGGTTTTCAAAGCTGTAACTTTTCAGAAGAAGATCATCATGCCTGTTTTATGAGGTACATCTGAGTGGCTTCAAACCACCAACTTTTTAGCTAACAGTTGAACAATTAACTGTTGGTGCCACCCAAAGACTCTGTTTTTCAACATTTGTTGTTGTTATGTGCCGTCGAGTCGGCCCCGACTCATAGCGCCCCCTCCTTGGGTTTCCGAGGCAGTATCACTACGGAAGTAGGATTGCCCAACCTTCCTTCTGAGGAGTGGCTGGTGGGTTTGAACCG
>NW_006921962.1:2396981-2397973 GCF_000298275.1 Orycteropus afer afer
AAAAAAACACCTCACTTCCATTGAGTCCATTCTGACTCAAAGCAACCTCCATGGGTTTCTGAGGTAGTAAATTTTTATGGAAGTAGATTGCTCCACCTTCCTTCCATGGATCAGCTGGTGGGTTTGAACTGCCAACCTTCTGGAGGAAGAAATACTATTTGGAACTACCTGATAAGGAATTCAGAAGATTTATACTTACATCACTTCAACAGTTTAAGACAGAGATCAAGAAAACCACAGACAAAAATCAAATAAAACATACAAAAAAAGTCTAAAAGAATTCAGGAAAATACAAGAACAAGTTTACAAAATAAATGGGAAATAAGAAACCATATAAAATAGCAAACAGAAATCTAGAATATTAATACTAAAATTTCAGAAATAGATAACACATAGGAAGGGCAAAGGAGTAGAACGGAATAAATGAAAGACACTATTAGTGAAATTGAAGACAAATATCTTAATATTAATTTATTAGAGCAATAATCAGCAAAAAGAAAGAAAGGAACAAAAAAAAGATGAAAGCCTAAGAATTACATGAGACAACATTAAGAGAAATAACTTATGTGTAATTAGAAGTCCTGGAAGGAAGATGGTGAAATCTACTTCTGTAGTGATACTACCTCAGAAACCCAAGGAAGTATTGCTATGAGTCGGGTCCGACTTGACAGCACATAACAACAAAAACAAATTAGAAGTCCAGAACAGGAAGAAAAAAAAGTGCTGACAAAATTGTCAACAATTTGTTGGAAGAACACTTCCTAATATCATGAAAAATGAGATGACATTCACTCAAGAAGCTCAAAGAATCACAGTTAGAAAAGATATCAAAAGAAAATCACTAAGACATATCATAATTAAGCTTTCCAAAACCAAAGACAAAGAAAGAATTCTGAAAGCAACTCAAGAAAAATAAAAAGAGAAGTTTCCAGCAAGATGGCAGACTAGGCAGAAAGACTGCACAGACCCTCTTCAAAAAAGAAAAGGGAAAC
>NW_006921962.1:2402423-2407427 GCF_000298275.1 Orycteropus afer afer
TGGAAGGGGATCTATGTAGGAGACCCTTGATAGAGAAGGAGAACAATGTGGAACAAAACTCAAAATCATTTGGAGAAAAAAAAAGGGGGAGGACCAGGTTTGCTGGTCCAATAGAGCCTGGTGGAACCACTGAGACTATGGCCCCTAGCTGCCCATCAGGTCTGGAATTGAACCCACACTCATGGTTTCCAGCCAAACAAAAGACAGGCATATGAGTTGAACATTTACCTCAGGTAGATACAATCCTTGGAGAGAACAATCGTGGGAGAAAGAAGTGCTGCTTATGCACAGGGAGACAGCTCAGGGGGCAGGAGAGCATGGAGAAATTACACTGGGAAGAGGTAAACTATGGGGAGGAAGTGGGAGGGGGGCTGTTGCATTGTGGTAAACTGTGGTCAATGTCATGAGACAAAGTGTATGTGAACTGCTGTATGGAAAGTGAATATGCTCTGTAAATCTTCACGCAAATCACAATTAAAAAAAAAAAAAAGAATTCTGCAGGAAAAAAAAAAGGAAAGAAAGTCGCCACGGGTGGGAAGGGAAGGGAGGGTAAATTACTAAACAAAGGTAGACACATATTAATTTAGGTAAAGGGAAATGCATTATACACTAAGGGGAAGGTCAGCACAAAACAATCAAGGTGAAGGAAGTCACTAGGAGGAGCACTCTAGTCAAAAGCAACAAAGGTAAATACTATTACATAACCAATCCTGCAATATAAGTAATACCAATAACCTACAAGTGGATACATAGATAGACACATAAATTGAACAGGGTGGGAAGGCAAATGGGACTACACCCATGAATATACATAAGTTGGACAGAGGATATTTCTACATAGCATTTACATGTGCTGCAAACATATCCATGAATACAGTAGAGCATACTAGAGCAAAGTTATAAAAACTGAACTATAACCGTGCACCTTCAGGGAATGAGCCACTGGGCCTGAGGGCTCAGGACTATAGATTCAGGGGACACTAACATCAGTTGGCATAACATAATCCACACAGACAATGTTTTACATCCTACTGTGGTGAGTAGTGACTGGGGTCTTACAAGCTTGTGAATGGCCATCTACTTTGCAACTATCGGTCTCTCCATCTAGAGCAAAGAGGGAAGAAATCAAAGCAGCAAGGAGACAATTGGTCCAAAGGACATATGGACCACATGAACTCCAGCCTCTATGACCCTGAGACCAGAAGAATCAGTTGTGCCTGGTTATCACTGCTGACTGCTCTGAAAGGGATCACAATAGGAATCCTGCATAGAGTGGGAGAAAAATGTAGAACAGAACTCATAATAATAATAACAAAAAGACCAGTCTAACTGCTTTGATACAGACTGGTGGAACCCTCAAGACTATGTCCCTTAGACACCCTTCAAGCCTGGAACTGAACACCTGCCCCCCGGTTCAACTTTTAAACAAATCATAAATAGGCCTATAATGTGAAAAATAACAACAAGGTACACATACCTTAGAACAATCAACCACATAAGATCAAATGGATAGCATTTGCCCAGGGATAAAGCTGGAAGGAATAGGAAAGAAGGATGAATGGAAATGGGGAACACATGGAGGAAATGGGAAGAGTGCTGTTCCATTCTGGGGATTACAATCAATGTCCCAAAACAAAATATCCATGAATGCTTCAATGGAAAACCAACTTGTCCTGTGAAATTTCACCCAAATCACAATAACATGTTAAAAATAAAGAAAAATGAACATGTTTATATTCTCTGTCTACATTTTGTCCCTTCTGATTCTCTCTAAAATTCACTGCCACTGGCTTTTGCTACCATCACTTCGTAGAAACACCTTTCTCTAAGGTCAGTAGCAATCTCCAGGTTGCTAAATCTAATAACCAGTTTTCAGTCTCAAATTTAAAATGTTCAGAAACAAATCCTTCAATTCCCCTATAAGCTGTTCCTCCTAACTTTTTCCTTACCCCAGTAAATAACAACTTAGTTCTTCCATTAAATGGAATCATTTGAAATTGCTATTATTTGACCAGTTTCAGTAACAAAAACAGCAATTTCATATGGTGCAAACTAATAATTGCTGAGGCCAAAAACCTAAGTCTTTATCTTCTGTTCTGGTTACTTAGTGCCTCTCTGACAGGAATATATACCACAAATGGGATGGCCTTAACAAATAGGAGTTTATTCTTAAAATTTGGAGGCTTAAGTCCAAGTTCAAAGTGCCATGCTCTAGGGGCTAGGGGCAAGCCCCTTAACCTTGGTGTCCAGCTCTGCCTCCTGCTCCCCACCCTCTGGAGCTAGAGGCATTTCTTCACTCAGACAGCTGCTGGCTGCTGAGGCTGAGAAGCCCCAAGGTTGACAAGTAAAAAGGCACAGTCCTGATGTTACCAATCCACATGGCAGGCCATTAATTTAAGTCCATTGTAAGTCCCAAGGTCAGCAGAGCATAGCAGACTGCTAAGCAACAACACGGCTACATGCAGGGTCCAAGCATGCCAAAGGCTGGAGACCATTCCCAAAGCTGTTTCTTATATACGGGAAGCAGACCACATCCCAAAGGCAGCTACTCAGCTGCTTGTGGCAGATCCCACCATGGAGTTGATTGCCAATCTCATCATGGGGAATAACTACCACCAGCTGCCCAGCCACTCAACCAAGTCCAGCCAAGTTGACACACAAACATAACTACCATATCTCCTCTTTCTCTTACAGTGTTAAATCCATAGCCTATGTCCCTAAGTCTGAAGTGTATTTCTGTTCACTTCTCAATGATACCAACTCAGTCAAATCACCTTCATCTTTTGTCTATATTTCTGATCAGTTCTGTCCTTGCCCTTCCCTTCCCAAAAAGTGCATTTTTTAATCTTTTGAAACATAAATCAGACAATGCTATTCCTCTTCCCAAAATACACCAGGGTTTCCTATCTTACTCAGAATGAAAAAACCAAGTTCTTACCACAGACTACAAGATGCTATATGATTTTCCTACTACTATGTTCTCTGAACTCATATTCTATCTCTCTCAATCATGTTCACATTGTTTCAACTCCTTGCTTATCAACAAACACACCAAACTTATCCCCAGTCTAGGGCCTTTTCAGTGTTCTCAAATTGGAAGGATAACCTCATGCCAGTTCCCTCATTTCCTTCAGGACTCTGATCACATGCCACCTTATCACCAAGACCTTCTTTATTTTTCTCAATAACACTTATAATCTATCAATGTTTTTGTATATTTACTCTTTTATTTATTCTCAGTCTCAACCCCCAAAAATGGAAGCTACTTGAGGGTAGGTATTGTGTCTATTGGCTCATGACTGTATCTCTAGCAACTACAAGTGACCTAATTCTGAAAAAACAGCCATTGAAAACTCTATGGAGCACAGTTCTATTCTGACACTTAATGGGGCCATCATGAGTTGGAGTCAACATGATGGCAATTGGTAAAAAGCAACTACAAGAGTTTTTGGCACATCATAACACTCAATAAATATTTCTTGAATGAAATAAACTCATGAATAAGAATATAGCATGCACAATATTTTCTTGAGAGTGCTTATTTTAAATCTAAAAATAAACCACTGAAAATATCTGCTAATACTGAGTTTGCTCATTTAGTGATAAACATTACTTACGGTGGAAGAAATTTACATGCTAATGCTTCAGGATCACTACATGTCTTAAAACAGGGAGTGGCACAAGGTTCATATCTCCATTCACACATCCTCCTGTAAGGAACCGCTGCCTGAATTTCTGGGGAAAAATAAAGTTTAGATTGTGTAGAGTGAAAAATAATGATTTATGATATGAAACTTCCTAGGGCTTGTCCCTCTTTGACTATGACTATGGAAAAAAAAAAAAGTGTTTTAATTGCTTAGTGACCAAGGCATTTCATGCTAGGTTGATTATTCAAATATAATTCTGTCTTCCAGAGATTAAAACAAGAAAGAGGTTGAAGGATGTCTAAGAAAATGCAAAATCTTCTTCCTTTAGGTTTAGTGGGGTTTCATGAGCCTTCATATAATAATAATAATAATACCATATATATAATTGTTTGGAATTTTATATTTTACAAAGTGATATTTCATCCATTATTCTATTTTACCCTCACAATAATCTTGTTCAGTAGGTATTATTTCCATTTTATCAATGAAGAAATTGAGGATTGAGTAGTAAGTGGCTTGCTAAGTTCAAACAACTAGAAATATGGTGGGACTAAATACATGTTTCCTGATTTCAAATCTTGAGAGAATACTCCATCTTTGTTCTTTTCACAGAACTTAGGACATTGCCTTGAACGTGGAAAGCATTATTTTCTGACAAAAAAATAAATGAATAAATTTCAACCATCCACATTTACAATTATAAAACCTCCCTTGGTGAAGTGTTTTCTCCTTGAAATTCTACTAATATCCTCCCTTTCCCACATCATAGAGCAGTCTTCTGGAGCTACCCAAAGTTGTCTCTGAACAAAAGAATTCCACAAAGAAGGAAGTTCAGGAAACAAGTTATGTTTCTTTGACTCTGGATAGTGAATCCAATCCCAAAGTGTAGAGAGGAATGTAAGACTTTTTAGAAGCATCTAAAAATTGAACTGCCAGACCTGGGTTACTGAGCTTGTGGGTTCTGAGAGAGGATTGATTCCAACACACAGAATGAACTGGAGTTTTCTACATTCAGGAAGCCCACAAATGTCAATTCTGACATTTTGATGATGGCACTGATGCCATTTCTCCCAACTGGAATAGCTGGGTGTAGTTCTATTGGAAAATTCATAGCATAGAGGTGGAACATAGTCTTGTCAAGTTCGACTATTAGTATATACAACAAAAATATAACACCCACTCTATGCAATATCGTATAGGCCTTATCAGTGACTCTTAAGATCACAAGAACTCCACTCAAAAGGCAAAAAAAAAAAAAAAATTGAAGCTCAGTGTGAATTTTCTAAAACCCAAAGACTAGCAAGATTTGCAGAAATTTATTCACAATGGAAAAGGCAACTGATTAGCTCTCTTAGAC
>NW_006921962.1:2408037-2410570 GCF_000298275.1 Orycteropus afer afer
CCACTTATATACAACTATATAAAAGAACTTAAATATAATTCAAAAAGTTGGTTTTATACGCTGAAAGAATATGGGCTCAAAAGTCAGACAAAACCAGATTTAATACTGTCTCTGCCACTTCTTAGCTATTGTTATGTTGTTGTGTTGTTTGGTATCGTCCAGTTGTCTCCAACTCATAGTGACCCTATGCGCAGCAGAATGAAACACTGCCCAGTCCTGAGCCAGCCTCATGATCCTTGCTATACCTGAGCCCATCATTGCAGCCACTGTGTCTATTCATCTCGTTGAGGGCCTTCCCCTTCTTCATTGACCCCTCTGCTTTACCAACATGATATTCTTCTCAAGGGAAGGGTTCCTTCTGACAACATGACCAAACTAGGTGAAATGAAGTTCAGCCATTCTTGCGTCCAAGGAGCGTTCAGGCTGCACTTCTTCCAGGACAGATTTGTTAATCCTTTTAGCAGATCATAGTACTCTTAGCGTTCTTCTCCAACACCACAACTCACAAGCATCAACTCTTCTTTGGTCTTCCTTATTAATTGTCCAGCTCTAACATGCATAAGTGGCGGTTGAAAATACCATGGCTTGGGTTAGGTGCACCTTAGTCTTCAAGGACACATGTTTGCTCTTCATCACTTGAAAGAGGTCTTTTGCAGCAGATTTGCCCAATGTAATATGTCATCTCATGTCTGGACTGCTGCTTCCATTGATGTTTATTGTAGAACCAAGTAATATGAAATCCTTGACAACTTCAATCTTTTCTTCATCCACCATGAAGATGTTTATTGGACTAGTTGTAGGGATTTTAGTTTTCTTTATATTGAGATGTAATCCATACTGCAGAATGTAGTCTTTAATTTTTATCTGTAAGTGCTTCAAATCATCCTCACTTTCAGCAACCAAAGTTGTGTCATCTGCATATCACAGGTTGTTAATGAGTCTTCCTCCAATTCTGATGTCACTTTCTTCATCATGTAATCCAGCTTCTTGGATTGTTTGTTCAGTATACAAGTTGAATGAGTATCATGAAAGACACAACCTTGACACACTCCCCTCTTGACTTTGAACCATGCAGTATCCCCTAGTTCTGTTCTAACAACACCCTCCTTATCTATGTACAGGTTCTTCATGAGTACAATCAAGTGTTCTGAAATTTTCACTGTTCTCAGTGTTATCCATAATTTGTTATCATTCACACAATCAGATGTTTTTGCATAGTCAATAAAGCACAAGTAAACCTCTTTCTGGTATTCTTTGCTTTGAGCCAACATCTATCTGACATCAGTAATGATATTCCTCATTCCACATCCTCTTCTGAATCCAGCTTGCACTTCTGGAAGTTCTCTGTCAATATACTGCTGCAACCATTTTTTAATTATCTTCAGTAAGATTTTACTTGCATGTGACATTAATGATAATGTTCGATAATTTCCACATTCTGTGGGATCACCTTTCTTTGGAATGGGTACAAATATGGATCTCTTCCAGTCAGTTGGCCAAATCTCTTGGCAAAGCGGTCTTCCAAATCTCTTGGCATAACCAAGTGAGTGCCTCCAGTGGGGCATCTGTATGTTGAAACATCTCAATGGATAGTCTGTCAATCCCTGGAGCCTTGTTCTTCGCCAATTCCCTCAGTGTAGCTTCAACTTCTTCCTTCAGTACCATTGATTCTTGATCACACGTCACCTCCTGAAATGGATGATCATTTACCAATTTTTTTGATACAGTGACTCTGTGTATTCCATCCATCTTCTTTGATGTTTCCTGCATCATTCAACATATTGCCCATGGAATCTTTCAATATTGCAATTCACAGCTTAAATTTTTCCCTCATTTCTTTCAGCTTGAGAAATGCTGAGTTTTTTCTTCCTTTTTGGTTTTCTAACTCCAAGTATTTGCACATTTCATTATAGTAACTGGCTTTGTCTGCTCGAGCTGCTCTTTGAAATCTTCTGTTTAGCTCTTTTCTCGTCATTTTTTCCATTGGCTTTAGCTATTCTCCACTCCAGGGTAAGTTTCAGAGTCTCTTCTGACACCCATTTTGGTTTTTCCTTCCTTTCTCATCTTTTTAATGACCTCTTGCTTGCTTCATGGATGATGTTCTTCATGTCATCCCACAATTCCTCTGTTTTTTGGTCATTGGTGTTCAAAGCATCAAATCAATTTTTTAAATGGTCTCTAAATTCAGGAGGGATATTCGAGGTCATATTTTGGCTCTCATGGCCTTTTTTTTCCCTTAAAAAAATTTTATTGTGTTTTGGGTGAAAGTTTATAGAGCAAATTCACTTTGTATACAGTACTCACATACACTTTGTCTCATGATATTGACTACAATTTACCACTATGCAACAGCTCCCTTCCCACTTCTTCACCTCCTCCCAATAATTACCTCTTCCCTGTGTCCTTCCCTTTCATGCATTCCTGACCGCTCCCCCACTTGTCTCCTTGTGCATACACACCCTTTTATTCCCCATGATTGATCTCTCCAAAGAGTGTGTATCTACCTAATGTAAATGTTCAGCTCATATACCTG
>NW_006921962.1:2411675-2415304 GCF_000298275.1 Orycteropus afer afer
CCATTGAGAATAATGTTGGCTGTTGGTTTTGCATAGATGCCCTTTATTATGTTGAAGAATGTCTCTTCTATTCCTATTTTGCTGAGAGTTTTGATGACTCTAGGTTTTTCTTGCTGTTCCATTTCTAATTGTTGGAAATGTTGGTTTAAAGTGTTGATTTTGGCTCTTTCTTCTTTTTGATGTGTGCATTTATTGATATAAAGTGGTCTCTGATCACTGCTTTTGCTGTGTCCCAAAGATTTTGCTATGTTGTGTTTTCATTCTCATTTGATTCAAATAATTTTTTAATTTCAGTTTTTATTTCTTCTATCACCCAGTTGTTCCTAAGGATGGTGTGTTCACTTTCCATGTGCTTGCTTTTTCCATGGATCTTCCTATGGTTGATTTCTAATTTTGTAGCATTGTGATCTGAGAAGATGCTTGCTTTATGGCCTAATATATGGTCTATCCTGGAGAATGTTCCGTGTGCACTGGAAAAGAATGTATATTGTGCTGTTGTTGGATGAAGTGCTCTGTGAATGTCTATAAGGTCAGGTTGGTGGATTGTATTGTTTAGCTCTTCCGTGTCTTTGTTGAGTTTCTTTCCAGTTCTTCTGTCTTTCATTGAAAGTGGTATATTAATGTCTCCTACCATGACTGTGGGGGAGCTCTGGTGGTGCAGTGCCTAAGGCATATGACTGCTAACCAGAAGTCTGGCAGTTCAAACACACCAGCTACTCCTCAGAAGGAAGGTTGGGCAATCTACTTCCATAGTGATACTGCCTTGGAAACCCAAGGAGGGGTCACTATGAGTTGGATCCAACTCGACAGCAGTAAGTTGTTGGTTTTTTTTTTTTTCTCACTATGACTGTTGGGTCATCTATTTGCCTTTTCAATTCTATTAAAATCTGTGTATTTTGGGGCTCTTTCATTGGGTTCATAGATATTTATTATGGTTATATCTTCTTGTTCAACTGATTCATTAACCACTACATAATGTCATTCCTTGTCTTGAATGGTGGTTTTTGCCTTAAATTCAATTTGATAAGAAATTAATATTACCACTCCTGCTCTCTTTTGGTTTCCATTTGCTTGATAAATCTTTTTCTAACCTTTGACTTCTAGTGTATTTTTGTCTTTCTCTCTAAGGTGTGTCTCTTATAGACAGCATATTGATGGCTTATGTTTTTTTTTCATCCAGTCTGCCACTCTCTGTCTCTTGAGTGGTACATTGAATCCATCGATTAAATGGATTCATTTAATTAATTCAGTGTAATTATCAACAAGTATAATTGGTTGTTGTCACTTTGTTATGTGTTTTTTCATGGTGTTCCTGGTTTCTTTGTTCCATGTAATTTTCTATGCTGAGCTCATTATGTTTATGAATTGTTATCATTTCCTTTGTTGTTATTCTTTTAGTATTTGCTAAGTATTTGTGCTAGTCCTCTTTTTTATTGTGATGTGAAGGTTTACCATTATTCTTTGAGGTTACCTAGAGATTTATAATTTTCTCCCTGAATTTAGAACAGTCTTGAGACTCTCTTGACTTCTTCACATTTTGAAGTTCTGTAACCACTATTTTTTCCTTCTTCTTAGTTTGTAGTTGTTCTCATTTGCCAATTGATGTCTCTGGTTCCCTGTTTATAATTTTGTAAGCTTAGTTTACTTTGGATACTTCCATAGCTGTATTGGTTTCTGTGTTATGTCATCTTGTGTATTAATGGTCAGCTGTTGTTTGCTATTATTGGTTCTCTGTTCAAAGGACTCCCTTTAGTATCTCTTATAAGGTTGGTCTGGCTTTAACAAATTCTTAATTTCTACTTATCTGCAAATCTCCTAATTTCACCATCATATTTGAAGGGCAATTATGCTGGGTATGTAATTCTTGGTTGGAAATTTTTCTCTTTCAGGGTTTTATATATTCTATTGCATTGTTTTCTCACTTCCATGGTTTCTGCTGAGAAATCACAGCTTATTCTTATTGGTTGTCTTTTGTAGGCAACTTTTCATTTTTCCTGCATTGTTTTCAAGATTCTTTCTTTGTCTTTGGTTTTGATGAGTTTGATGATGATATGTCTTGGTGATTTTCTTTTGGGGCTTGTTTGGGGTTCATTGGGCTTCCTGAATGAATGGTTATATTCTCATCTTTCATCATATCAGGGAAGTTTTCTTTCAACAAATCTTCAACACTTTTCTCAGTAGTTTTCTTTTTCTCTTCCTGTTCTGGAAATCCAATTACACATAAGTTATTCCTTTTGATAGTATCCCACATGAACCTTAGGCTCTCTTCATTTTGTTTTGATCTTTTTTCTGATGGATCCCTTTCCAAAGAAGTATTCAGGTATTTTTCTTCAATCTCATTAATTCTGTCTTCGATTGATTCGATTCTACTCCTTTGCCCTTTCAGTGTGTTATCTATTTCTGAAAATTTAGTGTTAATATCCTGGATTTCTATCTAGATTTTGTATCATTTCTAATTTTACATTTATTTTGTCATTTTGTTCTTGTATTTTCTTCTGAAAATTTTCTAGGGTTTTGTCTGTGTTTTTCTTAATTTTGTCAGTTTTCCTTGATCTGTCTCTCAATCCTTTGAAGGTACCTAAATATAATTCTTTTGAATTCCTTATTAGGGAGTTCCAATGCTGTTTCTTCTTCTGGAATGTGTTCTGGGTCTGTATCCTGCTCCATTGTTTCTACTGCTTTATCTTGCTTCTTTGTGTTGACAATGATGGTCTGTTGTCTCCAAGACTCTGTGGCATTGTTGTATTTAGATCTCTGCTAACTTTCCAGTAGTTGGCATTTGGAATTCTCGTGGTTCCCAGCAAGTGGAGCCTATTCTTAGGTCCCTGGAATCTGAGAAAACGCTGTTGCTTTAAATATCCAAAATGGTCAAACTGCTTGTGAACATTCAAAATGCCCTCTGGACAGGCAAAAGTCCACAGCTCAGGCTCTCTCACTCATTGCTGCTTCCCATTTTATTCACCAGGCACCAGTGCAGTCCTCTGTGCAGCCCCTAGCTAGTAGGGCCAATATTTAGGTTAATTCCTAGGTCCTAACACCACTTGGCAATATTCAAGCTGTCCGTGCCATCAGCGATCACTTGTCAGGACCGCAGCTCCATATGTCTCCTCTTTCGGTGTTTTCATGCAGGTTCTTCTACTAGTTAGAGTTTAGTCCACTTCTGTATCCTTCCTGTCAAAGCTCAGAATTATCTTCTGTATCTGTATTAATTGGGTCCCCTTTTCTTTGTTGAAGTGGGTCTGTGTAGTTTGTCTGCCTATTCTGCCATCTTACCCTAAAGCCTTGTGGACTTGTTTTAATTATCTTCAACTTCAACTTGAACATGCATATGAGCAGTTGATGGTCTGTTCCACAATCAGCTCCTGGCCTTGTTTCAGCTGAATATATTGAACTTCTCCTTTGCCTTTTGCCACAGATGTAGTCAATCTGATTTCTGTGTATTCCATCTGGTGAAGTCCACATGTATAGTCATCGCTTATGTTATTGAAAAGCGTATTTGGAATGAATAAGGCATTGGTCTTGCAAAATTTTATCCTGTGATCTCCAGCGTTATTTCTATCTCCAAGGCCATATTTTCCAACTACCAGTAATTCTTCTTTGTTTCCAACTTTTGCATTCCAGTCACCAGT
>NW_006921962.1:2416460-2417431 GCF_000298275.1 Orycteropus afer afer
AGCCTTGGCCCACCTACCTCAGGCCCTGGCCTTAATATAGAGCCACACCCAAGGGAAAAGCAGCCTTCAAGCACTGGGCCTGCCTACCTCAGGACCCAACCTTAATATAAAGCCACCCCCAAGGGGAAAGCATCCCCAAGCCCAGGACCACCTACCTTGGGCCCTCACCTTAAAATAGAGACTCCCCCAAGTGACAAGCAGCCTCCAAGCCCTGGTCCTGCCTACCTCAGGCCTTGTCCTTAATATAGAGCCACCCCCTAGTGAAAAACAGCCTCCGAGCCCTGGACCCACCTTCCTCAGGCCCCAACCTCAATATAGAGCCTTCCCCAAGTGAAAAGCAACCCTAGCCCCAGGACCACCTACCTCAGGCACCGGCCTTAATACAGAGGCACACCCAAGCAAAAAGCAGCCTCTAAGCCCTCGGCCTGCCTACTTCAGGCTCTAGCCTTAATATAGAGCCAACGCCTAGTGAAATGCAGCCTTCAGCCCTGGGCCCTCTTATATCAAGCCCCAGCCTTAATAAAGGGATGCCTACAAGTGAAAGCACTCTCCAGTCCTGGGCCCACCTACCTCAGGCCCTGCCCTTAATATAGAGCTACCTCTTCATGAAAAGCAGCCTTCAAGCCTTGGGACAACCCACCTCAGGGCCAAGCCTTAGTACAGAGCCACCCACAAGTGAAAAGCAGCCTCCAAACCCTGGGTCTGCCTACCTCAGGTCCCGGTCTTAATATAGAGCCACACCCAAGGGAAAAGCAGCCTCCTAGCCCCAGGCTTCTGAGCTGTAACATTGCCCAAAATTACTTAATCTTTCTCAGTCTCATTAATCCTTCAAAGGCTAGGTGGTCCTAAAGCAAATGAACTCCAAAGTTTTGGTAATATAAGCAAGTTCCAACTTATAAATTCAGCAGGAAACTTCCAGAAAAGATAGGAGCTAACCAGAAGCAGTCAATTTCTGGGTACACATAGCATTC
>NW_006921962.1:2420426-2428035 GCF_000298275.1 Orycteropus afer afer
CACTGCCATGGCCTGGTTATATAGTTACATAGTAATATGCAATGAATCATAAAATACCATCTCATAAAAAAGAAAAAGATACTGGGCATGATACATAGTGTATTTCCATTTAAGAAACAAAACAAAATAAAAAGATGCATATGTATGTGTAAAATACCTCTAGGGAGTTCACAATAAACTCTGAACTTAATTAATCCTTATTAAGTTACCTTAGTTTCTGAATATTCATTATAGGAAAAAGTACATTTTTTTGTATATCTCTTCTTCATTATTTTGAAATATTTTAAGTTGCATGAAATATTTAAGTTATATATATATATATATATATATATATATATATATATACACACACACACACATATATATATATATATATATATAAAAAGACTAATAATTTAGACAAAGAAAAGATCAGCTGCTGCTAAAACACCATTTTAACAAATTAATAAATAAAAGTTAAGCTTTTGGGGTTTCTTAAGGTAGAATGTTTCATTGCTATTAATAAAGTTTGTCAGTAATATATCAGACAGCATTTCACTGCTATTCATAAGGTTATCAGTGACCAATATTTTAAAAAATGGATGGCCCCATCCTTCTTCCCAGTCTTTCTTAGTCTGGAAGCTCTACTGAAACCTGTCCACTACAGGTGACTCAGGTGGTATTTGAAATACAGGTGGCATAGCTTCCAGATCATAGCTACATGCAAGCCAACATAGTACAACAAACTGACACACAAGTAGTGGATATGATAGAACATGTCAATTTAAGTATCATCAAATATGCTAAAGTTTTCCAAATTTTAAATTTTAAAAATAGAGAAGAATCTGAATACGTAAAACACACACATAATACATGTTCAGATATAAAAATATACATATTTAATACACATCATATAGAAATTAGGAGCTTTGGTGGAATAGTGGGTAAAGCATTCAGCTGTGAATCAAACGGTTGATGGTTCAAACTCACCAGCCCCTCTGTGGGAGAAAGATGAGGCAGTCTGCTTCTGTAAAGATTTACAGCCTAGTGAACCCTACAGGGCAATTCTACACTGTCCTATAGGGTCTCTTTAAGTCAAAATCGACTTGATGTCAGTAGGTTTTTTTGTGTGTGTTATATTGTTGTTGCTGTTATGTGCCGTTGAGTCAGACCCGACTCATAGCAACCCCTCCTTGGGTTTCCAAGACAGTATCATTACGGAGGTAGATTGCCCAATCTTCCTTCTGAGGATAAACATATTAAAATAAAAATGTGTTATATTGTTGTTGCTGTTATGTGCCGTTGAGTCAGACCCGACTCATAGCAACCCCTCCTTGGGTTTCCGAGACAGTATCATTACGGAGGTAGATTGCCCAATCTTCCTTCTGAGGAGTGGCTGGTGGGTTTGAACCGCCAGCCTTCCGGTTAGCAGTCAAGTGCCTTAGCCACTATGCTACCAGAGCTCCTTTTTGTATTATAGTAAAATGGAATTACTAATGCATTTTTCTAATATTATAAAAACATTTTTCCATCTCAAAGTAAAAAAAAAATAATAATTTGTAGAAGAATAGATTTGAGTACTGAAGCTGGCTAAATATTCTGCCATTATGTATATTATATTTATTCTGCGTTTTGTTTTTTGTGTGTGTGAAATCTTGGGAAACATACCTTCTAAGCTGAAGCTACTTGAATGCTTAAATTCTTCAGAATCATCATATTTTGATGCTTTGACACCAAAAGCTGTGAATATGATGAAAAAGCCTTTCTTGCTGTATAATTCAAATGTACTGTAACCAGGAATCCAGAGGCCTTGATGGTGGAAAAATGTGGCTCTCCGATGAAAGGCTGAATTTCCCTCCCACAGCTTCAAACTAAGAGTGTCATTGTCATGGACATAGAGAAAGTAGTTTGGTCTTTCAGCAGATTCCAAGGAAACAACTGCCAATGCTGCAAAACACAAAGCAGTATGTATGACAACTCCCTGGGCTCTCAGGAGAAGACAGATCATTGGCACTGGCATTAAAAAAAATATATTTTATAAGTCAGAAAAGCTAAAGTTCATAATCACCATACATAGTTAATGTCAATAGCAAATATTTCAGAAATGAATTGTGAGGTAGCTAAAATAAAAAGCAGTATTTTTAAAAGAATGAATAACAACAACAGCTTCCCCACCCCTACCCTTAAAAATCAGTCTCTGGTGAATTCTATTTTTAATGAATTTCTCATGTCTGGGGAAAAAGAAATATCCACTGACAACCCTAATATGTACAAGTCAAACAAGAAACTGAATGATTAATTGAATATGTGTTTGAATTTGTAAGCTTTAATATTTTCAAATACAAAAAAATCTACAAATAGTTTCACTGATAGAAAAGACTGAGAGAATACAGAAAAGGATCAATTTAGATATGCAAGTATATTTGGGTTTCAATGAGCGTCTACACTTTGATTTATGCTGTTAATAGCTATTATTTTAATACTTAGAAAGCAATTTGTTTCCTTTCACTAAAATCTGGCATTTGAATGTTTTAAATGCTAGTGGTCAATGGGTTATTTTTCAAAGATTTCAAATTGAATTCTGTGATTAATACTGTGAAAATTTAAGCTGTGCTTTATTTAAGGACCAAGTACTCCATCAAACAACTACAGCTCTAATTAGCACACACATGCCAATAGATAAACTAAGAGGAGATTTTTATAAACAAAAGAGATGCTAATTCATGGGTCATGTCTTATCTAGTTTTACATACTTTGTTGTGGTTGTTGTTAGGTGCCATAGGGTTCTGACTCATAGGGACCCTATGTACAACAGAACAACCAAACATCTGGTCCTGCACTATCCTGGCAATTGTTCTATGTTTAAGCCTATTGTTGCGGCCACTATGTCAATCCATCTTTTTGAGGGCCTTCCTCTTTTTCTCTGACCCTCTACTTTACCAAGCATGATGTCCTTCTCCAGAACTGGTCCCTCCTGATAACATGTCCAAAGAACGTGACAAGAAGTCTTGCTATCCTCCTTTGTAAGGAGCATTCTGTCTATACTTCTTTCAAGATATATTTCTTTGTTCTGGCAATCCTTGGTGTATTTAATACTCTTGGCCAACACCACGATTCAAAGGCATCAATTCTTCTTTGCTTTTCCTTAGTCATTGTCCAGCTTTCACATACATATTGAAGCAACTGAAAAATACTATGGCTTGGGTCAGATGCACCACAGTCCCCAAAGTGACATTTTTGCTTTTGAAGACATTAAAGAGGTCTTTTGCAGCTTATTTGCCCAATGCAATACATCACTTTATTTCTTGACTTTTGTTTCCACAGGAACTATGGTGGAGTAGTGCTTAAGGCATTTGGCTGTTAACCAGAAGGCTGACGGTTCAAATCCACCAGCCACTCCTTGGAAGAATGATCGAGCAGTCTACTTTCATAGAGACACTGCCTTGGAAACCCAAGGAGGGGTTGCTATAAATTGGAGCTGACAGCAATAGCTTTTTTTTTCTGCTTCCACGGGTGTTGATTGTGGATCCAAGTAAAACGAAATCTTTGACAACTTCAGTATTTTCTCTTCTTATCATAATGTTGCTTAATGGTCCAGTTGTGAGGATTTTTGTTTTCTTTATGTTGAGCTATAATTCATAATGAAGACTGTAGTCTTTTATCTTCATCAGTAAGTGTTTCAAATCCTCTTTGCTTTCAGCAAGGGAGGTTGTGTCATCTGCCTATCACAGGTTGTTAATGAGTCTTTCTCCAATCCCAATGCCGTGTTCTTCCTCGTATAGCCAAGGTTCTTTTATTATTTTCTCAGCATACAGACTGAATAAGCATGGTGAAAAGATACAATCCTGACACACACCTTTCCTGATTTTAAACCAGATAGTATCCCTTTGTTCTATTCAAATGACTCTTGGTCTATGTACAGGTTCTGCATGAAATGTTCTGGAATTCCCATTCCTCACAATGTTATCCATAATTTGTTCTTATTCACACAGTCCCATGCCTTTGCATAGACAAAAAACACAGGTAAACATCTTTCTGGTATTGTCTGCTTTTATCCAAGATCCATCTGATGTCAGCAATGACATCCCTTGTCTCAGATCCTCTTCTGAATCTGGCTTGAATTTGTAGCAGTTTCCTGTCCAATCCAGCACAATCTTACTTACATATAATGTTAATAGTATTGTTGGATAATTTCTGCATTCTGTTAGATGATCGTTCTTTGAAATAGACACAATTTGGATCTCTTCCAGTTGGCTGACCACGTAGCTGTTATACAACTCTCTTGGCATAGATGAGGGAGCACCTCCAGTGTTGGATCCATTTGTTGAAACATCTCAATGGGTATTCCATCAATTCCTGGAACCTTCTTTTTCACCAATTCCTTTAGTACAGCTTGGACTTCTTCCACCTACACCATCAATTCTTTGTCATATGTTACATTCTGAAATGGTTTAATGTTGATCAATGCTTTTTGGTACAGTGACATTATCATTCCTTCCATCTTCTTTTTTTTGCTACCTTGTCATTCAATATTTTACTCATGGAATTCTTCAGTATTTCAACTTAAGGCTTTAATTTTTCTTCAGTTCTTTCACATTAAGAAATGCTGAGACTGTTTTTCCTTTTTGGTTTTCTAACTGCAGGCCTTTACACATTCATTATAATACTTTATCTTCATAAGCCACCCTTTGAAATCTTCTGTTTAGATCATTCACATCATCATTTCTTCTATTCTCTTTAGCTACTCTACATTCTAGGGCAAGTTTCAGAGTCTGTTCTGAAATTCATTTTGGTTTTTCTTCTTTACTACATTTTAATGACTTTTGCATTCTTTATGTATGATATCCTTGATGTATTCTCACAACTCATCTGGTCTCTGGTCATTAGTGTTCAGTGAGCCAAATCTATTCTTGAGATGGTCTCTAATTTTGGATTGGATATAGTTAAGTTCATACTTTGGCTCTCTTGGACTTGTTTTAATTTTCTTCAGCTTCAACTTGAACGTGGGTATGAGCAACTGATAGTCTGCTCTGCAATTCGCCCCTGGCATTTTTCTGACTGATGATATTGAGCTTCTCCATTGTCTCTTTCCATGCATGTATTCCTTTTGATTCCTATGTATTTCATCTGGTGTGGTCTACATGTACAGTTGTCATTTATGCTGTTGCAAAAATGTATTTGCCATGAAAAAGGTTTTGATCTTGCAAAATCCTATCATGTGATCTCCAGGGTCATGTCTATCACAAAGACTTTATTTTTCAGCTACCAACCCTTCTTCTATGTTTCTAATTTTCACATTCTAATCACCAGTGATTATAAATGCACCTTGATTACTTGTTCCATCTATTTCAGACTGCAGAAGTTGGGAGAAATCTAAAATTTATTTTTCCTTGGCATTAGTGTTTCATGTGTATAATAATAGTATTAATAGGTCTTCCTTGTAAGCATATGCATGTTGACAACACTGACAACATTGTACTTTAAGTTACATCTTGAAATGTTCTTTTTGACAATGAATGTGATACCATTTCTCTTTAAACAGTCTTTCCTGGCATGTGATTGCCCGATTCAAAATAACCAATACCTGTCTACTTCTGCTCACTAATGCTTTTATATTTTGTTGAAGATTATTCAAAAACGGATGCAGCAGTATATTGACAACTTCCAAAAATTCAAGCAGGATTCAACAGAGGGCATGGAAGGAGGGATATCATTGGTGATGTCAGATGGATCCTAGCTGAAAGCAAAAATACCAGAAATATATTTACTTGTGTCTTATTGACTATGCAACAGCATTTGACTGTGTGGATCATAGCAAATTATGGATAATATTGAGAAGAATGGGAATTCTAGAACACTTAATTGTGCTCATGAGCAACCTGTATATAGACCAAAAGGCTGTCATTCAAACAGAACAAGGGGACACTGCATGGTTTAAAATCAGGAAGAGTGTGTGTTGGTGTTGTATCCTTTCATCATATTCATTCAATCTGTATGCTGAGCAAATAATCTAAGAAGCTTGACTATGTGTAGAACTATATGAAGACTATATGAAAAACATGGCATCAGGATTGGAGAGAGACTCATTAACAACCTGCAATATGGAGATGACACAACCTTGCTTGCTGAAAGTGAAGATAACACAAAGCACTTACTGATTAAGTATCTAAGACTACAGTCTTCATTTTGGATTACAACTCAACGTAATGAGTACAAATATTCTTACAACTATACCAATAAGCCACATCACAATAGAGAGAAGACTGAAGTTGTCAAAGATTTCATTTTACTTGGATCCACAATCAACACTCAAGGAAGCAACAGTCAAGAAATCAAATGTATTTGCTGGGAAAATCTGCAAATTTGGACCTTTTTAAAGTGTTAACAAGCAAAGATGTCACTTTGAAGACTAAGGTGCACCTATCCCGAGACATGATGTTTTCAATCGCTTCATATTCATGTGAAATCTGGACAATGAATAAGAAAGACCAAAGGAGAGTTGATGCCCTTGAATTGTGGTGTTGCTGAAGAATACTGGAAATACCATGGACTGCCAGAAGAACAAACAAATCTATCCTGGAAGAGGCCCAGTCAAAATGGTCCTTAGAAGTGAGAATGGCCAGATTTCATCTCACTACTTTGGTCATGTGGATAGAAGGGACAAATCCCTGGAGAAAGATATCATGCTTGGTAAAGTGGAGGATCAGAAAAAATGGGAAGACCCTCAACTAGATGGATTGACACAGTGACTGTTGTGAAGGGCTTAAGCATAGTAATGATTGTGAAGATGGTGCAGGATAGGGCAGTGTTTTGTTCTATTCACTATGAATCAGAATAAACTGGACAGCATCTAACAACAACAATGCCTTTATGTATTTTAAGGCCTAGAAAATGCCTTATTAGTTATACATGATACATATATATATTGTTGTTGTTGTTGTTGTTGGTATATGCATCAAGTTGTCTCCAACTCATACAACCTTATGTATAACAGACCGAAACACTGTCTGGTCCTGTTCCAGCCTCATGATCCCTAAAATACCTTAGCCTATGCTGTAGCCACTGTGTCAATCCATCTTGTTGAGGGCCTTCCTTTTTTTCTGTTTTGACCCTCCACTTTACCAAGCATGATATCCTTCTTCAGCGAATGGTCCCATCTGACAACATGACCAAAGTAGGTGAGACAAAGTATGGCCATTCTCACTTCCAAGGAGTATTCCAGCTGCACTTCTTCCAGGACAGATTTGTTAGTTCTTTTATCAGTCCATGGTACTTCCAGCATTCTTCATCAACACCACAACTCAGGAGCATAAACTCTTCTTTAGTCTTCCTTATTCATTGTCCAGCTCTCAGATGTATATGAGGTGATTGAAAATACTATGGCATGGGTTAGGCACACCTTAGTCTTCAAGGAGAAATCTTTGCTCTTCAGCACTTGAAAGAGGTCTTTTGCAGCAGATTTGCTCAATGCAATATGTCGTTTGATGTCTTGACTGCTGCTTCCATTGGTGTTGATTGTGGAAACAAATAATATGAAGTCTTTGACAACTTCAATCTTTTCTCCATTTATCATGATTCTGCTTATTGGTTCAGTTGTGAGGATTTTTGTTTTCTTTATTTTGAGGTGTAA
>NW_006921962.1:2430525-2431901 GCF_000298275.1 Orycteropus afer afer
CTGAGTAGTTTGACTTAAGCTTTCTGGACCACAAAATTATCATTTATGAGGAAATGACAGTGGAAGATTGTGTCCTACTAATAGACTGTACCAGTTCCCTCTTTCAACAGAGATTTAGAGAAACTCAGAGAAACAGATACAAATAATGATCCTGGAATTATAAGCATTGAGTGAAGACAAGGAAATGAGTGAGTGCAGTGACTGAGGTGGGGGGTTGGGGGGAGAATCCATCTGGGCTAAAGAGAAAATATTACAAATGAAAAGGAGGTCAAGGAGGACAAAAAAACTTTACAGAACCCAAAGGTGAAAAAGACATAGGAGAGACATATTGGGAGGATGTCAGGGTGAGCTAAAGCAATGGGTATGGAAGAAGATCGTGGGAGAAAATCATATAGGGAACAGATTAGACCTCTTGCAGCTTAAGCTGCCCTGACATACAGGAGGGAGTAAGGGAAAAGGAAGAGAAACTCTTCCTAAACCAAACCCCAAATCAGACCCACAGCAGTGGGTTCAAGTCCAACTCCTAGCAATTCTTTTTAGCACAGTGTGGAACTATTTCCTGAGGATTCAGGACGTATTGATCTTTGTGGAAGAGGTCTGACCTTTCTCCTCTGGGGTAGTTGATGGCTTTGGACTGTAAGACTTTGATTGATGGCCAAACACCACCATTAGCAAACAGCCCCAAACAGACCCAGGGGCTCCTATGCCTGAGTCACTGGCTGATCTGTTTCATACTAAGCACAAAAAAACAAACTTTAACCTTTTCTCCTGGAGGTCACTTCTTGCACCAATCTCCTTTCTCCTATGTGGGTACATATAGGAGCAGATTCTGCCTCAATGACCTGCTTCCAGGTCTGCTGGTTGAACATAACTAGAAAAATACTTCCTTAATTAACTTATCCTCCCTTCATTTTTCTACTTTCTTTCCTGCCTCTCACAGCCTGAGATTTGCTTTCTCTCCTTTTCTTTTATTCTTTTTATTTCTCATCTTCTACTTTTATTCTATCTTTTCATCTCTCCTCCTTCTCCTTGGTTTTCCTTTTTTCTCTTTTCTTTTCCTGACTCATCCAAGAGGAAGTATAATTAATTCTTCACTAGTCAGCCATATTTACTACATTGACCACCTCACCCAACAGACAAGTAACACCAATAGCTCTTGCACCACAGGATCAACCACAGTGTACAGCACCTGCCCATCCCAACTGTAACTCTTCTTAATTACAAACAGAGACCTGTACTCAGATCCTCTCCAGTTACTCAATCAACACAGAGAAAACAGGACTGACCCAGTACAGTCAAGCTAACAACCAAAGAAGTACCCCTGCTCCAGACTTCCAGACATATTAAAACAAAGTAAAACATAAAACCAGGGTGAA
>NW_006921962.1:2433456-2435031 GCF_000298275.1 Orycteropus afer afer
AAGAAAAGAAGAACCATCAATATGCTACCTACAAGATACCCACCTTAGGCACAAATATAAAAATAAATTCAATATCAAGGGATGGAAAAAAAGATCTCAAGCTAATACCAACCAAAAAAGAGCAGGAATGCCAATATTAATTTCTGATCAAATAGACTTCAAGCATAAGAGAAAATAAGGACACTATATGATATGAAAAGGGTCAACTGACCAAGAGGACGTTACCATAATACATTTCTATGCACCCAATGAAAGAGTTCCAAAATACATAAAGCAAATATTAACTGAATTGAAAGGAAAAATAGACAACTCTACAATAGTAGTAGGAGACTTCAACACACCACTTTCGATGAAAGATAAAACAACTAGAAAAAAAAAATCAACAAAGATACGGAAGAGCTCAACAACACAATCAACCAGTTTGACCTCACAGACATATACAGAGTACTCTAACCAACAAAAGCACAGTACACATTCTTCTCCAGTACACACGGATCATTCTACAGAATAGACAATGTTAGGCCACAAAACAAGCCTCAATAAATTTGAAAACACTGAAATACTACAAAGCATCTTATCAGATCACAATGCTATAAAATTAGTAATCAGTAACAGGAAACCCAAAAAAAGAATCAAAAACATGGAAACTGAATAATACACTTCTCAAAAACTACTGGGTAACAGAAGAATAAAGAGTGAAAAAAAAATTGCTAGAAACATAGGAGAATGAAAGTACAACTTACCAAAACCTTTGGGACACAATGAAAGCAATACTCAGAGGTCAGTTTATAGCAACAAATCCACACATCAAAATAGAAGAAAGAATCCAAATCAATATTCTAACTCATCAACTCCAACAATTAGAAAAAGAGCAACGAAAGAAACCTACAGTATCCAGAGTAAAGGAAATAATAAAGATCAAAGTAAAAATAAATGAAGCAGAAAGAAAAAAAAAGATCAATAAGACAAGAAGCTGGTTCTTCAAAAAGATTAACAAAATTGGCAAATAGAACAAAGGAAAAGAAAAAGAAGATAAAGTAACACAAACAAAAATGAAAAGGGTGACATCACAGAACCTACTGAAATAAAAAAGATAATACAAGAATATTACAAAGAACCGTACACCAACATAGTCAAGAAACTAGAGGAGAAGGACAAATCTCTAGAAACACAAGACCTACCTGAAGTAACTCAGTCTGAGATAGAATACTTGAACAGACCCATAACAAAAGAAGAAAATGAGCAGGTCATCAAAAAAACCCACCAAAAAGTCCTGGCCCAGACAGCTTCACTGGAGTAGTCTATCAAATGTTCAGAGAAGAGCTGACCCCAATACTAAAACTATCCCAGAACACAGAAACTCAAAATACCCCCAAATTTATTCTATGAATCTGGCATAACCTTGATACCAAAACCAGGTAAAGACACCACTACAAAGGAAAACTGCAGACCAATATGTCTCATGATCATAGATGTAAAAATCTTCAACAAAATCCTAGCCAACAAAATCAAACACCATATTAAAAAATATAATAAAGCATGACCAAGTGGAATTCAAACCAGGTATACAAGGAT
>NW_006921962.1:2451012-2472285 GCF_000298275.1 Orycteropus afer afer
AAGAGCAACATGAACTTCATAGATACAAATGTACTTCAAATTATTGATGTTGTTATTGTTGTTAGGTGCTGTAGTGTCATCTCCAACTCATAGCAACCTTACGTACAGCAGAATGAAACACTGCCCTGTTCTGTTCCAGTTTCACAATCCTTGCTATACCTGAGCCCGTCACTGCAGGCATGATGTCAATCCATCTTGTTGAAGGTCTTCTCCTTTTTCATTGACCCTTCACTTTACCAAGCATGATATCCTTCTCCAGAGAATGGTCCCTTCTGACAACGTGACCAAAGTAAGTGAGACAAAGTCTGGCCATTCTTGCTTCCAAGGAGCATTCCAGCTGCACTTCCTCCAGGACAATCTGTTAGTTCTTTTAGCAGGCCACAATACTTTCAGTATTCTTCACCAGCACCACAACTCAAAAGCATCAACTCTTCTTTGGTCTTCCTTATTCATTGTCCAGCTCTCACATACATATGAGGTGATTGAAAATACTATGGCTTGGGTTAGGCACACCTTAGTCTTCACTGGAACATCTTTGCTCTTCAGCACTTGAAAGAGGTCTTTTGCAGCAGATTTGCCCAATGCAATACATCGTCTGATATCTTGACTGCTGCTTTCATTGGTGTTGATTGTAGAACCAAGAAATATGAAGTCTTTGACAACTTCAATCTTTTCTCCATTTATTATGATGCTGCTTATTGGTCCATTTGTGAGAATTTTAGTTTTCTTAACATTGAGGTGTAATCCATACTGTAGACTGTAGTCTTCAATCTTCTTCAGTAAGTACTCCAAGTCATCTTCACTTTCAGCAAGCAAAGTTATGTTGTCTACATATTGCAGGTTGTTAATGAGTCTTCCTCCAATCCTGATGCCACGTTCTTCTTCGTATAGTCCACCTTCTCGGATTATTTGCTCAGCATACAGATTGAATAAGTGTGGTGAAAAGATACAACCCTGACACACTCCCTTCCTCATTTTAAACCATGCAGTATCCTCTTGTTCTGTTTGAACAACAGCCTCCTTTTCTATGTACAGATTTCTCATGAGCACAATTAAGTGTTCTGGAATTCCCATTCTTCTCAATGTTAACCATAATTTGTTATGATCCACACAATCAAATGCTTGTGAATAGTCAATAGAACACAAGTAAACATATTTCTGGTTTTCTTTGCCTTCAGCCAAGATCAAATTATTGATAAATATGTAGATTATGAAATATTTCAAAATGAGTAAGACTTATTATATACAACTACAATTTAACTGCTTAAAACATCTTAAAACTGAACATAAAATTACTGCTTGTGTTCTTTATTACAAAAATCTGAAGAGATCATTGCTTTCTGAGGAATTCATTTGTATAAAAATCTAAAGTTTCTGATTGCTATCTTGCTTCTGAATTGTTTTCATGTATTTTCAACAATAATTAAAAGGCAAAATTGACAAAATCATAATTCTCTTCAGTGAGAAGAATAATTTCACTGTCTGCTAAAAACATAGGAGCTCTGGTAGTGTAGTGCCTAAGGCACTTGACTGCTTACCAGAAGGCTCGTGGTTCAAACCTACCAGCCACTTCTCAGAATGATGGTCGGTCAATCTATTTCCATAGTGATACCACCTCAAAAAATCCAAGGAGGGGTCACTATGAGTCAGGTCTGACTCAATGGCACATAACAACAACAACTAAATACATTCATTTATTTAAGTAATTCTTTAAACAGAGTAATAAGCACATCCTATCTAATAAAATCACTCTAAATGTAAAATTTACATAACAAGTTTCAGCAGAATATTGAACCCCTTGCTCATCTGTAGCAATAACAATACCTTCACATGTTTAGTATAGGCCATAAAAATGAACATGAAGTTATCACATACAGTATTTGTACTAAGGATTATTGAAATAATCTCAGCTGTAACTTCTGAATTCTCATACTATTTTTTTTTTCCTTTCCCCCCTTCAGAATCACAATTATTTATTTCTGTATTAGGTTTAAAGAGCATGTGTATCTTAATAACATGTGGTAAGTAAAGAACTCAACCATAGCTATGAGTTTATTTAGGAGGAAACAAATTAAGGATGTTGTTGTTGTTGTTGTTATGTGCCAACAAGTTGGACCCGACTCATAGCAACCCCTCCTTGGGTTTCCAAGGCAGTATCACTATGGAAGTAGATTGCCCAACCTTTCTTTTGAGGAGTGGCTGGTGGGTTTGAACCGCCAGCCTTCTGGTTAGCAGTCAAATGCCTTAGGCACTATGCTACCAGAGCTCCTACAAATTAAGGACGTTATTGTTGTGTTGTTATGTGCCGTCGAGTCAGACCTGACCCATAGCGACCCCTCCTTGGGTTTCCCAGGCAGTATTACTACAGAAGTAGATTGCCCCATCCATCATCCTTCCGAGGAGGTTTGAACCACCAGCCTTCTGGTTAGCAGTCAAGTGCATTAGGCACTGTACTACCAGAGTCATTTAAAATTATTTTCTTTTCATTAATGCTATCAGAAATCTTTATATATTGCTCTCAATTTTCTATCACTGTTACATGACTTTATCAAACTCTTACTCCCCTTGCCAGGTTGATACTTTCCCTGTTACTTTGATCATAGGAAATAGATTCCCTTGTCACACTACTTAATGTGTCAGTGTATGATAAAGGTCGAATGTCCTGTATTCACCCTACGAATATTATCAACATCATAAAAAAATGAAACTAGAAGAACTAGTTTAAAGAATCTTGTAACATTAGAAAAAAAGAGTCATCACTAGAAGGGCAGCAGCAGACTGTTAACAGAAAGAAAAATTAAGAAATTAATCTATAGCAAGAGGTAAAGATTCAATAGTCATAGGAAATTCTGCTTCTAAGCCTAAAGGACTGCAGAGGAAATGCCAGAGATAACAAAGACACAGATGGAGATTTTCACAGCAGAACTGTGTGAGGTAGTACATTTTAAGTGAAAAATAAGGGCATTTTCTCAAATTAGTGTCTGTGTACATAATGTAAATCACATGCTAGCTATGTATGGGGAACATCACTAGACTAGGATGTACTAACTATGCACTAACCAGTGCAGCATGCAAGTCAAACTGGTTGCCTCTAAAGTCAGATATTTTCAAATCCAGGTTTGCTACATTTTGGCTAAATGACTCTGGCCAACCTTTTTAACCTCCTTGTGCCTTGATTTTCTCTTCCGTAAAATATGGATAATAATAATGGGACTGATTTCACAGGCGTATTTCGAAATGTAAATTATATAATAAAGTAGTTAACACAATAAAAGTTAGTCATCACTTCTTCCACTGTTATTATTACTATGCTATCAATCACTTTTTATGCATGAAATCCATGAATCAATGTGGAGCATACTAATATGTAGGTATGGTTGTGTTTGTGTATGTAAAACCCTGAACAGGAAATATTTTTGGTCTAGATTTTCATTAAATTAGCCAGAGTGATCTTCTAAAGTTTAGGGTTTTTTTCTCCTTCAAATTATAAAGTTTGTTTTCTAAAAGTTGAGTAAATATTAACAAAAATAACCAAAGCTAGGTCACACACATTTTCTTTTTAATTCACTATCTCCATTTCCCTAAACCTATCCAGCCATCTTTGGACATTTACAGCTTAAGCTGACAGATTTACCTTGGCTCAGTAAGGCACGTAAAGTGCCTTGCATTGGTTGATTAGATTCATTAACAGCCCAGCTTTCCTGTAACTATTATTGTAATGTGTTTATCATGGGTTCAGCATTTGTCTAGTCACTGACAGAGCTGACATTTTCCTAAATCCTCTTACCACTTTGAATTACATTTAAGAAGCTATACCTTCCTTATTAAATGGTTTTTACTATAAGTGGGCTCCAGTTCTGTGATCTGGCATTTTCACTGAGAATGTAATTTTTTTTCTCTTGTTACATCCATGCTTTAGTTTTAGGCAGCAGCCTCCTCAAAGTTCTCGTTGCCAATCTCATTCCCTAAAAGTCTCATATTGTAACTTAGCTTTGCTTCCCATAGAAAAGTGATACTCTGATTGTCATAGTGAAAAAAACATCAAATTTGTGATCAGATAAAATTTCAGAGACAATAAACATTAATTCCTCCTTGACTTCTTAAGTTTCAATCAACATATACCACCCACTCACACAGTCATACATTAGACCGTGTCATCTTCAGTAACGAAATCTCCTCAAAATTTTTGTGTTGAACATTCACTATGTAAACATCAGTCCTTCTGCTTCATTCCTCCGGCATTCATTCCTATAATTCTCCAATTTCAGTGAAACCTTACCATTTTTTGTTTTTTATTACTCTTTGCTTTTTCATTTACTTCCTTATCCTCCAAGTTAGAATCCTTGGTCTAGCACTACACTCACACTCTTACACACATTCCTAACTTGCTGGCCCTACTCTCTCTTCGTCATGTTATTGTTATTGTTAGTTGCCATTGAGTTGGCTCCCACTCATAGTGACTTTATATGTAACAGAATGAAACGTTGTCCAGTCCTGTGCCGTCTTCACAATCATCACTATGTTTGAGTCCATAGTTATGGCTATTTCATTCACCCATCTTGCTGAGAGTGTTCCTAGTGTTTGCTGACCCTTCACAAAACATGATGTCCTTCTCTAGCCATTGGTCTTTCCTGAAGATATATCCAAAATAGACAAGCTGAAGTCCTCCCATTTCCCCTTCTAAGGAATATTCAGGGAGCTCTGGTAGCAGGGAGCTCTGGTAGCATAGTGGCTAAGGCACTTGACTGCTAACCAGAAGGCTGGCGGTTCAAACCCACCAGCCACTCCCCAGAAGGAAGGTTGGGCAATCCTACTTCCGTAGTGATACTGCCTCGGAAACCCAAGGAGGGGTCGCTATGAGTCAGGGCTGACTCGACGGCACATAACAACAACAACAACATAACAACAACAAGGAATATTCTGGTTGTATATCTTCTAAGACTTATTTTTTCATTCTTTTTGCAGTACACAATATATTCAATATTCTTTGCCAATACCCACAGTTAGGATGTATCATTTTGCATTATCCAATTTCTACAGGCATTTTTTTCACATGAAGCATGCCAACAAATCTATCCCTGTCTTGTACCTGAGCAGCTAAAATTAACTGCGTTAAAATTAGGCAGTCATCTAGGCCTGAGCCAACAAAGAGAACTCCAAAATTATTAGAAGAAAAATCAAATTGATACTCGATCTTGCTAGAAATTTCACAGTAATTTCACATACCAGAAAATTATTTCATACCTTCTCTTCTCTCCTCAAGTCATTAGTATCCCCTCCCCACATCATACTCCTCAGCTGATCACTTACTCTCTTAACCTTATAGTGTTAAAATGAAAAAAAAACAAAAAAAACCTCACTGCTATCAAGTCGATTCCGACTCATAGCAACCTTCTTTGGGTTTCTGAGACAGTAAATCTTTATGGAAGTAGATTGCCCAGTCTTCCTTCTGTGGAATGGCTGGTGGGTTTGAACTACCAACTTCTGGTTAGTAGTCAAATGTGTTAGGCACTGCATTATGAGAACTCCTTTATAGTAAAAATAACTCAAACTCAAACTCCTTGTGTTTCTGAGGTGGTATCACTACAAAAGTAGATTGCCCAATTTTCCTTCCAAGGAGTGGCTGTTGGATTTGAACCGACAGCCTACTGGTTAGCAAAAATAGAAGCTTCAAATAAAACTATGATCTTTCCATCATCAATTTTCACCATCTTATCTGCATTTGTACCCACATACCTTGCTTTCCACTTTGTACGAAAGGAAGAAACCTCCCCATACCTCCCTAAGGCCTGCCCCTCCACTTGAGCTCTGAATCACATCCACTCTCAACTTCATAAAAACATTGTCCCTGCAACTATCCCCTTCTTCTATCACTTCATCAACTTATTTCTCTACTCTTTCCTCTATCTTTTTCTCTACCTTTGGTATCTTAATTTTCTTACCTTCTATTCAGTCCTTAACCCTCTCCAGGATGACTTATCTCCCAACTACTGCAGTGAAGTAGCTATTAATGTCATCAGTTACATGCACTTGTGTCTTCATCTCACCATCCTTCTTAGCAAAATTTTAAGTTGTTGACCACTTTTTCCTCTCACTTCCTTTCTTGACTTCTGTAATATTCTCCTGCTTTCTGTTTCCTCATTAGCACTCTTTCTTAGTCTTATTCGTCCTTATCTTCTAGGGAAGCACAGCTTAAGTCTCTATCTTTGACCCTGTCTCTTCTTTGTTTGTAATTCTTCCTAAGTGATATCATCCTGTCCTGTGGTATCAAATACCATTTTCAGACTTAGAACTGAATGAAACTCCTTCATAAACTCTTGACTCAAACATTGAACTGCTCATTCAGTTTGAATATCTAAAGAAATATGACAGTTAGCATCTCAAAAGCCAAACACCATCTCAGCCCCAGATCTGCTAATTCCAGTAGATGGCAAAGCCTTTCATCAGTTCTTCAGGACAAAAATCTGGAAGTCATCACTGACTTTTTGTTCTCTCACTTCCATGAATCAATGCATCATTGAGTCTTATACATTCCAGAACACTTCTCCCAGTTATATACAAATCGACCTCTTGTCATCATTGCTGCTATCACTCTTGTCTACGCTAGCATCACCTCTCACTTTGACTCTAATAACAGCCTCCAAATAGTTTTCGCTCTCTCCACTCTCCCCTCCTACAGTGCATCCTCCACACAGCAGCTAGAGTGATTTTTATAAAATTAAAATCAGCTCATTTTTCTCTCCTCTTCAGTGCTTCCCAAAGGCTTCTCATTGTAACAAATATCAAAATAAATCCCTTATCTTGGTCTACAAGGCCCAAAATGATATGACTCCTGCTCCCTTTGACCTCATCTCACTTCATCCTCTCACTTGTTGCCCTTGATAGAGTCTCACTGGCTTCTCTATTCTAAAAATTGCCAATTTTCTCTCATTTCAAAAATTTAGGATTTTCTGTTCCTGCCTTCCAAGATCATTGGATGGAAGTTTCCTTCTCACCATTCAAGTCACTCAAATATCATCACCCTAGTGTAGCTGTTGGGACTACATCCCACATATATCTGATCCTAAGCCCTCCAAAGGGCATCCAACTACCACATCTTATTGTCTATGCACAGAAAAGATGGCTAGTAGTGATGTATGATAGATGTTCAAGAAATGTTTGTTTATTGAGGTACTTTAAGGTAGAGATTAACAGTTTGGGTTTTGAAGTCTGTTAGAAATGGAATTGAATCCTGGTTCTACCACTCAACTACTCTGAGTAATTTGTTTAACTTTGATAGGGACCAATTTCCTTATCCGTAAAATAAGATTAATCAACTATAAACTCATAGGTAGAGTAAATAAAATATGAATGAAGTACTTAGCACTATGTTTTAAACATAATAAACAAACAATACACTGTAGTATTTTTAATTGGATGTGTTTGGTCTGCTAGCTATGAAGCTCAAATATAACTTTCTCATCCAATTTAGCATTTTGTTCACTGAAATTGATGATCTGTTTGTCATTCTGTGCCAGCTCCCACATGTTTGAATAAGCTGCACTAATGATGGCTCTGCATGTTGGGAAGGGTATGACCCACATCCCTCTGCACTCTAAAATTACACATCTGCCAAACTGCTACTAATTCCCCAGATTTCTCCCATCTCTGTTATTCACTCCAACATTTGCTGTAAGGTACAACTCACCCCAAGCGACCCCATGTGATGATATAATACAGAAGGAGAAAACCCTTTCTAATAACTGAAATAGCACACAAAATTAGGGTTGAGGCCAATATAGAGGGAAAATATAAGCAGTAAACTATTAGGTTATACGAGACAACTGAGCAAACATGTACATGTTGTGGCTTATCTGCTGGTTAGGATATTGCCACACAAGAGAATGGAAAGAAAAACCAATTGAAAACATTCAGACATTGTTATCTTGTTTGTTATTACTGAGAAACCTATATGAAAATCTGATAGATTCAATCAGTTAAAGTTACTAAATAAATACCGCTGAGTTGACAGATAATATTTGGAACTACTGACTCAATACAATGAAGAAATGTGCTTTTAAGAATTACCTATAATGTTTCATATTAGTCACCAAAACATTGATTCATTGCCATTGAATCAATTCCACCAACCCATAGCAACATTACAAGACAGAGTAGAACTGTCCCATAGGGTTTCCAAGACTGTAATCATTGCAGAAACAGAGCGTGACATCCTTCTCCCACAGAGAAGCCAGTGGACCCACCAACCTTTCAGTTAGCAGCCAAGTGCTTACCCACTATGTCACCAGGGCTCTTCATATTACTCACCGATACACTATAAAACCTCACTTACATGATTGTTAAGTTTTTTCTTTCCTTTTTTGGTAGGTCTGGGAGAATTTTGTTATTACCTTATCAATAAGTTCTCATTCTGTTAATATAAATAATTATTTTTGTCTATGGTTATGGCTAAATAAATTATTATTTTTAATTACATTTACAATTTGTTTCTTTGCTTTACTCAGCATAACAAATTTGAACAATGTCCATATTTTTTCATGATTGTAAAATGTATGCCTTTACATATATATTTTATACTGTTTATCTAAAAAATTAACTTTACTCATTCATTCATTCATACATTCATTTATATTATTTAAAAGCTATGTGTTCTGTGACTCCTAAGTGTTGGGAATTGAGTTATATACCTCTTTATTATTCAAGGTAACAAGTTTAACAAAAGCACTTAGAAATTTGAATAAATTTAATAAGTAAAGGCTTTCATAGATTTATATAACAAATTTTGAACTATTTATAATTTTTATCCAATAACAGTTTTTCACAAACTTTAATATGATGATAAATTTAACAGAACACTATGGTTACATTCTTTATTAAAATGTCACATACCTTCATTGTAATATTCACAATCCAGGGCTAAAAGGAGAAAAGATAAATATTAATCTATATAAGAAACTGACCACTTAGCTGAATGCATACAATATATGGCCATATGTTTATCAATGACCAAGTAAAAGAATGTAGGGTAACATAATTATATGGAAACTTCCTCTAATCAAAGAGGATTCTGTAAGAGTGACACATTTGAATTAATAAAATTTCGTATGATTATTTTGTTGTTGTTGCTGTTATGTGCCGTCGAGTCAAACCCGACTCATAGCGACCCCTCCTTGGGTTTCCAAGGCAGTATCACTACAGAAGTAGGATTGCCCAACCTTCCTTCCGAGGAGTGGCTGGTGGGTTTGAGCCACCAGCCGTCTGGTTAGCAGGCAAGTGTCTTAGCCACTATGCTACCAGAGCTCCCATGATTATTTTAGAGGAAGACAAATATATCTGCCAATTGAGAATGCCAGCTGAAAGTGTTAAAATCATTAAGTGTTGTTCTGTTGACTTACTACATATACAAGTAAACTAAAATGTTTAAAGAATCCAATCTACAAGTAAATAAATGCAAGATTCTTTTTTTTTTTTTTTGTAAGAACTATGTTTCTTATAACCAAAACAGGGTGAAACTGCACAAACATAAGAGGATTAGAATCATAACCAATTTCTCTGAGGAGGGTTTATTAATAATATATAGTTCAAATGTTAAAATGACAGCAGTTAAACACAAAACACAGAACAATTACCTCAAGTTTTTCTTTTTATCAATCCTTTCATACAATACCATTTGTCTACTTTGTCAAAGGAATATAAAAATCAGTTGTCTTAAATTGTCATAGAATCAGTCCTATGATAAAGCAACAATTAATATGAGTCTGTCTCTATATATGGTTCTCATTTTATCATATTCTAAGTACAGTACTCACAACAAGTAGTAGACGACCTCCAGTGAATCGATATCCCTTCCTGACAACACTTGTATGCGTACGCTGCGATGCTTGTGCATAAACATTCACAATCTCCACCAAGATTACAGTTACATGTATCTTCATGACAATTTTTGGCAAAAGAAGTCACATCAATCTAAAAATGAAGTGAAAGGTAATTTAACTTCAATAACTACTGACCATAATTGATTAAATTCAACCTTCTAAAAGAAAATTGACCAGTATGTTATCAAAATTTGACAGCTTAACACTGTCACTTAGAGACTTCTCAATATATTTACATCTCTGTATTGCCCAAAGGAGAAGGAAATTTATAATGCAAATGTAACATCAAAAATCTAGAAGAACAAATAATAAGATCAGTGAATAAAAATAATTTCAATATCTGCAATATAGCAAATTAGTATTTTTGTGAAGTGTATTGTTTCCTTATTGGCATGTACTTATCATAGTAAAAGAAGACTATTTTCTGCTTCCAATTATGCTTTTACTTGATTTTTCGAATATCCTAAGCTTATTAAAATTTCTATTGCAAACTAGAATTATTATATGGGAAAGGAGTGTAGGAAGCTAAATTTCTAAATAAATTACATTCTATCTTGGGATATGCTTCTAAAACCATTTGAAATGTGTCACTAGTAATACTTTTAAACTATGCTTTGGGATGAGAGTGCCCATTTGGCAAAGTTCTCTGAAGACAAATAAACATGATCAGTGAGAAACTCATCTACAGGAATTTGCTCACTTTGCATAGAGTAGCTTAATTGTTCTCAGGGGTAACTCATTAAGAGTTAAGAAATGAGTTTGAGAGCAGTAATGATGAGCTAGCACAGCCTGAATTAGAAGGCAGGAATGCTAAGTGAAGCAAAGCACCAAATATTACCATCTAATAAGCTGTATTTAAATAATTTTCTGGGTTAATATCTTCTAATAACCTCAAATGTCAATTCCTCTATGTCCACCAGGGCAACTCTGCCTCTCAACTCCAGAACTACAGACTACAGAATTATTTCCAGATTACCATTACTTTTATGTCTTGATCATAAAATGATGTATATAAAAATACTTTACAAATGAAAAAGAATTATTGCAAATGTAAGGTACAGATATATGATGTTAAGTGAGATGAAGTAAGAGCAAATGAGTAAATCAATTAATACATCACTTCTATGGAAAAGCAAACTAAAAATAATTGTCCTCCTAAAAATGGCTAAGCAGGACACTTGAAAAATCAATGATTCCAGTCCACCTCAATATTATAGAAGCTTTTCCTTAACTTTGATAGATTTTTAAAGTATTCATTTACCACATTGCGACATGGAGCAAAAAGATCACTGTACAAAATGGAGCATTCTTTCTTGGCATAAGGAAATTTGTTTTGCTGTGCCTCACAGGGTTTAATTGCTTCGCCTGGACTTTCACACTGTTGGAAAAAATTAAGGGAGAAAAAAAATAGTGTCATTTATTTAAAGGGTGATTTCTGAAACTGAAACCAGAGTAACACCCTTGACTCTGTCCACTACAATTGCATTTAATATATTCTCATCCTTTCAGAAAGGTTTTATCTAATGCATCTGCTCCAGTTAACTCAATGTTAATAGCATATATTATTTTGAAGGCAACCAAATACAATACTAAAATCATGGTGCAGTTAGAGACAGTGTGAAGGCAAATAATTGTAATTGTCTTAACATATGGTATTTACAGAACTAGAAAAATTACATGAGGAAAATGAAGCTCTTTCCTTTTATTTTTCACTTTTTTCATTTCCATCACAACCCATCTTCTGAGGAATAGTATACACTCATGTCCCTAAAGTCTCGACTTCCATACTGCCAGCAATTTGGCCTCTGACTCCTCTATTCCACCTCCCTGAAACTGCCCTGGGAGAGTTCACCAATGACCTCTTAATTACTACATTTTGAGGCAATTTTTCAGTCTTATCTCACTTGCCCTTTCTCCACCTTAATTCTGTTTAATACTCTGTCCTCTGCCTGTTTAGTAGACACCATTTTCTGCTGGGTTTTTTCATACCTCATTGTTGCTTCCAAATCTCTTTCCTCCTCCCTTCTCTGCAAGGCTTCATCTTCATCCTCTACTTTTCTCATACCATACAACTGACTGGGCTTCAACAACCTGAATATACTAATATCTGCCAAATCTGTACCTCCAGCCAACATTTTTTTCCCTACTCACTCCCACCACCCACAAACCTATTCTCTTCTTTGTCCTGCCTTAGAGAAGAGTGCCAGCATCTACTGAGTGAGCCAGGGTGAGTAGGAGACTGTTTGGAGTCCTCAATATTCTTCCTTTCTAGTACAATCATTCAACAGACAAATGAAAAGAAAACCAAACTCACTGCCATCGAGTTAGTCTCGACTCATAGCAACCCCTCCTTGGGTTTCTGAGGCAGTATCTCTATGGAAGTAGACTGCCCAACCATCCTTCCGAGAAGTGGCTGGTCGGTGTGAATTGCCAGCCTTCTGCTTAGCAGTCAAATGCTGTAGGCACTATGCCACCACAGCTCCATTAACAGAGAGTGGTGATTTTAATCTTTAATTCCTCTAAATTTATATAGTTTCCTAAATCTTCACTGACTCAATGTTTCTAGCTAGACACTCATAACTAGTCTTCAGATCGTCAGTCCAGAACCCTCCCCTTGTGTGTTGCATTCCAGCCATTCTACTTTGCATTCCATCCATTCCCAGCTTCAAACCTTACAGTACAATTACACTGAATGTGAATTTCCGTGTAAGCACCCCACTCTCTCCAGCTTCCTAACATCTTTAGATGGCTGCGCCCTCCTTTCCCTGTTACAGTCTTTCTCATTATCTTTACTTAACCTAGTTCCTATAAACTTTATATGATTCAGCTCAGAGACATCCTCTCCAGAAACTTCCTTTAGTATCACAACCTCTGTTTAATGTGCACTTCTATCAAAGTAATAATCTCACTATATTTTCAGTGTTAATTTTTCTACCTCACCTACTAACCTAGAACTTAAATTCCATAAGAGTAGAGGCTGTGTTTTATTTCTATTATGTGTTCACAAAACCAGAAAAATATCATATAATATTTTACATATAAAAAGAATAAAATCCTTATACTCTTAATCTTAAATGTACATTTCAAATTTGACTGAATGGGGTAAATGTTTTACTCCAGCTCTTGGTTATTTTTTTAAAAAGACTTAGACATATTAGACAAATTAGGCAAAGTAGTGAACCAACTAACCAAATAGTAATGGTGTTGGTTAGTTTTGTATGCCAATTTGGCTAGTCGAGTTGTTAAATATTAATCTAGATATTGCAATGAAGGTATTTAGTAGCTATAGTTAACATCTATAATCAATTTAGTTCAAGCAAAGGAGCTTATCCTTAATAAGGTGGGTAGTTTACTTCAAGTAAAGGAGATTACCCTTATAAGGTAGGTGGGCCTCCTGCAATCAATTGGAAGGTCATAATAGCAAATACTGAAGTTTCCCAGATAAGAAATTCTGCCTCAAGACTGCTGCTTCAACTCCTGCTGAGTTTGCAGCCTGTCAGCCTGCCCTACAGAATTCAGACTTGCCAGGTCCCACTATTGCATGAGCAGATTCCTTAAAATAAATCTCCTTACACACACACATACATGCACTCACACACAATCTCCAATAGCTGCTATTTCTGTAGAGAACCCTGGCTGATACAGTAGCCAATCAAGGTACTGAAGTTGCAGACACTCTTTTAACTTAAATAGAAAAAGAAGGATAAACTAAAAAGTAGAAGAAAAGAGTAGAACCAGTTTCCGATTTGACTCTCTTTCTGAGTTATTTTCTCATTTCTCAAAGTGTGTTTCAGAGAACACTACTTCTTTGACAACTAATAAATAGAAGCATAGGTTTTGTGTCAGAAAGTTTGGGAAACTCTTCAAATATATCCCTCCCTTCGATTATACTGTGGCTTATAATGCCTCAAGAAATGCTCAGAAATATGTCTAACTTAAGATATTGAAACTCTTCCAGAAGTTGATGACCACAAATTCTCTCTTTATATTTATCCTATTTGTAAATAAAGAAACCATTAATCACTAATAATATGCAGGAATTAACTATAAAATATTTTTAAACCCCTGAAATTCAATTTTTTTAAAATTATTCACTAAATTTATTTAACTCTTAATGTTTTTCTGGTTTTATGAACACATAATAGAAATAAATTAGTATTTTCATGTGAACTAATATCATAGCATCAGACACAGTGTTCTGAAGAACAAACTTTGGGAAATCCTTCTTTCATCTATCCGTTGCTTTGAGATTGCAACAGTTCATTATCCTTAGAAATGCATGTACATTAATAAAGCGTTTTGCCATGCTGGAGAAAAGCATGAGATTTGAAGAATATGTAAGTTTGATTTTCATTCCTGAAGATGGAAGAAGAGTTGATGGTTTTGAGCTGTGGTGCTGGTGAAGAATGCTTAAATACCGTGGACTGCCAAAAGGACTAACAAATCTGTCCTGGAAGAAATGCAGCCAGATGCTTCTTGGAAGCAAGAATGGCCAGACTTCAAATTACCTACTTTGGTCATGTTGTCAGAAGGGACCATTATCTGGAGAAGGATGTCACGCCTGGTAAAATGGAGGGTCAATGAAAGAGGAGAAGGCCCTCAATGAGATGGATAGACATGGTGGCTGCAGCAATGGGCTGAGGTAGTAGGGGTAGGGAAGCTGGCACAGGATCGGGCAGTGTTTCGTTCTGTTGTACACAAGGACACTATCAGTCAGAGATGACCTGACGGCACATAACAACAACAACTTCCCGACTATATATTAGACAAGTCACTCAATCTTCCTCAGTCTCAATTTCTTCATCTATAATCTGGAGATAATAATCATTATTGTCATAAGAATTACATGAGAAAGTAAATGTGAAAGTTATTTATCAACTGTGAATTACTAACAAATATTAATTAAAATAATATTACCTAAATAGTCTTGTGAGAATAAAATATTCTGGTAGCGTAGTGCCTAAGGCACTTGACTGCTAACCAGAAGGCTGGTGGTTCAAACCCACCAGCCATTGCTCGGAAGGAAGATGGGGCAATCTACTTCTGTAGTGATACTGCCTAGGAAACCCAAGGAGGGGTAGCTATGAGTAGGGTCTGACTCAACGGCACATAACAACAACAACAACAGTGAAAAAATATGTCAAATAATATATTTTTACTTCTAAAACATATATTTATATACCTACCTGTCCTAATGCCCAGCTATCTCCAAATACCTGGGCATTTCTCACTTCCAAGTTATTAGATGTGGTCATGTCATTTGAAGTACATTTGTCAAAGTTTCCACACAGTCCTCCTAGTTTGTTCTAAAGTAAAAAATTGTCGCCATTAGTCTATATTTATTTTAACATTTAAGGAACCGTAGTCACTGAAACTTTTGAAAAATGTTTATTTGCTTGGTAGAGGGTCAATGCAAAGAGGAAGACACTCAACAAGATGAATTGACACAGGACTGCAACATTGCACTCAAACATAGCAATGACTGAATGGCACAGGACCAAGCAGCATTTCGTTCTGTTGTACTGTGAGTTGGAACGGACTTGACAGCTCCTAACAAAAACATATCTATTTAATTATTAAATTACTTCCAAAATGTCTCCCCATCCCCCAAATTTTATATATCCATACTTATCAATATCTTAGCATTGATACAACTAATAACACAAATAACTTCAAAAAGTATAATACAATGCACAATGTAACACAACTATCAAGCATTTTACACACATATATGTGTATGTGTATATATAATTGATGTATGTGTGTGTGTGTATACAACACTTTTATTCTGATGGTAGGCCTACATCTTGATATGCTTAAGATTTGGTAATTCTATAAATGTTGAAATATTTTTACAGATTATACTTTGAAAAGCCAATTATTCAAAGCATAACTTTGAAAGAAAAAGTCATACTTAACATTCATAAATCATGCCATGATGGGACAAAATAAATGAAATACAAATTCTAGTCTAGATTCTGATTTTATCTCATTTGTTTGAAAGGTTGTTTTGAGTCATGAAATCTTTATTGCAATTGCCACATGGACTTTTCATGTCAACTATATTCATTGGATTTTTTTCAAAAGTAAGTAAAAAATTGGGGGAAAGATATGGAGTAAGAGTTCAGATATGGATAATCTTCCAAAAACAATGGATCTCTTCTTTAATACCTTGAATTTAAACATACTGAACTCTCTTCTTTATGTACTGAAGAATGAGATACAGCCCTTCATTAATAATGATTCCCGTTGCCAGCAAATCAATTCTGACTCATAGCAACACTACAGGACAGAGTAGAACTGCTTCATAAGGTTTCCAAGGTTATAATCTTTGCAGAAGCAGACTGCCATATCTTTCTCCCATGACTAATGGTATAGTATATAGCATATGTCTTCAACAAAGCAGACAAAAATCCTGGGATCATGACTGCCATGGTCACTGATTACTACAGGGCCTCTACTCTCAGAAGCCAGAACAACATTAAAAGAAAGTGGTCATCCAAAAGCTGAGGCAGTGGAAAGGGGGAATATAGAAGAATAAGTGGTTAATTTATTTCCAAAAAGTAATGAAGAGAAGATGCATGGAAAACATTAGTTGAAGAAGTATGGCAATAAAGTAAGATTATTTTAGCATTATTAAAGATCCCAACAAACACCAGGGAAAAAAAGTTTCAAGTTTTATCCCTCTTAAGGTAAAAATATATACTAACTCTAATATACTATCATATCTTAAATGTGTTGTTGTTAGTTTCCATCTGTTGTTGTTGTTGCTGTATGCCATCGAGTCGGCCCCGACTCATAGTGACCCCTCCTTGGGTTGCAAAGGCAGTATCACTACGGAAGTAGATTGTCCAACCTTCCTTCTGAGGGGTGGCTAGTGGGTTTGAACCGCCAGCCTTCTGGTTAGCAGTCAAGTGCCTTAGGCACTACGCTACCAGAGCTCCTAGTTTCAATCTAGTGACTCTAATTTATAGCAATTCCATGTGTGCCGAGTAGGACTATTCCATAAGATTTTCAAGGGAGTGACTTTTCAGAAACAGATTGTTGATCTGTTTTCTGAGGTAGATGCTTCTGGATGGTTCTCTAGTGCTGCTCTAACAGAAAATTTCACAAGTGGGTGGCTTTCAAAAATAGGGATTTATTCTCTTACAGTTTAGGAGGTTAGAAGTCCAAGTTCAAAGTGCCACCTCTAAGGGCTGGGTGAAAGTCCATCAACCTCGGGCTTCACTCTGCCTCTTGCTCCTGGCCCACTGATGCTGGAGACTTCTCTTAACTCAAATACCTGCTGGCTGCTAGGCTGACAAACCCAAGGTTAACAAGTAAAATGGCACAGTCCCAAAATTATCAAGCAACATGGTAGGCCACTAGTTCAAGTCCAGAAATAGTCTCAAGATCAGCAGATAACATGGCAGGCCACTAAGATGAAGACTCAGCCAAATGCAGGATCCAGATGTGTCAAAAAGCTAGAGACCTTCCTCAACATTTTTGTCTAATATACAGGGAGCAGACCACATCCCTAAGGCAGAGCTACTCAGCTGTTCACAGTAGATTCCACCATGGAGTTGATTACCAGTCTCATCATGGAGAGTAACTATATCCAGCTGCTCAGCCACTCAAAACTAGGCTGAAAACTAGTTAAAGCCCATAACCTTAACTACCACAACTGCCAACCTTTTGGCTAGTAGTCGTATGTTTAACCATTTGCACCATCCTTTAAAATGTTTCTTTTCATTTCAGTTTTATGAGAATATGTTGTAATGTGCAAACTTTCCTCTAATTAACCACAGATTATATCCATGAGTCTCAATATCAATTTCAGAAAAACTGGCTTTTGTTAAGAACATAAATGTAAAAGGCAAAATGTAATTTCTTTTAGTGCATCTCATTTAGAGCTTAGGCTGACTTACCTTCCACTGTGGTCCAACTTTGATATGAATGGTTGTCTTTTTATCCCAAAGAATAGTGATATCTTCCTCTGGAAAGTACACTACTGTATAGTAGCCAGCATTCCAAAGTTGGTACGTAGGATTATTTTCCAGAAAAAAACCTAATCGCTTCTTTAAAAGAACATAATAAAGAAGAAAATGAATTCTACAGTCTCTAGAAACAAAACATATAAAATTAATTACATTGTTATCTATCAAGAAATATCTATATACTAGTATTTTGTTAGGCATTGTCTTTTCTGAATTCTATAGAATAAAACATAAAAAAAGGAAATATGTAAAATTAGAAGAGCCCTGGTGGCACAGTGGTTAAGCATTCAATTGCTAAGAGGTCGGTGGTTTGAATCCACCAGCTGCTCCATGTGAAAAAGATGTAGCAGTTTGCTTCCATAAAGGTTTATGGCCTTGGAAACCCTATGAGTAGTTTTACTTTGTCTTACAGGGTTGCTTTAGATGGCAGTGGGTTTGGTTTTTTTGGTTTTACATAAAATTAGAGAACCAATCACAACCTGGTAGATGGGCTGAACGTGAATAAATGAACAAAGGAAAAGAAGGCATTTCAGTTACAGAAAATGGCATAAACAACAATATGGTTATGGAGGTCATACAGCATCAATCCTGCCTAAAAAGAGATTTTAATCACATCAATGATGAACAAGTAATATTGGAGGCTAAAGATGGTGGCCTCACCTGTGAAAGAGAGAAATTTGGCCCTATTGATATTTATTATGAGTTAAGGATAGCATGGCTGTAGTCTCCTGACTTTTTAAAATATTTATTGAAAACTATAACTAAGTACTGTGGGAGACTTCCAGGAATTCACAATCAAGTGAAAATATTTATATGGGATAGTGTGGGTATTTTTGTTTTGTTTCCAGGGTTGGTTTACATCAGTTATTCTGATACAATGCACATCTTTTCTATTTGCCAGTAGACACAATATTCATCCTTTTCATTACACGAGACAGTTTACTACAAGAAAGACAACTGTTTTGGTCACATGGAGATGCCATACTCCTTACATTTTGGATTAGGAAGTAAAGACACTTCTGTTTAGAAGAGTGAAACATCATGAATTGCTCAAAAAAAAAAAAAAAAAATGTGTCAAATTATCTTTATAAGAGCATTTGTATTTTCTCTTAAGTTGTTTTTAACACATCCTTATTCCCAGAGAGAACCTTCACCTATAAATGAGTACCCAGCTGATGGCTGTATCAAACATCTGTAATTACTTCAAAAAGATATCAAGATGCCTATGGGCACTCTGTTTTGCTCAAAGCTTGATTGTTGCCTGGTTTGTCTTAAGGGTTCTGGCTGAGATACAGGTTCTAGAGCAGTGGTTTTCAAACTTTCACATGCAGGAGAACTGAGTCCCCATTAACATCCTCACCCAAGATATGCCATTGATTGAGGCAGGACCCAGACACCAGCACTTATACTCCTAATGATTTTAATGAAGTTTCAAGACCAAACTTGGAGCAACACTCAAAATTTCACAAAAGGGTCATTTTTCAAAGGCCATTTGTCACATCATATCACTCCCAAATCCAAACTTTCTTACCTGTAAAATAAAGTTCAAATAGCTTATCAAGCCATTCAAGGGCCTCCAGGTAGAACCCAGTCCCCTCATCTATTGTGTATGCCCTGGTGCCCCTGCATGCTGTTACCTCCTGCTCTCAGTCTTTGTCACACCCTCCGTTGTTCATCCTAATAAACTGTGTTTCAACCAAACTAAAAGGAGCTCTAAATCCCTTGTAGTTCTCCCAACATGCCATTTTTCTTTTTTAGTTATACTTTTTGAATGTATTCGTTCCTCTGTATTTATTGTCATCCTACTTCCTCTCTTCACCCAGCTAACACTTACTCATCCTTTAAGGGTGAGTTCAGACTCCTTTCATCCAGAGCATGTCTTCAGAGCCTTCAAAAATGAGGGTCGAGAAGGAAAGGAGAAGAACCATTTCTTGAAATTCATTATCTCATTTAATCCTCATATAAACTTAAGAAGTGGATTCTATAATTAGCCCAAATTTACAGATGGGAAAACTGTAGTTTTGAGAAATTAAGTAAACTTATCCAGATGATACAGGTGTCAGGAATTCTAAGTTGGTTCTGGTGGACTCCAAAGTCTGTGCTCTTAACCGCTACCCTAAACCTACAAAGCTATTTTGGATATTCCTCCCAGAGATCTTTCATATTACCTTGTACATACCCCTGCCATAACACATCATCCTGAACATTCTTATTTACTGAGTATAAGTTCTTTAAAGGTAAGCACAGTCTCTTTTCATCATTATAGCCAATACTTAGCACATTTTTATATATAGTAGGCATTATGGAATGGCCACTGCTGGCACAATGGTTAAAACACTCAGCTGCTAACTGAAAGGTCAGTGGTTTGAATCCACCCAGCAGCTCCACAGGAAAAAGACTTGGCAATCTGCTCCTGTAAAGATTACAGTCTATGAAACCCTATGGGGCAGTTCTAGTCTGGCCTATAGGGTCACTATGAGTTGGAATCAATAGTACACAACCACAACAATCATTACGGATAAATGAAAGAATTTTATTCATTCATTTAAAGTAGGCAGGCTCAAAGGACACAGAATAAACAAGGGACACATTGGTTACAATTCTCATGGACCTGATAGACTAATGAGGAAGACACAACTTACCGAGTGTTTTCATTTTAAAGGTCAGCACAATGTCTTTATGTCATTATAGCCCATAATTAGCACATTTTTAATATATAGTAGGCATTCTTGAATAAGCCCTGGTTGCACAATGGTTAAAGCAATCAACTGGAAGTGATTGCCCTGAAGTGTGATGCATGTTACAATAGAGTGCTAGAGGGCATGGAGAGGAGCTCCCTGGAGGAAGTAGGTTGACACTTATCACTTGAGTATAAGTAAATGCAAATGTAGATCAAAGCAGAAACAATGATCTTCATGAAAGACCAGAAGGGAGAGAAAGGGTATTTAAAAAACTGATACAATTTCTGGAATAAACACTTGAAGAAGAAAGTGATGAATGGTAAGGCAGAAGTCCTCACCACACTGGTGAGGACTTGTAAGGGAAATGGGAACCTTTTTGGGAGTTTGGAAGCACCAGAGCTATGAGATTAGATTTCCATTTTAGAAAAACATCCTGACTGTGAAGTGGCAGGATGAATTAGAAGGGAAGAACCAAAGTTAGAAGCCACGAGTTCAGATTGAAGGCTATTAAAGTAATCCAGGTAAGAGATGACAATTGCTGGTGCCGGGATGGTGAACATGGTAATGGAGGAAAGAGGAAAGAATTAAGAAAATGGAGACCTTGAGTTCCAGTAAGATGGCAGAATAAGCAGACAGACTGCACAGACCCTCTTCAACAAAGAAAAAGGGAACCAATTAACACAGATACAGAAGATAATCCTGGAGCCCTGAGCTTTGAAGGGAAGGATATAGAAGTGGACT
>NW_006921962.1:2473581-2490191 GCF_000298275.1 Orycteropus afer afer
TTTTTTTTTTTGGTCATTCTTCCTGTGTGTTTATATGGTGTACTTTTTGTCCACTTGGTTTTACTTTTTTGATGGTTTTTCAATTGTTGTTTTTGTCTAACTGAGTGGGAGACAGCAACAGTGCCCATACGACAAAACTACACCCTCACCTTCTGTAGCTCCATTTACTGACTGAGAGCCACCACTTCCTTCTCCACGACCTGGCCAACAACAAATGACCACCAAGAAGAGCCTGACTCACTCTCAGCTGCTCTTCACAAACAGTAAACAGAGATCTAAATACAACAATATCACAATGCCTCAAGACAAAAGACCATCACAGTCCACACAAAGAAGCAAGATAAAGTGATAGAAACAAGGGAGAAGGATGCAGACCCAGAACACATCCTTGAGGCAGAAGCAGCATTGGAAGTCGTTGATAAGGAATTCAAAAGAATTATATTTAGGCATCTTCAAAGGATTGAGAGACAGATCAAGGAAAACAATGATAAAATTAAGGAAAACATAGACAAAACCCTAGAAAAATTTCAGAAGAAAATACAAGAACAAAATGACAAAATAAATGAAAAATTAGAAATGATACAAAATCTACAGATAGAAATCCAGAATACTATGCTAAATTTTCAAAAAAAGATAAAACATTGAAAGGGCAAAGGAGTAGAATCAAATCAATTGAAGACAGAATTAATGAGATTTAAGACAAACACTGGAATACTTCTTTGGAAAGGGGTCGATCAGAAAAAAAAAGATCAAAACAAAATGAAGAAAGCCTAAGGTTCATGTGGGATACCATCAAAAGGAATAACCTATGTGTAATCATAATTCCAGAACAGGAAGAGAAAAAGAAAACCACTGAGAAAATTGTCCAAGGTTCATTAGAAGAGAACTTCCCTGATATGGTGAAAGATGAGAATATATTCATTCAGGAAGTCCAATGAACTCGAAACAAGCCCCAAAAGAAAATCACCAAGACATACCATCATCAACTCATAAAACCAAAGACAAAGAAAGAATCCTGAAAGCAGCATGGGAGAAACAAAAAGTTACTTACAAGGGACAACAAATAAGAATAAAGTCTGATTTCTCAGCAGAAACCATGCAGGCAAGAAGGCAATGGGATGGTATATATAAACCTTGAAAGAGAAAAAATTCCAACCAAGAATTATATATCTGGCAAAATTGTCCCTCAAATATGATGGTGAAATTAGGAGATTTCCAGATAAGCAGAAATTAAGAGAAGTTATTAAAACCAGACCAGCTTTATAAGAGATAGTAAAGGGACTCCTTTGAACAGAGAACCAACAATAACAAACAACAACTGATCATTAATACACAAGATGACATAACCCAGAAATCAATACTGCTGTGGAAGTATCCAAAGTAAAACCCGCTTACAAAATTGTCAGGGAACCAGAGACATCAATTGGTAAATGAGGACAACTACAAACCAAAAAGAGGGAAAAAATAGTGTAATTACAGAACTTCTAAATGGTGAGGAAGTCAAGAGAGCTGAAAGATAGAATGGACTGTTCTAAACTTGGAGAGAAAATTATAAATCACTTGTTAACCTCAAAGAATAATGATAAACCTTCACATCACAGTAAAAAAGAGGACAAGCACAAATACTTAGCAAATACTAAAACAACAACAACAAAGGAAATGATAACATGATTCATAAACACAATGAGCTCAGCACAAAAAATTATATGAAACAAAGAAACCAAGAACACCATGAAAAAAAACATAACAAAATGACAGCAACCAATTCACACTTGTCAATAATTACACTAAATGTTAATGGATTAAATGAACTACTCAAAAGACGAAGAGTTGCAGAGTGGATAAAAAAACATAACCCATCAATATGCTGTTCACAAGAGACACACCTTAGAGACAAAGACAAAAGACTAAATATCAAAGGTTGGAAAAAGATATATCAGGCAAATGGAAACCAAAAAGAGTGGGAGTGGCAATATTAATTTCTGATAAAATTGACTTTAAGACAAAAATTACAATATGATACAAGGAAAGACATTATATAATGCACTGTAAAATGATACAACCACTGTGGAAAGCTGTACGGTGATTCCTTAAAGAGTTCGAATTAGAAATACCATTTGACCCAGCCATTCCATTACTAAGTATATATCCTCAAGAAGTGAGAGCCGGGACAAGAACAGATATACAGACACCCATGTTCAATGCAGCACTGTTTTCAATAGACAAAAGATGGAAACAACCTAGGTGCCCATCAATAAAAGAATGGATAACTGAACTATGGTACATACACACAATGGAATACTATACAACCCTAAAGAACAATGTAGAATCTGCAAAACAGCACATAACATGGATGAACTTGGAGGACATTATGCTGAGTGAATTAAGTCAGTCACAGAAGGACAAATATTTTATTAGTCCATTATTGTAAAAAGTCAAGGAATGGTTTAATATGGAAGGAAATTTTCTTTGTTGGTTACCGGGGATAGAAGGGGAAGGGAGGGAACACTGTTAGAATAGGTAGAGACAAGTATTGATCTGGGTGAAGAGAAGGGCAATGTACAGAATGTGAGTGATCAACATGGTGTCACTGAGGAAGAAGAAGACATAGAGGGGTACATGAGAGGTACAGACAACAAAATTGAACCCTTTTGCACATACAAAATGAATGAAGGTATACATGGATATACAAGTGGATAGATGGGAGAACAGGCTGAACTATTAGGTGTGTCTATGCAGGGGATAATGTGCCCAAGACCATGGGCAGGGTTGGCAGACAATGTATCTACAAGTGTATTTCTATGTTCTGTAAGAATCTCCAAGTTTATAGTAGAGCAGACAAGGGGCAGGTTGTAGTCACTTCTTGGCCACAGCCAGCTACCCAGAAGGAGTGAGTAGTTGGACCTGTGGGCTCGGGACCATAGTCACAGGGGACATCAAGCCCATTTGGCATAACATACTACACAAAACATTGTTCCATATCCTCCTCTGGCAAGTACCGACTGGGATCTTAAAAGCTTACAAGCAACTATCTAGATGCAACAATGGGTCTCTCCTCGTCCAGAGCAAAGAAGAATGAAGATAACCAAAGATGCACGGAAATAATTAATCCAAGAGACTGGTACACCATGTGATCCTCAGCCTATGAGACTATGAGACCAGAGGAAACAGATGGTGCCCACTGTCAACCACTTGGAAGGGGATCTACATAGGAGATCCTGGATAGTGTGGGAGAACAATGTGGAACAAAACTCAAAATCATTAAAAATAAAGGGGGTGGGGGGACCAGGTTTTCTGGTTTGATAGAGTCTGATGGAACCACTGAGACTATGGCCCCTTGCTACCCTTCAGGTCTAGAATTGAATTCATTCCTGTGGCTTCCAGCCAAACAAAAGACAGGTATATTAGCTGAATATTTATGTTAGGTAGATATACTCCTTGGAGAGAACAGTCATAGGAGAATAGAAGGGCTGTGGACGCACAGGGAGACAGCTCAGGGAGCAGGAGTGCATGGGAGGGAAGGACACAGGGAAGAGAAAACTATGGGGAGGAAGTGGGAAGGGAGCTGTTGCATTGTGGGAAATTGCAGTTAATGTCATGAGACAAAATGTATGGGAGCTGCTGTATGGAGAGTGAATTTGCTCTGTAAATTTTCACCCAAATGACAATAAAAAAAGAAAATGGAGAACTAGTTTGCAGCAAAAGACATAAGTTAGTATAATTTACTAAAACCACGTAAAATGGCTAAGAAAAAAATGTAGATCTTGTAATCACATACAGAGAAAATACTCCAAATTAGTTTCATTATAAGTATCCTCAGAACAAGTTAAAATGATTCTAAAAGAAATACTTTACTAACCTGTTTATAAGGAGTATCATTCAGGTAAATTTCAGTGTCCCCAACTGAAATCAAAACACTTTTAGAACAAACAATATCGTTGTCAAAGCATTTTTTGTTCTGGGCAATGACAGATATATCCAAGTCATCTGTACTCTGCAATATCAAAAATATTTTATTACTACAAATATCTGCAATATACATATATAATTTTACTTATTTTAAAATATCTTAAGGATTAAGATATATAATGGATTGCATTAATATTGAAATATTACTTATCTTTAAAATAAAAATGTTTATAACTAATAATGTGAAGAATTTTTTAGAAATATACCAGCATAGCTAAATCTTTAAACACTTACCTAAAATATCTTCAAATAAAATTTTGTTCTAACAAAACATTTTTCCATTGCATTAATATAGCTTTAATTTATCAACCATTAACATATTTTTCTCTCTGTAAATATCCAAGGGAGCTCTGGTAGTGTAGTGCTTAAGGCATTTGACTGCTAACCAGAAGACTGGCGGTTCAAACACACCAGCCTCTCCTAGGAAGGAAGGTTGGGCAATCTACTTTGGTAGTGATACTGCCTTGGAAATGCAAGGAGGGATCACTATAAGTAAACATCTAAGAGGACAATCTGTCTCTTATGAGAATTTTTAAATAAATATTTCCATCTAGACATCATGTTCTTTATTTATTTTAAGGAATTTTCTGGCTAAATAGTTTTTTACTTACAGATTAAATTCAAGTATATACAAAGCTTTGGTATTTGTTCATAAATAGAATAACACATATCCTTTGAGGGCTTGCTTTGAACTGTTGTTGTTCTTTGGTGCCAACAAGTCATCTCCTACTCATAGTGACACTACGGACAGCAGAATGAAACACTGCCCAGTCCTGTGCCAGCCTCATGATCTTTGCTATACCTGAGTCCATTGTTGGAGCCTGCATCTGTCCATCTCGTTGAGGGCCTTCCCTTTCCTTGCTGACCCTCCACTTTACCAAGCATGATATCCTTCTCCAGGGAATGGTTCCTCTTGACAACATGACCAAAGTAGGTGAAATGAAGTCTGGCCATTCTTGCTTCCAAGGAGCATTATGGCTGCACTTCTTCCAGTAGAGGTCTGCTAGTCCTGTTAGCAGCCCATGGTACTCTTAGCTTTCTACTCCAACACCACAACTCAAAAGTATCAACTCTTCTTCAGTCTTCCTTATTCATTGTCCAGCTCTCACATGCTGAAGAGATGATTGAAAATACCATGGCTTGGGTTGGGCATACCTTAGTCTTCAAGGAGCCATCTTTGCTCTTCAGCACTTGAAAGAGGTATTTTGCAGCAGATTTGCCTAATACAATGTGTCACCTGATGTTGTGACTGCTGCTTCCATTGGTGTTGATTGTAGAAACAAGTAATATGAAGTCTTTGACAATGTCAATCTTTTCTCCATCCACTGTGAAGCTGTTTATTGGAGAAGCTGTTTATTGTGAGAAATTTTGTTTTCTTTATATTGAGGTGTAATCCATACGCAGACTATAGTCTTTAATCTTCATCAAGAAGTGCTCCAAGTCATCCTCACTTTCAGCAAGTAAAATTGTGTCATCTACATATCTCAGGTTGTTAAGGAGTCTTCCTCCAATCCTGATGCCATGTTCTTCTTCATATAATCCAGCTTCTCCGATTATTTGTTCAGCATAAAAATTGAATAAGTATGGTAAAAGGATGCAACCTTGACACACTCCATTCTTGATTTGGAACCAGAAGTATCCCCTTGTCCTCTTCGAATGACAGCTTCCTAATTGATGTACACGTTCCTCATGAGTACAATTAAGCATTCTGGAATTCCCATTCTTCTCAATGTTAGCCATAATTTGTTATGATTCACACAATTGAATGCTTTTGCATAGTCAATAAAACACAAGTAAACATCATTCTGGTATTCTTTACTTTCAGCTAAGATATATCTGACATCAGCAATGATATCCCTCATTCCATGTCCTCTTCTGAATACAGCTTGCATTGCTGGAAGTTCTCTGTCAATATACTGCTGCAACTGTTTTTGAATTATCTTCAGTAAGATTTTACTTGCATGTGATACTAATGATATTGTTCAATAATTTCCACATTCTTTGGGAAACTTTCTTTGAAATGGGTACAAATATTGAACTTTTCCATTCAGTTGGCCAGGTAGCTGTTTTCCAAATCTCCTGGCATAGCTGAGTGAGTGCCTCCAGTGCGGCATCCATTTGTTGAAACATCTCAATGGGTTTTCTGTCAATTCCTGGAGCCTTGTTCTTCTCCAATTCTTTCAATGCAGCCTCAACTTCTTCCTTCAATACCATTGGTTCTTGATCATATGTCACCTCCTGAAATTGATGAACATTGACCAATTCTTTTTGATACAGTGACTCTGTATTCCTTTCATCTTCTTTTGATGTTTCCTGTATCAGTCAATATTTTGCTCATAGAATCTTTCCATATTGCAACTCAAGGCTTAAATTTTTTCTTCACTTCTTTCAGCTTGAGAAATGTCAAGTGTGTTCTTCCCTTTTGGTTTTCTAACCCAGATCTTTGCACATTTCATTATAATAATTGATTTTGTCTTCTTGAGCTGCTCTTTGAAATGTTCTGTTCAACTCTTTTATCTTGTCATTTCTTCCAATTGCTTTAGCTACTCTCCCCTCAAGAACAAGTTTCAGAGTGTCTTCTGATATTCATTTTGGTCTTTTCTTCCTTTCTTGTCTTTCTAGTGACCTCTTGCTTTTTTCTTGGATGATATTCTTGATGTCATCCCACAATTTCTCTGGTTTTCAGTCATTAGTGTTCAATACATCAAATCTATTTTTTAGATTGTCTCTAAATTCAGGAGGGATATTATCAAGGTCATATTTTGGCTCTCATGGACTTGTTTTAATTATCTTCAACTTCAACTTGAACGTACATATGAACAGTTGATGGTCTATTCCACAATCAACTCCTGGCCTTGTTTTGGCTGAAGATATTGAACTTCTCCATCACTTCTTGCCACAGATGGAGTCAATCTAATTCCTATGTATTCCATTTGGTGAAATCCACCTGTATAGCCATTGTATATGTTGTTGAAAACAGATATTTGCAATGAACAAGTCATTGGTCTTGCTAAATTCTATCATGTGATCTCTAGCATTATTTCTATCACCAAGGCCGTATTTTCCAACTACTGGTGACTTCTCTGTTTCCCACTTTTGCATTCCAGTCACCAGTGATAATCAATCAGTGATAATGATTGCACGTTTGGTCAATTTAAGACTTCAGAATTTGGTAGAAATCTTTAATTTCCTCATTTTTGGCTTTGGTGGTTGGTGCATAGATTTGGATAATAGTAGTGTTAACTGGTCTTCCTTGTAGGCGTAAAGATGTTATCCTATCACTTACAGCATTGTACTGCTGGACAGATCTTGAAACAGTCTTTGTGTGACAAAGAATGTCACACCATTCCTCTTTTATTTGTCATTCACAGCACAGCAAATCATGTGGTTGTCTGATTCAAAATAGCCAAAACCAGTCCATTTCAGATCACTAATACTTAGGATATCAATCTTTATGTGTTCCATTTCATTTTTGACAACTTCTGATTTTCCTAATTTCATACTTTATACATTCTATGTTCCAATTATTAATGGATGTTTGCAGCTGTTTCCACTCATTTTGAATTGTGTCATATCAGCCAATGGAGGTCCCAAAAGCTTTACTCCATCTATATAATTAAGGTCATCTGTACTCTGAGGAATCAGCTCTTCCGCAGTCATTTTTTGAGTGCCTTCCAACCTGATGGGCTCATCTTCTAACACTATATCAGACAACATTTCAGGGCAATTCATAGTTTTCAGTAATATATCATACAGTGTTTCACTGCTATTCATAAGGTTTTCACTGGCCAATTGTTTAAGTGGATGGCCTCTTTCTTCTTCCAAGTCTGTCTTAGTCTGGAAGTTCTGCTGAAACCTCTCCACCATGGGTAACCTTCTTGGCATTTTGCAACACCAGTTGCATAGCCTGGCCTTGACTAAAGCCACCCTAGAAGCCCTGAGCCATACACCCACCTACCTACCCAGGGCCCAGCCTTGAACCAGGAACTTTATATATGTCATCTCATTTAATTTTTACAATTAAAAAAAAATCTAATTAGGTAATTTTTAAAATTATTTCCGTTTTACAGATCAGAAAACTAAAGTTAAGAATTAAGTGACTGTCCAAAGACACTTAGCTAAATAAGGGCAGAGACAAGAATTCAACACTCTAACCTGTTTGTATGCCCACTGTAAAGAAATTAAGGCAATCTGATGGTGCAGTGGTTAAAGCACTCAGAAGGTAGCCAAACATCAGTGGTTGGGCCCACCAACCACTCTACAGAAAAGAGATGAGGCAGTTTGCTTATGTAAAGATTTATAGCCTGAGAAACACTATTGGGCAATTCTTTCTTCTCTGTTCTATAGGGTTGCTATGAGTCAGATTTGACTCTATAGTAGTGGGTTTGTAAAGAAATTGTAAGGGTATAATGATGGTTGAACAGAAAATTCTGATTTAGGTTATTGTGAATCTTTAGTTTCTGAGAATATTATTTAGTTTCAAATACTCTAACACTCTCACTTCTGTTAGCTCCCATTCTTGGCCTTCTATCTGTTAAGAGGAAATTCTTACCTTAGATTTTATTCTCTCTTAGAATGAGGGAGCTCTGGTAACCAGAAGGCTGGTGGTTCAACCCCATCAGCCACTCCTCAGAAGGAACATGGGGCAATCTACTTCCATAGTGATACAGAAGGGTTCACTATGAATCGTTTCCGACTCAATGGCACATAACAACAACAGAATGAGGGTTTCTAATTTGGTATCCTGGTTTCATGGATACCCTTTCGATGTTCTACAGAACCTAGAAATTCATTGCAAAACATTGTTCATGAATATATGTACTTTTTTTAGGGAATGAGCCCATGGTTTTCATCAAATTCTCAAAGTGGCTCTTTTCACCCAAGGAAATAGAACCCACTTCTCTAGGATTTCTTCCACTAACAGACGATGGTGAGAATCTCATCACAAGAAACGTGGCATTTCTCTTTGAGCTCACTGAGCATTTCTTGAAATATTTCCTGAATATTTTTCACTTTTGACCATATGGGTCAGTATTTATATTCATAGTGAGGAAAGTCATTCAATGTTTGGAAATCATATAAGTTTTGGTACATATTTTTCATATTTAGTTTTTCGTATCACCAGCAATATGAACATTATTTCAATGTATTTCTTAGTTTGGTTAAATTCTTCCTGTCCCATTATCAGTTACTAGAATAGTGCCTAGAAGATAAGTTTTTAACAAATAATGTTGACAGAGTAAGTAATGTGTCCCTCTGTGACCCATCCCCCCCCCCCCCCGCCTTAGGAGCTGACAGCTTTTGCTTCTTTGGAAACAATCCTTTTGCAAAGCATTGCCTACATTTTGAGAGGGAAAATAATAAGGCTCATTAAGATGATTGTTGCATGTACTACTCAAAAAATAATAATGCCACACTTTCCTGCCTTTATAAATGATTTCCTAAGAAGAAAAAGAAAAAGAAAAAAAGAATGTAACTCAAGGTTTTGTTTAGCTCTTCCTCTTAGGAAGAGCTATTTGGATTAGGGATGTGAAAAGCTGGCTGAAAGGCTTTCCATTACCATGACATTTCTATTACTATTAATTAAAGTGCCTCAGTGTTAGCCTTATTCATTGTATTTAATTATAAACTCCAAGAAATACTCTATGTTGTATGGCCTGTCTTATAATATTATGCTATGTTACTAACAGTAACTTGCAACAACACCAGTTTCCAAGAGTTACATCTCTAAATCTCCATTTCTAATGCATTTCAAGTTAATATTAGATTTGGAGGTAATACTACAAATTTGCTAATCAACATAGTAAGTAATGGTTACAAAGCTAGAAGTGAAGAGTCAACATCAATATGGCACATGGAAACTTCAAAACTCTTTGTTCTCTAGTGCTAAAAATCTTATCAAGAATATTTTCCTGAATGATTACAAAAAATATACCAACAACTCTCAAGTTAGTACTAGATATGTACTGATATGTCTGCCTTAGCACCTGTCACAGACCTTAGCATCTGTCATAGCTCCAGCCCTTTTAAGGGTAACTATCCCATGAAGGCCCCAGCTGATGTAGCAGACTCACCAGCCATGTTTTATATCCCATAACTATTGGCCCCAAGAACAGAATATTCATAGATAGGCCAAGATGCTGGAGAAACTCTAGCCAATCATATTATCCCTCATATTTGAACTAAAAAAGACTAGTTTTTTAAATAAATAAATAATAATAAATAATAGGAGTTGTTTTTCATTAAGTAAGTAAAGACAAAGAGAGGTTATTTGGTAAAGTAGTAGCTGAGGATATGCGAGCAAGCTGAACCTATAAGGAAGCAGAAACAATGACTGAATGGAAGCAAAAGTAAAGACACCAAGAAGAGAGTTATACAAGTGGGCTCAAGTAAGCAGAACACAGAGCAGTCACATAGAGATTGGTCATTTGCATTACTTTCACCAGAACACCCAAGAACTCTCACTGCCTGGCAAAAACAATCTTTCAGCTTCCACCTCACAAGGTGAACTATTTACAAAGTGAACTAAGGTTCTTGTTCTAGGATTTCCTTGGATCTTGCTCTTGTCACTGGGTGGTGCAAATATTTAGCACACTCAGCTGCTAACTGAAAAATTGGTGATTTGAGTTAATACAGAGGGACCTCAAAAGGAAGGCCTGGCAATACTCTTCCCAAAAAATCAGCCATTGGAAACCCTACGGAGAACAGTTCTATTCTGATTTTTTCTTGTCATTTTCCTTGAGGTATCATATGCAATGTACCACAACATACCTCTACTGTTCATTCCCTGAAATAACAAAAGTTTGACCAGAAAGTCACTGAGAAGGACTCTGAAGTGTTTCACTATGAAGGAAATCTATTTGAAAATACATTGATAAGGGAGAAGTGAATTATAATGGGGTAAGATATTTCATCCTTAGTGACCCAGCACCAATACCTCCACCTTCCTTGAAACTTCTTTTTTTTCTCTACTTAAAATCAGTTATAGTCTGTCTAGTTACAGCTTCTTGTTCATTAATGTCTCCCTCAGATGGTAAAATAATTGAGTAGGAAAGCTGTTGTTGTTGTTGTTATGTGCCGTCGAGTCGGTCCCGACTCATAGCGACCCCTCCTTGGGTTTCCGAGGCAGTATCACTACGGAAGTAGGATTGCCCAACCTTCCTTCCGAGGAGTGGCTGGTGGGTTTGAACCGCCAGCTTTCTGGTTAGCAGTCAAGTGCTTTAGCCACTATGCTACCAGAGCTCCTGTATGAAAGCTAGTGTCACAATAATTGCATTCTTAACAGCTCCTAGCATAAAAGCATAGAGTAGACTTATGTATTTAGTAAATTAATAAAGAAAAATATGCAGACAGCTGCCAACAAGTAGACTCCAATTCATAGCAACTTTACTTACAATGGAACGAAGCATTGCCCAGTCCTGTGTCATTCTCATGATCACTGGCATGTTTGAGTCCAACATGTTTGAGTGCAACGTAGTTGCAGCTATTGTGCCAATCCATCTTACCAAGGGTCTCCTTTGCCCTTTTTGGCCCTCTACTTCACCAAGCCTAGTGTCCTTCTCCAGTAACTGGTCACTCCTAACGATATATTCAAAGTTAAGCAAGTCACACAATGTTCTGTTGAGATCCACAGGAGTTTCATTGGCTAAATTTCGGAATATTCTTGGGCCTTTCTTCCTAGTGTCTTAGTCTGGAAGCTCTACTAAAACCTGTCCCTCAGGTGTGATATGGCTAGCATTTGAAATATTGGTGGTGTTACTTCCAATATCATAGTAACACAAAAACCACCACAGTATAACAAACTGGCAGAAGGGAGGTATAGTGACCATGCCATTAATTTGCCTTTTACTCTTGACAGAGATAGCTTTGTCTAGTTCTGTCTACATCTTTGTCTTTGCCTAAATAGCATATAATGGATTTTCCTTGATTTCTTTCTCTCTATATCTGTATTTATTTCCTATGGATACCAAAAAAAAAAAAAAAACCCTCACTGTCATCGAGTTGATTCTGACTCATAGCCACCCCCTTCAGGTTTCTGAGTCAGTAAATCTTTATGAAAGTAGATTGCCCATCTTCCTTCCATGGAGTGGTTGATGGGTTTGAACCACCAACCTTCTGGTTAGCAGTCAAATGCCTTACACTATGGATAAGAAAGTAAATAAAATAGAGTTCTGTACCTTCAAGGTATAAGATCAAAAGCAACTAAGAGTTTTGTGACAGAGATGACATGCAAATATAGAACCTTGTGAATCTCAGTGTTTTAAGAAACTCTTGAAGAAAGAAGTCGTCAATGGAAATTGTGGAGAGATCAGATGCAAAAGGCAGAAGCCAGTAGAATTACATCAGAGAAGAAAAGGGTAGAGAAGCCTTAAGATAAAAAAATGATAAAAATTTAAAAGGTATAATTGGATATAGCAGTTAGGTCATTGTTTATCTTTACAATTGAAATTTTATATGAATTTTAGATTAGGTTATGTCTTATTTAATGCTGGTGTAACAGAAATACCACAAGTGGATGGCTTGAACAAGCAGAAATTAATTTTCTCACAGGTTGTTGTTGTTGTTGTTGTTATGTGCCATCAAGTCAGACTCGACTCATAGTGACCCCTCCTTGGGTTTCCGAGGCAGTATCACTACAGAAGTAGATTGCCTAACCTTCCTTCCAAGGAGTGGCTGGTGGGTTTGAACCGCCAGCCTTCTGGTTAGCAGTCAAGTGCCTTAGGCACTAGGCTACCAGAGGAAGTCTGAATTCAGGATACTGGCTCTCAGGGTAGGCTCTCTCTCTCTCTATGTCAGCTCTGGGGGAAGGTCCTTGTCTTCTTTCAACATCTGTGAGCCCAATGTCCCTTGAACATCTCCATGTGTGCTAGCAATCTTCCCCTGGGTCTAGGAGATTCTCAGCATAAGGAACCCAGGTCCAAATGATGGGCTCTGCTCCTGGCTCCTATTTCTTGGTGCACTGAGATCCCTTTCTCTGCTTGTTTCTCTTTCCTTTTATCTGTTGTAAGATAGAAGGTGATTTGGGCCACACTCCAGGGAAACTCCCTTACATTAGATCATGACCTGAGTAAGGGTATTGCATTCTACCCTAGTCCTTTACAACTGAGTGGCTGATCACATCATATCACATCACGGAGTATGATTACATCATTACATAACTGCTAAATTACATCATTATAAAACTGCCAAATTGACACATATTTTGTGGGGACGCAATTCATTCCATGACATTCCACCCTTTTGTCCCCAAAAATTCATGTCCTTACCACATGCAAAACATTTCCCCCCATCATATATATCATCCCAGATGTCTTAAATCAACTCTAAGTCCAAATTCCATTCTATGGCAAAATTTCTCTTCATCTGTGAACCTATGAAATCTATATGTATTAACTGCTTTCAAAGTACAGTGGTGGAATAAGGACAAAGTAGACATTTCCAATACAAATGGGAGAAATTGCAAGAAGGGATAATGGGCATCAAGCCAGTCCAAAACCCAGCAGAACTTCATTAGTTCTCAAGACTCGAAAATAATTCTTTATTCTCTGAGATCATCTAGGCCATGGTACTGCCCTCCAGACTCTGGGTGGTGACCATGCTGTCTGGATTCTAGGTGGAAGCCTCTTGGCCTTGACTTTAGCTGCATCTTCCAGGCCCACTGGGACAGCAACTCTGCTCCCTCAGCTTTGGGTGGCCCCATTCTCTTAGTCCAATTGAGTGGATCCAACCCCCTAAGCCCCAGTAGGCCCCAATAGGCCCTGTTCTTCTGCCCTTTGGGCATTGCAGCCTGCCCCCTCAGGATTGGACAGCAGACCAGCCCAAACCCAATGGCAGTCATGAATGGCAGCCCCACACTCCAGAAACAAGTTTGTGAATCTCTGACTCTTTGAAACAGAAGAGCCTGTGGGTCCCAGACCTTGAAACTCCAGAAGTCATGGCCTCACCCTTTAAGACTCCAAAGGTCATAGCCCTGCCCTTTGAGACTGAGACAGATATGCTTCTCTTGCTCTTTATCTCTTTAGCTACTGCTACCTCTTTCTTTAGGAGCTCTGGTAGCATAGTGCTTAAGGCACTTGACTGCTAACCAGAAGGCTGGCAAAACCCACCAGCCACTCCTCAGAAGGAAGGTTGGGCAATCTACTTCCGTAGAGATACTGCCTCGGAATCCCAAGGAGGGGTCACTATGAGTTGGGTCCGACTCGATGGCATATAACAACAACAACAACCTCTTTCTTTGGCTTTTGAGCCACTTAGAGTTCTTGGGAAGGCCCAGCCTCTACCCTGCTTGAACAAGTGTTACAAAGCTCTTTAGTCCTATCAATAAGTGCCCAGAGGCACCCCACTCTGCCAGTAAGCCTTGGCCTAAAGGTACTCATCTCTTTCACTCTGTGGATTGGCAAGCCTAGCTCCTTTGACAAGTGCTCAGAGGCACCCCAATCAGCCAGGAAGGATCCTGCCTTGAGACATTCAGCTTTGTCATTCCATGAGTCAGCTTCTATATAGTATCACATGGATATCATGGTTCTGCTGCCACCATGTCTCTTGCCACTGCTTCTTGACATCTGCATTTTCTCTGGTGTTATAGTTCTCCTCACTTCCTTCTGAGCCTTCACTAGAATTGTATCTTAGGTCCATAATTCCACCAATCGTCTCTTCAGTGCAATCTAGGTTTTTACTATAAGGTACCTTAAAACTCTTCCTGCCTCTACCCATTATCCAATTCCAAAACTGCTTCCACATTTGAGGGGTATGTTAGAGCAGCACCCTATTCACTGGTACCAAATTCTGTCTTAGTTTTCTAGTGCTGCTATAACAGAAATATCACAAACAGAAATTTATTTTCTCACAGTTTCGAAGGCTAAAAGTCTGAATTCAGGGTATCACCTCTCAGAGAAGCCTCACTCCATCTCATTTGGCTCTGGAGGAGGGTTCTTGTTTCCTTTCAACACCTGTGACCAAAGCAGCTCATAGACATCTCTATGTGTCTTGGTATCAATCTGCCCCTGGATCTAAGGAGTCCTTAGCACAGGGCCCCCAGGACAAAAAGATGTGCTTTGCTCCTAGATCTTCTTTCTTGGCAGTACCAAGATCCCCTTCACTCTGCTTGCTTCTCTATGCTTTTATGTCCTGTAAGATAAAAAGTAATGCAGGATACCACCCAGGGAAATTCCCCTTCTATCAGGTCAGGCTGTGACTTAACTAACTGTGTTACATTTCACTCTAATTCCCTTACATCAGATCAGGGATGGTCACATCAGATGACATCGTGGATAATGATTACATTATTACATAATTGCCAAACAATATCATTATATAACTGCCAAACCATTGATAATTGTGGCCCAGCCAAGTTGATCATGGCCCAACCAAGATGACACATATTTTAGGGGGACAAAATGCAATTCATGACAGGTAATGAAAAATTCTCCCTAAGATTCAAAGGAGGCAAAGCTAAGACTATTTTTGCTCATCATTGTACTCCATTTCTCACCATTAGGCCTGCCACAAAAAAAGCACATAAGAAAAATTGATGTGGAAAAAAAATGGTGTAAGGTGAAGCAGTTTGATGGCATTGAGATTAGAAGGGTTTTCAGAGTCTTAAGGAGAATTGTAAGACATTCTGGTGGCATAGTGGATAAGGCACTTGGCTGCTAACCATGAGGTCAGCACATCAAACCCACCAGCTGTTCTGTGGAAGGAAGATGGGGCAATCTACTTCTGTAAGGATTGACAGCCTCAGAAACCCAGTGGGGGTTGTTATGAGTTGGAATCAACTCAATGGCAGTGAGTTTGGTTTGTTTTTTGATAAGGAGAATAGTGATTATTTAACTTATGACCTAAAAAGAATGTTGAAAAACTTAAGAATAAATTATAGAAAGAGACCTAGCAGAGATTGGGGCTCATCATAGATTAATAGAAATAGCATTTGGCATATACCACTTTCATTGAAAGATAGAACAATTGGAAAGAAACTCAACAAAGATGTAGAAGAACTAAACAACACAATCCACAAATTGACCTTATAGACATCTACATAGCACTTCACCCAACAGCACAATAAACCTTCTTTTCCAGTGCACATGGAACATTCTTTATGATAGACTATACTTTAGGCCATAAAGCAAGCCTTCATAAATTTGAAGACATTGAAATACTGCAAACCATATTCTCAGATCATAATGCTATAAAATTAGAAATCAACAATAGGAAGATCAATGGAAAAAGAGCAAACACATGGAAACTGAACAACACCCTCCTAAACAATGACTAGGTAAAAGAAGAAATAAAAAAATGAAATTAAGAAATTCCTTCAATCAAATGAGAATGAAAACACAACATACTAAAATTTTTGGACACAGCAAAAGCAGTGATCAGAGGGCAATTTATAGCAATTATGCACACAGCTAAAAAGAAGAAAGAACCAAAATCAACACTTTAAACTAACATCTTAAACAATTAGAAAAAGAACAGCAAGACAAGCGTACAATAACCAAAAGAAAGGAAAAAATAAAGATTTGAGCAGAAATAAATGAAACAGAACATAGAAAGACAATAGAAAAAAATCAACAAGACTAGAAGTAGGTTTTTGGAAAAGATTAATAAAATTGACAAACCACTGGCAAATTTAACAAAGGAAAAGA
>NW_006921962.1:2511080-2535659 GCF_000298275.1 Orycteropus afer afer
CAAAGTATATGTGAACTGCTGTATGAAAAGTGAATTTACTCTGTAAATCTTCACCCAAATCAAAATAAAATTTAAAAAAATAAAATAAAAAGAATATTATGAAAGAATAAAAGAACATTTTTGCTTTGGCAGAAAAACACATACATTTCTAGAACTTGAAATTTTAGTCTTAATACACTCATGTCTTTTTTCTTGCTAAATGAACCCTAATTTTAGATTTTACTCTAGATGTTGAATTAGCGATTCAAATTTCATTGTTTATTGAAAGATCAAAAGAATGTTATCTGTGACATGGTTTTTGTTATCCAAGCAAATATATCATAAAAATTTGAAACTGAACATATGCAATTTTTTTAACAAAAGGATACAGTAGCAAATTAAAGTGAAGTTTGGAAATCAGGTCTATAAAGGCTAAATGCCAAGCCTTAATGGCTCCTGCCTACTAAATGGACTGGCACTATTACGTTACAGCACAAATAAAGAATAATTACTACAATACATTCATCAACAAACACAAAATTTGCTTTCATTTTGCCAGAAATCAGATTTGGGACAAATACTCTACTTGAAATTATCTCTGCACAATTGTTATTTGAAAATGGTGATAACTATTGTGCTTTCTGTACTTCAAAAACAAACAAGGTGTTAAGAAAAAGCCAGGCACAGAGCACTAATCAAGTAAGTAGCAATTAAGAGTTCACCAAATACAATTTTGCAATATGACTTAAGAGTCAAAAAAAAAAAAAAAAAAAAAAGTTGTGATCCTACCCTCAAAACTTCAGAATTTTATTTTAAAAAATCTACTCTCATATAGAGAATGTGCTGTAGATACACATATAGTTCATATATAGACATATATAACTATATATAGTTCATATATAGACAAATATTTATTAGAAAAATTTACATTTACATTTAATGAACTCTAAAATATGATTTGTTAAATGGATGAAATAATAATTCAAGCAAGGATTTTGCCAGACATTAGAAAATGTTTGCAGAGATAGTAATAGATGAAAGACATTTTAAACACTTTTAGTAGCCACTTTTATGTAAATGTTGCTCCATAGAAAACAAGGACAATAAAATTTGCCAGAATTTTTACTTTGTTACTTAAAATAATATCATAAAAAGAAGCTTCTTCAACTAACAATGATATGTGCAATTAGAGGTAAAATTTATCATGTGTGGCAGGACATTGTCAAAGATATATTCTTTTTCCTGCATGTGACTTATAGTGGGATATTTAGAAGAATGGCAGAATTATAAAAACAATCAAAATTAGTCTCTATATCCTCTCAACTCAAAGTGTGGTCAGTAAACAAGGAATATCAGCATCACTTGGTAGCTGATTAGAAATGCAAAAACTAAGACCCGACTTTAGACCGATGGACTCAGAATCTACTATTTTAGCACAGTATCCAGGTGATCTTAACCTAGATCTCACTTTAACAAAGTGATCTTGCACTTTAAAGTTTGAGAAGTTTTGCTCTACAAACTTCTTCTTTAATTCATTTATATGCATTTATCACATTTATTAGATTACTACAACTGAAATTTTAAATTCAAGCTTGTGGTTTCTAATCAGATTGTTCTAATCAGGTTTCTAAGCAGATTGTTTAAAAAAAAAATCAAGTAATTTTTGAGCTCTTTAACACAACACATGATTGTTCTTGGTCCTATGAAGAACCAGAAACAAGTGGAATGCATATTTCTGACATAAAATGATATGCAGTCTCATTGATCACATATAGATAATCAAAATATTATGAGCTGTTTTTTTGTCAGGATAACTGTAAATACAATAGGATGGAAAAGAAGAACAGATCAATGTGACTTGGAAACATCTCTTTGAAGGAGTAGAGGAAATCAGACACAGGGGACCAAAAAAAAAAAAAAAAAAAATCCTGAGAAAAGATACAGAGAATTGACAGATCAAATCTACAGAGACCCTTGAAAAACTGGCCTAGGAATTTTTACTTTATTAGACTGCTAATTAAAAGTCACTGTAGTTTTTAAAACTCAGTGACACAATGAGAGTGTGAAGCTTAGAAAGATTATCTAAAATGAATTATTGTAGAGAGGAGCTTGAGTCAGAAAGACAATCTAGCAGTTAAGAGTCTGAGCTATACATGTGGATCTGGAACTTATCAGCCTGTAGATGTGGTGAAGAAGCAAATGAACCCACCAAGAATTAAGAGAAAAAGGAGAAAGAGCCAAGAACAGACAGGTTTAGTAAACATTTAATGAACAATGACTTAGAAGTCTTTTCAGTGAAATGAGTCACTAAAGGACATATACTGTACAATCTCACTTATCTGAAATATTTCTGCTTGTCAGTGATGAAACAATGGTGACTAAGACTTGGTCCTTCCCCTGAAGAAGCCAACTCAGGTAGCTATGGTCAGGAATTAATGTAAGACGAAAAGCCAACAAAGAGACAAAGGGGCAACCAGAAGAGATATTGGAAGACTCAAAGAGCATAGTATCTAAGAAATCAAAGGGCAAAACTTAAAGTGGAATATCCAGGCAGGCAATGGAGGAACTTAAATGAGTGTCAGAGGCATCTAAATATCAAGGAAAAAGAGGATTTAGTACAAAATCAATTTGACATATTTTGAGAAAGAGATACCAGTTTATGTGTTCAAAACTCTAAATTGTTACCTTCTTTTCTCAGCTTCTCAATTTACAGCCTAAACCGTAGGGGATTATTGTTGTTGTTGTTATGTGCCAGTGAGTCAGACCCGACTCATAGCGACCTTTCCTTGGGTTTCTGTGGCAGTATCACTACAGAAGTAGATTGCCCCATCTTCCTTCTGAGGAGTGGCTGATGGGTTTGAACCGCCAGCCTTCTGGTTAGCAGTGAAGTGCCTTAGGCTGCGCTACCAGACCTCCCAACTGTAGGGGATAGCCAATGCTAATATAAAACTGCTTGCTAAAACAAGATTTGTTCTGAGAAGACAAGTATTGTACTCATAGCATGCACATTCATCACTGCACCTTCCTTATGCTCCAAAAAACAACCATGACATCACAAAATAAAACACCTTATCGGCAACTTGCCATCTTCTATAATTATATGACTGCAAAGTCCACATTCTCAAAGATTAACTCTTCAAGACACTTGAAATTATTCACAAAAGAATCTAACAGCAGTACCAAAAGGGAAATACAGTGCCTTACAACATAAGTAGTTTTGAGTTTGGGAAGCTATAGATTTACAGTTCATCTTTTATTTAATTGTTCTTATAGGAATAACACTTCACTTTCTTGGCATATGCTTACAACACAGTATCACACAAAAACCTCTAATAAAATGAAGAGAATACATACTTTCACCAAAATCATCACAGGTTACCTTGCTAGAACAGTGTTAATTACTCTTGTGCAAGTTCTTTCTAAAGCTTCTGTTTTTCATTTATGAATTTACTTCTGGGATCAGTGATGTCTAAAGACAATTTAGGTATACATGTAATGCAAATGCATTAACATTATGGGAACTTTTAAGGATTTTATCAGGTAAACAAAGTCTGGGGTTTATCAAAGCCTATCAAAATGACATTTCTGGAAGTGAAAACAATGTCTCATGGTTATAACCATGAACAATACATAATCTAATGTATGGTTCAATGCCTTACATTTATACAGGCATAGGTTGAAGATATTGCAGGTTTAGTTCAAGACCATCACAATAAAGCAATTATCACAATAAAGTGAGCCACATAATTTCTTTGGTTTCCCAGTGCATAGAAAAGCTATGTTTATACTGTATGATATACTCTGTTAAGTATGTGACAGAATTAAAGAAAATTTTGAAATATTGTGAGAACTTCCAAAATGTGACACAAAGACATGAAATGAGCACATGTTGTTGGAAAAATGGTGGTGATAGACTTGCTTCTTGCAAACTTGCCACAAACTTTCAATTTGTAAAAAATGCAGTATCTATGGAGTGCAATAAAACAAAGTGCAGTAAAACAAGGTATGTCTGTATTCACCAAACCAAACTTAAAACAATAAAAATGCTTGACAATTACTGAGCATTTAATACATATCAAACACAATCCTAAGATTCTTACATATATTTTTCTCATTTAATCCTCACAAACTACCCTAGGAGATAGATGTAATTATTATCCTCATTTTACAGATGAAGAAACAGAGGCCCAGAAAGGATAAGAACTAGCCTAGTACTTATAAATACTAAAACTTAAGAATGAGTAAAGAAAACTTAACAAAAAAGCAAATAATCCAACCAAGAAATGGGCAAAGAACTTGAATAGGCATTTATTCAAAGATACACAACAAAAACATGAAAAGATGTTCAACATCATTAAGTATTATTTTTGTTATTAGTTGGCCATCCCATTAGGGAGATGCAAATCAAAACCACAATGAGATATCACCTACCCCCTACTAGGATGGCTATGATCAAAAACAAGTGTTGGAGAGGATATGGATGCATTGAAACCCTCACTCATTGCTGATGGGAATTGAAAATGGTACAGCTGCTGTGGAAACAATTTTGTGGTTTCTCCAAAAGTTAAACATAGAACAACCCTACCATCCAGCAATCCCATTCCTAGGTATATATCCCAAAGAACTGAATCCAGGAACACAAACAGAAACTTGTACACCAGTGCTCTTTGCATTACTCACTAAAGGGTGAAAACTAGCCAAGTGTCCCTCACAGATGAATGGATGAACAAAATGTGGTATACACGCATAAGGCAATATTATTCAGCCATAAAAAAAGAATGGAGTTCTGATACACAATACAAAATGAATGAACCTAGAAAACTTTAGGGTGAGTGAAATAAGTCAGTCACAAAAAGCCAAGTATTGTTTAATCTCATTTATAGGAAATATCTAGAACAGGCAAACGTATAGTTATTAGTGATTACAAGAGCTGGGAGGAAGGAAGAAAGGGGAGTCATTGCTGAGGGAACACTGAGTTTTTGTTCATGGCAGTGGAATAATTTAGAAATGGAGAGTGACGAATTTGCAAAATATGATGGATATGATCAAGATCACCGAAATGTATACTTAAAAAATATTGACTTGACAAATGTTGTGTTTTGCATATAAATACATATATATACATGTTTACTATGATAAAAAAAAATCAATGAAGTAAATTGCTTTAAAATTGCCATGTTTTGTAGGTTTTGTTAATGATGGGTGATTTTGAGATACCATTCATTGATCAGTGGACTTGTTTTTACATTAAGTCTTTCGACAATTGCAAATAACATCAATAATTAAGACTGTGACCTACCTTTATCAAAAAAACCTGGCAATCACTGATATAGTCATATTCCAACCCATCAAAAGAATGATAATGTCGGTCCCCATAAATTGTGCACACTGCTGGACATGGATAATATGTGCAATTGAACATCCCTCGTCGGCAAACACTATCAGAAAATAACAATGGTTACATTTCTAAGAAACTGTGTTCTAACTATTGTTTCTCAAGCAGTAGAAACATTAGAAGGTTTGTACTCAAGAGTGATCGGTAGCTTTAACAAATATTGTCATTTGATTCCAATAACATCTATTATATTGACAAATTAGGCAGGTATTTACCACATTGTTTAAACAATCAGACTACACAACAAGGCAAGAAATTTTGCCCAGTTTATACAGACAACAGGTGATGGTATGAAAACTTTAACACAGGGCTGGTGGTAGCCAAATAATCACAGTGTCATCTCCTCTGTTTCAGTCAATTTAAACAGATTAGCATGACTTTGCTCACAAGTTTCAAATCTTTGTCCAAATTTGAAGGAAATTATAAGTCAGGTTGTTGTTTTTTATTTAAAAAACCCAGTGTTATCTTGCCTTATTTCCAAGCAGAAAGACTTCCATTAAATGTGATCTTATACTGGAAACATTTCTCATAGTTTCTTATAAACTTAAGATAGTATTTCCTATTAAGTCTTCAAATTGTCATACTTCAACTTTTCTTTTGGGCTGAATAAATATGCATAAAGATAATGTTTGGATTCCTGGGAAACAGAAGCTCTCCACCAACTCCTGAGTGTCTTTACAGACTTATTTGCTAAGGCTTAATTTATTTTCTTTTTGAAGTCAGTCACATTAAGTGAATACAAGATGACTGAGACTTAATTGCTTAGGAAAAGTTTGTGAAATAAATGGATCTCATTACCAGGTATAACATGGTGTTGCAATCACTTCTCCTGAGAGGTACTCCCAGTCTTTCCAGATGCATGGACAGCTGTCAGGAACATAGCATTTTCCTTTGTGCTCTGCCATTCTTACAAACGAAGAAGTAAATGCCATTTAGTGTAAACTACTAATTTCCATTTTAAAATAAAACATATCAGTAATCTTGTTTTATTCAACACCATCCATATTTATTATAGATGTCATACACATGACCCACTGAAAGGCTGAATCCAATCTTTCTCACTCTTTTCTCCACAGTGTTACCTTTTTTATTATTAAGGGAATGACTGGAAATGATATTTTAACCTTTTCTTTGTTTTTATCACTTAGTACAATAAAATGTAGATAGAATCCTACATCTCTAGGTAAAGTGGATTATTCTGAAATATATATAGTTAGGGAGGAAATGATGGCCCTTTTCTTCAGTTTGTTACTTAAAAGTGTTTGTGGGATGTAACAATTTTTTGACAAAATAGTAGTAAATTATGAAATGGATAACATTTGCTGTTGTGGATACAGAGAATAACCAAAAGCTCCTTTGTGAGTGGTGAAAGTTAAAATCACGAGCATTAGTTTAATGTAGGTGTATTTCAAATCAAAATTCAGTGTATCAGTGCATTCTTCATTATTAATACAATAAGTTTTGAATGTTAGTTTCCTTTGTGGAGCTACTTCCTTTTTGAAAGAGTATCCCATGGAAAAAAACAAAATATCTATGAGTATAAAATTAAAACAAAACATTACTTATAATCTCAAGGAAGATTTAATTTTTGAGTGTTATCAAAATATTTTTATCTGTAGGTTAAATAAATAATAGTATATTTGTTGTTGTTGTTGTTGTTGTTGTTATGTGCTATCGAGTTGGCCCAACTCATAGTGACCCCTCCTTGGGTTTCCAAGGCAGTATCACTACGGAAGTAGATTGCCCCATCTTCCTTCCGAGGAGTAGCTGGTGGGTTTGAACCATCAGCCTTCTGGTTAGCAGTCAAGTGCCTTAGGCACTATGCTACCAGAGCTCCCAATAGTATATTTAATGTATTATATTTCAATACTTTTAATATAAATGAATATATACATTTATATTTCAACATTCTTAAAATTATTTTCCAAAATACCTTTCATAGCTACTAAAAATAGTTCTTTTTAATTTGCTTTAAAATATTAAAATTCAGTGCTGTGAAAATCAACACAAACGTATTTCTTCTCTGTGCTCTTTTTTCCCTCTTACAGCTCCTCTAACCTAGCACTGCAATTCCTCATTTATGTGTAGGCTGTCCACTAGACTGTAAGCCACTTGGGAGGACTATGAATATCTTGTTGATGGTTATGTCCCAATGCCTAACTCATAGTGGATTCACAATTATTGAGTAGAAGTAAATAGATCAGCCAACAATATGTTATTGTTGAGTGGTGCAGAGCTGGTTTCGACCCCTTGTGACAGGGCAGGACTGCTTCCATAGTTTTCTAGGCTGTAATCTTTACTGAAGCAGTTAAGATTGCCAAGGCTTTCTCCTGCAGAGCAACTAGGTGGTTTCAAACCACAAATCTTTTAGTTAGCAGCCAACTGCCTAACCATTGAGCCACCAGGGTTCCTTGCCTGTCCACATAAATGGCACATGATCTTGTTTGCATGTCCCCTTTCAGACCAGCAATGCCCTTGATTCCCCAATTGTTTAGGTGAGGCGAGGATTGTCTCACCTAAATGTCTGCTATGGCAGACTAAGTAGTGGATTTAAATTGTTCTGCTGATGGTTGCTGAGTGTTTCATGAATAACCAAAGCTGGAAGAAGGAGAAGAGTGCTATGAGCTAAAAATCACTTAAATTATTGGCTGTGAGCACACTTGGGCAGTGAAGTAAATACTACAGTAAATATTTACGGAGCACCTACCATATGCCTAGAGCATGGCATACAGTCAACCATCCCGTGAAGGAGATATTTTATACCCATTTAAAAAGAGGACATTAAAATCCCAAGTGGTTAAGTAACTTGCTCTGAAGCTCTTCAACTAGTAAGAAAAGGGGCTAATATTTGAACCCATTTTTATGTGACTGTTTCCACTATGCTACTTTCCATTTGTTCAATTTCAAGTGATTTCTAAATTAAAATTGGTGCTCTTTTGTAGACAATGAACTGCTGGCAGTGTCAGAAGGCCCACAAAAACAAGTGATATTGGGCTTGTTGTGTTGTTGTTGTTATGTGCCGTCAAGTCAGACCCAACTCGTAGCGACCCCTTCTTGGGTTTCCGAGGCGGTATCACTATGGAAGTAGATTGCCCAACCTTCTTTCTGAGGAGTGGCTGGTGGGTTTGAACTGCCAGCCTTCTGGTTAGCAGTCAAGTGCCTCAGGCCCTATGCTACCAGAGCTCCCTGATACTGGGCTAATTGTTCCAAAATGAGCCATGGTAATCACAGGTAATACCATACACATACCCACTGCTGTCAAATTGAGTCTGACTCATAGCAACCCTATAGGACAGGATAGAACAGCCCCATAGGATTTCTAAGGCTGGAAATCTTTACAGAAACAGATTGCCACATCTTTCTCCTGCTGAATGGCTGGTGGGTTTGAACCACCAACCTTTTGGTTAGCAGCCAAGTGTTAACCACTGTGCCACCAGGGCTCCTTAATCACATATATTACCATAAACAACTTTATAATAAAAAACTCTATGTAATAAAATTATTTTCAGGTCACTCAATGTCTTTTTAGTCAATTCCAACTCTTTATTTTAATACAATACGAGAAAGTAGGACAAAACTCCTTAAAATTTTTGTAATGAAATTTGACCAGTAAATACATAAATCATTGTTGAGGTAAAAGTCAAGGGTGATAGTAAATAAATATATTTTAAAATAATCACATTAAGCATAAGCATATGAAACAAAATTCAGATACGGCTTTATTTAATCAGTACCCCTGAGAGGAGTGTATCCCTAAGATTCATAATCAAATCAAACAACACCATAGTTTTCAATTATTTTATCATAATAAAGGTTTTGTTTCTCTTGTCCTTTTTACTAGAATGTAAGATGCTCTTCTGTTCTATAGCCTGATTTCTACCTGCCTTCATTTTCCCATGCATGGGCAATTGTTCATTCGTGACCCTCTTTCTCTGCCTCCTATATCCTTCCTTTCAAAAGAGATTGATAGCAGTCCCAAGTTACTTGGCTTTTTGACCTATTCCAAATGGGGGCCATTTAGACAAATGCAACTCTCCTGGGGGAGAAGGGAGGGGAGGAATACAAGACTTCTCTCTTCTTTGCTCATGGTTTATATGAGCTGGCCCAGGAATCCCTTTGTGGGAACATGTTCATCGAGGAAGAATGGGTGACCTGATTGCCGTAGGTGACCCTGCCTCTATTCACTACCAGATGAGATCAATGAGGCCAAAGTTTGTGTGTGCCTGCAAGGAAGCTAACAGACACCAGAGTCTGTAATTTGCCTATCACATGAATTAGGCATTTACACTATTAATGGAATTTTATGAAGATGAAAGTATATTACTCTGTTATATAATAGTGACTCAATTACTGAATATTTATGTGTGAATGTATGTGTGTATATACATACATACACACACACACACACACCTCACAATTCCTAGTTGTTGCTTACAGGGAACTTGCAGAAAAATCACTCAGTTAACAGCAACAGATTTGGGATTTGAACTGCAGTGTGTCTGAAGTTGGGGCCTCACTCTTAACCATTGCCCTATGTAGCCTCAATATGCACTTTATTTTAAGTAACATCCATAAGACAAAGATGTTGGCATCAATATTATAGCTTCACATCAACAACAGTGCCAGCACAAGAGAATATATAAAAGATCAGTGTTTAAAAGTACTTTGAATTAGGAATGGCTAATTGAGCTACTTTCCCAAAATTGCATTTGAATTGGGGAATAAATGTCAAGTCCATCCAGAAATCAGTTCACTCCTCAATTCAATGTATTACTTTAATATTATGTCACGATGTTAGATGAGCATAGCAAAATAATTATAATAGTTCTTCTAAAAGCAATATTGGCTCTTTCTGTAAATAATGTATTTAAGAGTTACATGCCTTTCTTTCAAATCCCAAAAGTTCCGTATTACCAAGAAAAATTGGCTTACCCTGGAGCACAAACACATCCACTTATACAGGGTGAAGATGGGGCACAAGTGAAGTTCATGGCCAGGTTTGCACATGTAGTCTCACAATTTATACCACCAGCTGGTAATTCAGGGTCAGGAAATCTGCAGTCAAAGAATTGTTTTCCTTCTGGGCAGGCACGAACTTCAGAGATCAAAAATACAGATGAAATACTCTTGACTTCTTATTCACCCATAGACAAATACTCATACTGACATGCATTTGTCATCAAAACAAAATTCATAATAGAGTGTTTTACCAGTTGTTGTTAGATAAAACTCTTACCCTGTGATTTTTGGTTGATGTGCTTACAAACATTTCCTAGACAGATTCTCTTTAGTCTCCTATGTTTCCAAAACCTGTTTTGAGTCGGAAATCCTTAGCTGCCCTCCATAAGGCAGTAATTAAACAACTAGTAAATAATTTTCTGAGGTCAAGAAACAGGGTATTTTGATTCATCCAAATATGCATTATTAATTCTAAAGACTAAGAATTTAAACTTTTACTAAGCCACAATGAGCACCTGATACTTCCACTTTTGAGTAGTCACTATTTAGATTAGTCCTCGCTGTACTGTAGAAGCGCAGGAGCAGGTGTAATTGTAGCCAGGAGAAGGGCTACCCTGTTCCTCTGGGAAGATTTCATGCTGTCAGAGATCAAACCAGGCTGGAGTAGACACTTGTAAATCCCTCCACCTGCCATCCCCCTTTTTGAAACTCTGAGTCATCCTGAAGCAAACAGGGAAAAGAACAAAATGCCAAACAACTACTGAATACGTGTGGAGTCCCTGACGGTATATATAACATTGCCCTGAAAGCAGTACTAGGATGGCATGAATCCTCATGAAGTAAATATAGGGACATAAATTCAAAGCTACTTTATAATAATATATACATGACCACTCAAATAAATAGCAAAGCAATAGCTTACAATTCCTTTTATTAATACATATTCTTCCTGTCCAGTAAAATCAGTGAAAGCATTGTTGTTAAATGCCTAGAATTTTTCAACAGGGGCTAAGAACTTGAGGCTTTAGATGTAGTAAAAATAAACAATATGTGTTATTGTTGTTTTATGTGCCCTCCAGTTGGATCTGACTCATAGCGATCCCTCCTTGGGTTTCTGAGGTGGTATCACTATGGAAGTAGATTGCCCAATCTTCCTTCCAAGGAGTGGCTGGTGGGTAAGAACTGCCAGCCTTCTGGTTAGCAATCAAGTGCCTTAGGCACTACGCTACCAGAACTCCCAAACAATATATAGTGACTCCTCCTACAGGGCACACAACAACAACAACATTATAGGGTTGCTATGAGTCCATGTAGAATTAACAGCACACAACAACAGAGCCTTCTAACATATGGGATCTTCAGGAAAGATAGTTAACTGAAAAAGGATGGTCTAGAGAGAGATGGAGGAGTTCTGGTAGCATAGTGCCTAAGGCACTTGACTGCTAACCAGAAGGCTGGTGGTTCAAACCCACCAGCCACTCCTCAGAAGGGAAGGTTGGGCAATCTACTTCCGTAGTGATACTGCCTAAAACCCAAGGAGGGGTCACTATGAGTCGGGTCCGACTCGACGGCACTTCACAACACAGCGACAGAGAGAGATGGCAGTACATCTCATTCCACATATCATTTTTGATTGATTGCTACTAGCCCCTAGAGCTTTGTTACAAATAATGTAGTACAGAAACCATCAGCATTTGCATTATCTTTGCCATACTTAGAAATGTAGAATTTGAGGGACCACTGGTGCCTGCTGAATCAGAATATGCATCTCAACAAGAACACCCAGGTGATTCTTATTAAAATCTGAAAAGTACTGATCTAGAGTAGAGTTTGCCAACTTCTGTGCCAACTTCATAGGTCACGACTAGTGCCTAGATACAGACGTTACAGCTCTTGGAGCAGCTGCTTGGTCTTAGGGCAGGCAGCATCCCTGAACTGATCAGCTCTGCTCTTAAGGAGCCTTCTCTGTTGACCCAAGATTGTCCCAAATACAATAATTCTCAATGTGAAAAATTAGGAAGCACTAGACCATGTTGAGAAACTCTCCCAAGGCTACATTCATGTGCAGTGGCAAGGAGGGCTATGACCAATGAGGGATGTCTGCCAGAAGAATGGGGCAATGTTAGAAGCAACCTTCTCCTTAAGGAAAATGCCTAAATCTTACCAGTAGAGGGTGTTGCTGGTTCATCACATTGCACAGTTCCATTTGAACACTGGCTAGTAGAAGTAAACAAATAGTTAATTTATGAACCCAAACGTCAGTTTTTCTGTATATCAAAAACAATCTAATGTACAATAACTGATTGAGTACATATACAAATGTTATTTTTTTGCCCTAAGAACAGTTTATTAATAAGCTATTAGCTTAGGCATATTTTGAACTTACACTTAAGTTAATGGCTCAGCTTTATTTCAGTCAAACAAATGTTTATCCAACACCCATACGTATAAGCACTTATATCTATGATAGCCATTGGAGATACAAAGACCAGGATTCGTAGTCTTTGTTCTAATGATTGTGTTCTAGTACTAGAGAAAAACATATAAATAAACTTTACACGGGATAACACATACAACATAGAATTATGTTTAAGATATGAAAGTAAAATAAGGAAAAATATATTAAAATCTGTTGATAGCTAACATCAGGGCAGCCAAAGGAAATGAAGTTTGAAAAGTATTGAAGAATGAAGGGAGATGATAATATAAATCTTGAATGGAAGGTTGAGCAATCTACTTCCATAGTGATACTGCCTTGGAAACTCAAGGAGGGGTTGTTATGAGTCAAATCCGACTCTACGGCAGTGAGTTTGGTTTTTTTGTTTGTTTGTTTTGTTTTGTCTTGTTTTTGGTTATGATATGAATAAGTAAGATCAGAGAGCACTATTATCATTACATTGTTGTATTATTATTATTACTATTATCCACTGTCTACTATTATCTGTAGGTACATTTGGAGCAATTGAGAGGGAGGTTAGGAAATGGGTTATAATGTGTCGTAGGGACATACAAAATCATGAAGGGGAAAACATTGTGCTATGTAACGTAAGTGATAATGGGAGAAGTGACAGGAGATGCGGATGGCAAAACAGCCACAGTCCAGCTCCTATTAGAAAGCTAAGATTCTATCCTTTACATAAGCCATTAAAGGTGCTCAACAAAGAAGTGACATATAGTTGGATTTGAATTTTAGAAAAATTTTTTTCTAGCAGCAATATGGAAGATAGAGTGAAGTTACATTTCCCTTATGATTTAAGTTCTAAAGCTGGGCATAAGGCAAAAACCAAATATAACCAAAATTAATTTTGAATATCCCTTAGGATGATAGAGCAGCACACCAACTATCACTAGTTTTTCCTCCAGCTTTGGACCAGACTATGTGTGCAGTAGTTGAGTCCTGATGAAGAAGGAACTCACACATAAGAGCCACGTCATATGAAAAATATGTTTATGCATCATTCAACACCAGAATGGAATTGAGAGAGATGATTCACTCACACCATAAATGGCACAGAACTGAGGGAGAGAGGGAAAAGCCACAGATCCAGAACTCCCATATCAGACTCATTTGGGGACATAGGCTTTTTGAGTGGAATGGCAATTAAGGTCACCCATACTAATTAATTTTTCTTTTCCTCATAGTGATAAATGCTTTCTTTGTTTTCACCAAGTTTAAATAAATAAATTCAATTCATTTAAATCAAAGAGAGATGTGACCCTTTGGTAAAATGGAAAGGAGCAAGATTAGAGGGAACACAAGTTAGGAAGGTCCAAGGGAGAGAGGGCTAGCCACATTGCTAAGGCAATGTGATGGAAAGCAGGAATGGATTTGAACTTTAAGTAGAAAGTAAAGCTTGCAGTCTTTGGGGATGTATTGGCTAAGCGAGGAAAGAGCAGGAGGTAAGACTCAAAACTGACTCCTCTTAGGAAACTCTAGATATTAATACTATCTACTAGAGAACAGGCAAGAGTTGGTTGCCTTTGTATATTGATCTGGTGGTGGGAGGGAGATAGAGAAAATGATAAATGTAAATTGAGTATTAATAAAAATCTGCTGTGAACACAAAACAAGCTGTAGAGCAAGGCCAGCAGCAGAGCAAGCACTGCAGATCCAGGCAGCCCGGAAGTGAATCCCAATTTTGTTACCAACCAGCTATGTGATCTGTGCTTAAACAAGTCATTTATCTCTTCTGTGACTCATTTTCTTCATCTATAAACTGGGATACATCTCTTAAGATTACTGGGATGAATAATATTTTAATAGATATAGAGCACCTAGAATGGTGTCAGAACCATAGCAGGTATGCAGTAAGATCAGAGAGCACTATTATCATTACATTGTTATATTATTATTATTACTATTATCCACTGTCTACTATTATCTGCAGGTACATTTGGAGCAATTGAGAGGGAGGTTAGGAAATGGGTATAGATAGGTGTGGACGGCTGCACAGAGGTAACTGAAATTTAACAGATACATTACAACTCAAGCAAATGTTATCTCATGAATGAGTATTATCTCACTAAACTCACTGTCGTCAAGTCAGATCTGACTCATAGCAACCCCTCCTTGGGTTTCCGAGGTGGTATCTCTATGGAAGTAGATGCCCAATCTTCCTTCCGAGGAGTGGTTGGTGAATTTGAACCACCAGCCTTCTGGTTAGCAGTCAAATGCCCTAGGCCCTATGCCACCACAGCTCCTTATGACTGATGACCCTGGGGAGGAGGTACAATTACTGCAGTGTGTGACAGTGTCCAAGTCCATTTGGAAGTTGCTTTTTGAGTGAGTAGCTGAACTAAAGAACTAAAGCCACCTAAGAAACACATAGTATTTGAACACCCACCTCACTTCTTTTATCTAAGAATTAAAACTGATCAAAGGGTTTCCTTTTCACCTTGTGAGACACTTAAACTCACAACTCTTTTGCACAGTTTTAAGTTAATACTTGGGTGTTCCATGTTGAAATGTAGTACCTGTATGGCTTTAAAGGTAATGCTGGGGTTATGTTTATTTTTTTAATTACAGACATCATATTTTAATTTATAGTTTTGTCATTTTTCAAGTATAGTCACCATCACTGAAACCTACCATAAGCCTGAGGGTGTGGGGATCAGCTCTCCAGGTTGATAAATGCTGCCCTTATAATGACAGCGGCAATGAAATCTGTATAGGGGACCAAAAAAAGTTTAAGTTAATAAAATAAGGTATAAATTTTAAATTAAAAAGAAAAAGAACTTAAATATTCAAGCATACCCTAAGCTCTGTATTGGTTGTTTTAAGCTGTAGTTAATTTCAGCAGTATTCTATGAGAATACACATAATCACATTACCCAATGACAGAAAGCATTTATTTGTGAAGTCTTGTGTGATCTCAGATTTTGTTTTCTAAAATGTAACACACAAGAAAATCTCTGAGTGCACTTTAGAGATGACTATATATATAAGACAAATGTCTTTATCTCATGGGAGAGTTGAGAAATTTCTGAGTGCAGACAAATATATCATGCTATTAAAGTTTCCACATGACAGTGAAACATAAAACTTGTTCATTTTGATTTGGCAAAAGCAGTTAGGAACAAACTTCGAGAATAACCATCAGATTCTGTAGTGCTTTCTATAGCTATTTGTAAACACATAAGGTTTAAAAAAAAAAAAAAAGATATTAAGAAATAAGAAAGACCATGCAGTCCATAAGAGGAAAAAAAAGATTAAAGAGTAGCTGTCGTCAACCTATTTCTGTGACTTACATGGGCACACAAAAACTAAGGGTGTCTTCATAGTATTTGCCTTCAGGACAGTTACAGCCTTCAGCACAATCATCATTACACTGCTCCAGGGAGGAGAGGAAAGCACAGGATCGCAGGCAAAAGGAGGAGCAGTGATGGTACAGCATGCCTCTCTGGCACACCACAGCTAAGAAGCAAGGAATGGCACTGGTGAAAGGTTTCCACAGAGGACAGAAGTAACTTCTCTTTGGTTAAAGGCCTGTGATAGACGTGAATCGTGGAAAAAATGACACCCTCCCTACCTCAAGGAACAGAACATTACAGAATCCCGGACCAGAAATACAAAAAACCAATTCTATGACAAACTAGAACTGTAACAGAAAAATTTAAATTTTATTTCAAAATACTGTAAGTGTGATATTTCATAACACTATTTAATAGCTCATACCATAAATTTTATTTAAGGCTTTGTTTGTTTGTTTGTTGTCTAAATAAATTACTTGGCCTCACAGTTTAAGTCTATTTACTCCTCTACCACCATCATCTTCTTTACAGCATTATTTATACTAAAAGGAAATTTTAGTTTTCTCCAAATAACACAAAACCTGACTTTATTATCTATACTCATGACTCTTATTTTCTGCCTTCTTAATCATATTTATATATTTTTTTAAGAAAGCTTGAGAGTTTCTCTTTGGGCAAAACTGAACTGATGACAGTAGAAAAACTCTAATAATTTGAAAGCATTCTTACTACAGACACTTAGCAAATGCTGGATGAAAAAGTAACTGAAAGTATTCTGAAGTATAGTTGACCTTCTGAGAAAAAATAGGGGAATGGAAACAGAATTCTCAGGTGGCTAAGTGAAGAGGGAAATAAAATCCCTGACTTTAAGTGAGTAGGGGAAGAGAAGATGGATTCCAGCAATCTAAGATCTTAGATTTAGTGCATATGGAAATGGAAGATGAAAGTGGGTCATTTATGAGTCAAGGAACTGGGAGACCTGTAACTTGGATCCTCAAAGCACTTCAACTTCAATTGAAAGAATGAAGTAAAGCAGAAATTACCAATCTTTTTCTGTAAAGGGCCAAATGATAAATACTGCTTGGCTTTGCAGGCCATACAATCTCTGCCACAGCTACTTAACTCTATCATTGTAGCACAAAAGAAGCCATAGACTATATAAACAAATGAAGGTAGTTGTATTCCAATAAAACTTTATTTACAAAAACACAGGTGGCCCAAAATTTGTAGTTTTGCAATCTGTAGTCTAGAGGAAATCTTCTCACAGTATGGGAAGATGTTAGGAAAGCTTATCTAACTCTACCTGGTCTGTGATGAAGTATTTTCTGAGAAATAAAAATCCTGCAGTTGGTATCTGAATTTATATTATTCTTCTATTTATGTTATTTTTGTCTTAGAAAACCCAAGGTGAGAAATTAATACCAAAACTGGCAAATGATATTCCTGGAATGTCTGAAAAAAGTTTTGTTAAACCACTGGGTGGTAAAGGGTGGGTGAAGGGATGCTCTCAAAATCAGGACCACAAAATATTCTTACCAAAAATAAAAAGACCTACTAACGAGTAGTTCACAAAAAAGAAATTATAGAACACATGAGGAAATAATTCACCATGAATGAGTCAGCAGACCCACTAGCCATGAGGATTAGCACCCCAAGAATTCGAGATAATTGCCTTTTTCACAACTTACCTATATAACTACAAATCACCTGTGAAATTATATTGCATAATATTTTTCTATACTTGCTAATATTTAGATATGAGAATTCCGTAAGAATTTTTTACGTTTTTAATATGGCAGCTACTAAGTTGTTTTTGTTGCATATTTCAAGACATATAGCTGCACTCCAATTTCGTTTTTAACAAAAATTGTCAAAAGTTGTTCTTATTCAACATATCTCCAATTTTAAGAAATTAAGTTTTTCATTTTCTTTGCATGTTCACACATTGTAAGAAGTTTAGAATAACTTATATGCAATATTGACTGTGGACTTTTCATTTGAAAAATGAAGGTAGCAGTTACAAAAGCAAAACTCTCTAAAGCGTTACCTGAGAGTTTTTAATCTGTGCCATGGTACTCACCACAGAATGAAACTTGAGCTCTAAAATCAATGGAAACACCACGCTGGCCACAGAGATAGGCATAGTGAGCAAGAGCATTGCATAGGCAGGCACTTCCACACTTGCATGCATCATGTCTGCATAGCTGATAGTACAGCCCGGGGCTAATGTAGAAATGGCAAGGAGCAAAGAGCTCCTGGTGGATGACATCACAGTGTGCTGCATACCCGACTATCAGACAAAGAACTTCATTAGCACCTCATTCTCTAGTCCAGATCAGACCTTTATTATCAAGTCAGAACTATTTAAGCCTCTTAATTTCTACTATAGTGTATTACTTAAAACAAGAATGCCATTATTTTCAGATTATACAGGATTTTGTTTTTTCTTCTTGTAACATTAGTAACAGCACTTAATCCATATTTACTAGTCCTTTACAAAAAAAAAAAAAAAAAGTGTATTGTATTATACATGAGCAACATGAGTAACAGAAGGCTGAAGGCAGCAATGACTTTAAATACCATATTGTCTTAGGATCATCTTTGTTGTTGTTGTTATGTGCCGTCGAGTCAGCCCCGACTCATAGCGACCCCTCCTTGGGTTTCCGAGGCAGTATCACTACGGAAGTAGGATTGCCCAACCTTCCTTCCGGGGAGTGGCTGGTGGGTTTGAACCGCCAGCCGTCTGGTTAGCAGGCAAGTGTCTTAGCCACTATGCTACCAGAGAAAACCTCATATAAAGACTTAGGGAGTATTAGGAGGTTTATCTACAGGCATCCAAACATCAATAAAAGTGGTGACAGATCATGGATTTTGTGACAACGTCTTAGAATCCACAATTAAGCCAGAATGACTGAGGATAATTTTACTCCAACAGAGTCTGAGTGAATGTAGGTAATGTGGCAGATACTAAGTAGTCATTTAACCATACCTCAATGTCTAGCATATAATAGGAGCTCAAAAATATTTGATAAGTGAATCTATTAATGCATGAATAAATGAATGATGAATAGAATCTAGGGATTGGAACATATGTTAAAGAACAGGAGACATACCTATCAAGCCATTTTGGAGGTCCTGTATAGAAACTTCTTAAAATTTGTTAGTTTTACATTTGAGAATCACTGATTATTCATGGTAGTAACCAAGTTTTATAAAACAATACAGATCCCAATCTATATGACTTCAAATGCAGGATTTTTAAGCCAAAAATATTCCTATTAGCATCAAGTAAAAGAGTAAATCAAGAAAAACTCTGTGCAAAAAATTTCTCAAAATCCACATCAGAATTATTAAGTTTTATCTACAGACTTTCCTTTCTTTGTAGTTCTTCCTGAATTTACTCACTGAAATGAAAAAAGAAAAAAATATTTCATAGCACAGGTAAAGATGTAATATCAGAAATATATGTGATAGGAGATGTGTCACGGGAAGAAAAGTGATAGATAATACAGCAAAAGGTCATGTGAAATTGAGTTGCTGTGATGTCAAAAAGGGAAGTGAGAAAGAAGCAAACTGAACAAGACTAGTTCATGGAGAAGGAGTCAATTGAGTGCGATTAAAAGCATTAACTCATAGACAGAAATTTAGTCCAGCTTTTTTATTGTAGATAGAAAAAAAAAAAAAGGCCAAGAAGATTAATAATCTTGTGTTCTTTCCACTGCACCAACTCTAAGTTAATAATAAAGATCATGTGACAACTACCACAAACCTCCAAAAATCACTTTTAAATCCAAATTTGTACTGATTTCTAATGAATGCTCATCCAATATTAGTCATGTATTTTAAAAAAACTACATAAAATGGGGGGGAAAGCATTATTTAACTAAATAAACATGTTATTTATTAATTCTTTTATCAAAGAACAAATCAAAATTACAACAAAATGTATTTAAATATTCACATTATCTTTTTTTATCACACAGTGATTCTAAAAAAAGGGATGGGGAAAAGAAGAGAACCAATAAAGTCCTCTTTTAGTGAGCAGTCAGTTTGCTGTGACTTAGTGAAAATATGGCCAAAAAATCGCTGGCATGTGAATTGCATTGTCATTGCAAATTGGATGAAGAACAACTATCTCAAATTGCTGTCCATTTGATGGCATAAAGTGTCCTTGGATCACTGACTTCTTGCTTATGAAACTATAATGTATGCTTTGACTAGGGGCTCAAAAATGAAGGTAATGAGCGTGAGAAGCCACATGAGCTGTCACACTACAGAATCGCAGTAGAATGTCCCATAACTATAACAAATTTACTAGTATATTTTCAGAGATTTTTCTTTAACATTTAAAGAATCTGAAAGTATTAAAAGAATCTAGCTCCCATTTGGGAAGACGGTATTTCTGAATATCTAAAGTAAATTTTTGAATGCAAAATGATAAACAAAATAGTCACTTTTTGGTGTTCTGTTTTTAAAAGAACCTAGAGTACATAAAAAGTTACTCATAAAGGCATACAATTAATCAAAATTGAATATGGAATGGCATTGATTTTATCATAATGAAGAAACCTAGAATATAAAATCATTATTTAATTTTAAGAAATATAGTAATAAATAGAATGTTTCCCTATGTTTACATGTAGAAAAGAAGGCTTACTGTTTTGTTGATTAATGTTACAGGGGTCCACCACAGGGACATGAACAGGTGCAAAACAAGTGGAGGAAACTCGCCACGCATTTGCATGAAGCTGTGGGGTACCTTCTATCATGCCTGATGGAGAACTAGAAAACAAAAATAATGTTCATCCACTTTGAACTCATATACTCAGAAGGATTTTATTGTGGAAAGTAGACTATATATATATATAAGATTATATATATATATAATATTGAATAACATGCTAACACTGCCTCCGACCTCCAAGAAATCTGATGAATTAAGAATCATCTTCTAAAGCCTCTGAATTATTTCTTTCTCAAGCATTTGTGATGTCTGCTAGCACAGCACACTAGCAGACAATTAGAAACAAGCACAAAAATATTGAAGGGAAATTTACAGGAGACCATACTAAACTTGATAAAATTATATTTATAATCTCATCTTCCCTACTTCCCTCTTTCCTACCAAATACACCAAGAAAGAATAGTGTTATCCTATTTTAGAAGCTGTATGTATTTACCAAACCCACCTTCTTTGGTTATATTATAGAGTGAGAAGTACAGAGCACCCTTCATCAAAGAAGACTCCTTTAGGATGCAAGGATGAGGAGAAACTGTATGTTATGTGGTACTTCCCAGAATCCAAGCATTTTGAAATGTAATCTGGATTACACCATTATTGCCCTTTCAGTATATAGACATAGAGGAGTATAATATAGTTCATGTGTCATTGCAGATCATAGTTTCATTAATAAAATAAAACAACCAAGAAAAATAAATAAATAATGTTCACCTTTTTCATTCCTTTTTTGGTAGTCATTCAATTTTTGGTACTCTTCTCCAAAAATTGAAAGAAAAAGAGTACTATTTTTTTTTTATTTTATAAAGAAATCACAGAACTTGAAATAGTTCAAAGGATACAGATGGTACTAACTTCCTAGTATTGAAACTTTAAATCAAATTGTGGACACACATTTCTTATTTAATCTTAATTTTAGCTCTGTAAAAAAACGTTCATTCTCCCCATTTTACAGAGAAAAAAGAAACTTGAAGACAAATTAAACTTGACACAGTAAATTTCAGACCAGGATTCAAACCTAGATTGCACTGACTGAATAAAAAAATCATTCAAGTAACCAAAATGTTAGTTGTGTGTGGTTTGAGGGCATAAGAGGAGCAGGGTTGGGTAGTTTACATGATTCTCTTTAGGGTAAAGACAAATGTCTCGAAATAAATATCCATACTTCTAACTCAATATTTCAATTTCCATTACTAGGCCTGAAGTACAGAGTATCCATAGTAAATAGGGCAAGCAATGGAAAATTGAAGAAAAATAGGATAAAAGGCACCCTTCATCTGAATGGGCTCACATCTTCAGTATCCTCAGCAAACCAAATGGAAGAGAAACACCTACTTCCAAAGTCAAGTTTATCAATGACAACAATGTTTAGAGCCAAACACTGAAATTCCACTTCCAACAGCCATCAAGTTCTATTAATTTATTGGCCATCATTTACTAAGTGACCATCATTATTGGACATTATGCCATATAGTGTCAAAACTACTTAGGGAATCAAGTTTGACTTGGTTTCCTATAGGAAGCCTTTGACCATACCTCAAGCCCTGACTGCACTAATTGCCACAACATGGCCAAGTAAGTAGAATAGGCTTTATCTCAGCTTTCTATAGTGTCCTGATAGATTGACTACTTTGATGATCATTTGACTAATTGACCATCAATCATAAGGATTTTCTCACCACAGTGACCAAGGACAAAAATGTAAGCCTAACAGCCACATAAAGCATCTGACAATGCCTGTCTCTCAATCCTACCCTTTCTTCTTCCTTTCCTTTTCCTCTTCCCCCCACACCAAATCTGTCCAGAACTATAAATAATCACAACAAAGACCTAATCCAAAATCTCATTTCACGAATGAAAACACTGAAACTCAGAGAAATTGCACGACTGGGGCTAGCAACTTTTCTTATTCTTTCGCTCTCCTGCTCTCTCATGCCTCTCTCTGAAAAATCATCAAATAGGTTAATAGTATGATGAACGTAGTCAGGGTTCACAGGAACAACTGACTCAGAGCTTGGTTCTTGTGTCTCATTCCATTAAAAAAGAGAGAGAGAGAGAGAGAATGTAGGTTCATTTTTTTTTACTGCATTGCAGTTTGTAAAATAACCTTTCTGCTCACCACAGCTGACTTACTATAACAAGGCATATAAAACACATTTCAGTATTTCCCATTCCACTATGCTTGCAGATTCTCATTAACCTCTGTGAAGTAAAGGATTTTAACCAATTATGGCACAAAGCTAAACAATGTTTAAAAGTTATCTCTAACTTGGAACTATTATTCTACACTGCTATCGCACTTGAATGTTTACACACTAAGGAGAACAGTGCCTTAGAAAGAGGCAGACAGATCTGCCATCTGTTAAACATTGACTTCTAACCCTTTCTGACAAACAAGGGAGAGAAATAAGGCTTATGTCTTTTCTGGACATCTAGCCAAGCTGTTTAACTATAGTTTTCAGTTTCACAAATGTGATAAAGATATTAATAATCTGACCTAGATATAAATAAAATAAAAAGACAAAATAACTGAAATCAAACTTGATCACATGGGAGCCAGATTAAATAAATTCTCTTTTGATATTTTTAAATGTAAATGCTAGTTCTCCTTGCTTATCCAAATTTTCTTCGCCATGTTCCTCTACACGTTCTACCACAGTTTAATTTGACTGTCTTTTAGGTTCTACACTAATTCCTGGGAATCCAAGGACCAAAGATGATTCTTATTTGAAAGTCCTCATAGTTTTGTGTATGAATCAAACAGATAAGCAACAAATTTTCATAGGTAACAGAGAGTCAGAATTAATTCTGGTTGGATGTGAATAAGCTTTGTAGAGAAAATAATGTCTGAGTTGAACTGAACAATAAATGAGTGTTCACAACAAAGATTAGAAGGGGTAAAGAAACCCAGGCAGGAAGAAGAATATATACAGATGTGATTATTGATTATATATGTGTGTGTGTATGTGTGAGTGCATATATATATAAACAACAAATATATATTTGTTGTTGCTGCTGCTGCTGTTGTTGTTACTAGGTGCCTTCAGGTTGGTTCCAACTCACAGTAACCCTACGTACAGCAGAAGAAAACACTGCCCGGTCCCACACCAGTATGATAGCCCTTGCTATACCTGAGCCCATCATTGCAGCCACTGTGTCAGTCCATCACATTGAAGGCCTTCCCCTTTTTTGCTGATGCTCTGCTTCACCAAACATGATATCCTTCTCCAGAGAATGGTCTCCTCTAATGGTTGTTAATGAGTCTTCCTCCAATCCTGATGTCACGTTTTTCTTCATATAGTCCAGCTTCTTGGATTATTTGCTCAGCATATAGATTGAATAAGTATGGGGAAAGCATACAACCCTGACACACTCCCTTCCTGATTTTAAACCATGCAGTGTGCCTAAGGCACTTGACTGCTAACCAGAAGGCTGGAGGTTCAAACACACCAGCCACTCCTTGGAAGGAAGATGGGGCGATCTACTTCTGTAGTGATACTGCCTCGGAAACCCAAGGAGGGGTCGCTATGAGTCGGGTCCGACTCGACGGCACATAACCACAACGACAATGAGTGTCCCTTGTTTCATTCGAGCGACAGCTTCCTGGTCAAGGTACAGAGGTTCCTCATGAGTACAATCAAGTGCTTGGGAATTCCCATTCTTCTCAACGTTATCCATAATTTGCCATGATCCACACAATCAAATACCTTTGCATAGTCAATAAAACACAAGTAAACATCTTTCTGGTATTCTTTGC
>NW_006921962.1:2537049-2557802 GCF_000298275.1 Orycteropus afer afer
TTGAATAACAGCCATATTAATGGGTCTTCCTTGTAGGTGTATGGATATTATCCTATCACTGACAGCATTGTACTTCAGGACAGATCTTGAAACATTCTTTGTGATGATGAATGCCACGCCATTCCTTTTCAAACTGTCATTCCCAGCATAGTAGATCACATGGTTGTCGGATTCAAAATGGCCAAAACCAGTCCATTTCAGCTCACTAATGCCGAGGATATCAACCTTTATGCGTTCCATTTCATTTTTGACAACTTCCAATTTTCCTAGATTCATACATCATACATTCCATGTTCCAATGATTAATGGATGTGTGCAGCTGTTTCTCTTCAATTTGAGTGGTGCCACATCAGCAAATGAAAGTCTCGAAGCTTTGCCTTATCCACAGGAATAAGGCTGGGTTTACTCAGATGATGCAGCTCTTTCCCAGTCCTATTTTGAGAGTCTTCTAACCTAACCGGACTATTCATAAAGTTGCACGGTAATGTATCAAACAATGTTTCTTTATTATTCATGAGGTTTTCCCTGCCCAATTCTTTAAGTGGATGGCCTCTTCCTTCTTCCTAGTTTGTCTCAGTGTGTAAGCTGGGCTGATACTTGTACACCATTTGCATCCGGCTGGGTTTGAAACACCAGTGGCTCAGCTTCAAAACTCACATCAGCATGTCACCACAATAGGACAAACCGACAGACAAGTTTGTCTCCCTGTTGGAAACCTCTCGTACCACCCTTACCTGGGTCCCTGCAGCTGACTCCTCCTCTGTCTGGATTCCTGGGCATTTTAATCCCCTTACTCCTGCTCTCCTGCCCTGCTGCTTTGGGCATGCCTGAGTTCCCTCTCCTCACCTGGATTCCTGTGGCTGACTGCTCCTGTCCGGGTTCCTGGCTTTGTATCCCCTTTCTCCCGCTCTCCCGCCCTGCTGCTTTGGGCGTGCCTGGGTTCTCTCTCCTCACCTGTCTGGCTTGGGTTAGGCACACTTTAATCTTCAAAGAGACATCTTTGCTCTTCAGCACTTTAAAGAGACCTTTTGCAGCAGACTACGCAATACCTTGTCTGATTTTCTGATTGCTGCTGCCATTGGTGTTGGTTGTGGAACCGAGTAATATGAAGTCTTTGACAACTTCAAACTTCTCTCCATTTATCATGATGCTGCATATTGCTCCAGTTGTGAGGATTTTTGTTTTCTTTGTGTTGAAGTGCAATCTATACTACAGACTATAATCTTTAATCTTCATCAGTAAGTGCTTCAAGTCATCTTCATTTTCACCAAGCAAGGTGGTGTCATCTGCATATCTCAGGTTGTTAATGAATCTTCCTCCAATCCTGATGCCACATTCTCCTTCATGTAGTCCAGCTTCTTGGATTATTTGCTCAGCAGAGAGATTGAATAAGTATGGTGAAAGGATACAACCCTCATGCCCTCCTTTCCTGATTTTAAATCATGCAGTATCTCCTTGTTCTATTTGAACAACAGCAATAATACAGGCTCTTCATGAGCACAATTAAGTGTTCTGGAATTCCCATTCTTCTCAATGTTAAGCATAATTTGTTATGATCCACATAGTTGAATGCTTTTGCATAGTCCATGAAACACAAGTGAACATTTTTCTGGTAATCTTTGCTTTCAGCTAAGATCCATCTGACATCAGCAATGATATCCTTCATTCCACATCCTCTTCTAAATCCGGCTTGCATTTCTGGAAATTCTCTATCAATATATTACTGCAGCTGTTTTTTAATTATCTTCAGCAAACTTCTACTTGTGTTTGATATTAAGATGTTATTTGATAATTTCTACATTCTATTGATCACCTTTCTTTGGAATGGTTACAAATATGGATTTCTTCTGGTCAGTTGGCCAGATTTCTTGGCATAGATGAGTAAGTGCCTCCAGCACAGAATCTGTTTGTTGAAACATCTCAATGGGTATTCCAACAATTCCTGGAGCTTTGCTTTTTGCCAATTCCTTCAGTGAAGCTTTGACTTCTTCCTTCAATATTTTTGCTCTTAATCATATGCCACCTCCTGAAATGGATGATCATTGACCAATTCTTTTTAGTACAGTTCCTGTATTCCTTCCATATTCTCTTTATGTTTCCTGAATCACTCAATATTTTGCCCATAGAATTTTTCAATATTGTAAATCAAGACTTCTATTTTTTTTCTTCAGTTCCTTCAGCTTGAGAAATGCCAAGTGTGTTCTCCCTTTTTGGTTTTCTAACTCCAGGTCTTTGCACATTTCATTATAATTGACTTTGTCTTCTTGAGCTGCTCTTTGAAATCTGTTCAGGTCTTTTATGTTGTCATTTCTTCCATTTTCTTTAGCTACTGTCAGCTCAAGGGCAAGTTTTAGAGTCTCTTCTGACATCCATTTTTGGTCATTTCTTCTTTTCCTCTCTTTTTAATGAACTTTTTCTTTCTTCATGGATGATGCTCTTGATGTCATCCCACAATTCCTCTGGTTTTCAGTCACTGGTGTTCAATGGATCTAATCTGTTCTTTAGATGGTCTCTAAATTCAGGTGGGATATAATCAATGTCCTATTTTGGCTCTCATGTACTTGTTTTAATTGTCTTCAACTTCAACTTCAACTTGCATATGAGTAGTTGGTGATCTTTTTTAAAGTCACTTCCCAGCTTTGTTTTGGCTGAAGATACTGAGCTACTCCATTGCCTCTTTCCACAGATGGAATCAATCAGACTTCTGTGTACTCCATCTGGCAAAGTCCACATGTATAGCCACCATTTATGTTGTTGTAAAAGGTATTTGCAATGAATAAATTATTGGCTTTTCAAAATTCTATCATGCAATATCCAGTGTCATTTCTATCACCAAGGCCATATTTTCCAACTACTGATGATTTTTCTTTGTTTCTGACTTTTGCCTTCCAATCACCAGTAATAATCAACACAACTTGAATGCATTTTTGGTCAATTTCAGACTGTAGAAGTTGGTAAAAATCTTCAATTTCCTCACCTTTGGCTTTGGTGGTTGCATAAATTTGAATAATAGTAGTATTAACTGGCCTTCCATGTACTGACTAACTGACTGCCATCGAGGCCTATGGGTATTATCCTATCACTGACAGCATTGTACTTGAGACATTCTTTGTGATGATGAATGCCACACCATTCCTCTTCAATTTGTTATTTCCAGCATAATAGATGATTTGGTTTTCTGATTCAAAATGGCCAAAATCAGGCATTTCAACTCACTAATGCCTAGGATATCAATCTTTATGCATTCTATTTCATTTTTGATAACTTCTAATTTTCCTAGATTTATACTTGGTACATTCCATGTTCTGATTATTAAAGATGTTTGCAGCTGTTTCTTCCCATTTTGAATTGTGCCACATAAGAAAGGGAGGTCTCATTTTAAAAATTAAATTCTTATACACATTGAAAGACTTCATCAAAAGTGTAAAAATGAAAGTACAGATTTGGAGAAACTATTTGCCTATGACATATCTGACAAAGGACTTATCTTCAAACCTATAAAATCTTCAATATCTCAACATCAAAAAAAACCAACAATCCAATTCAAAAATGGGCAAGGGATATGAACAGACACTTCACTAAAGATGATATGGTGGTGGTCAACAAATACATGAGAAATTGTTCACAGTCATTAGCTATTGTTGTTGTTGTTGTTATGTGCCGTCGAGTTGGACCCGACTCATAGCAACCCCTCCTTGGGTTTCCAAGGCAGTATCACTACGGAAGTAGATTGCCCCATCTTCCTTCTGAAGAGTGGCTGGTGGATTTGAACCGCCAGCCTTCTGGTTAGCAGTCAAGTGCCTTAGCCACTATGCTATCAGAGCTCCCCATTAGCTATTAGAAAGATACAAATCAAAACAACAATGAGACATCACCTCACCCAAGCAATAATAGCAAAGTTCAACAGGACAGAAAATAACAAATGCTGGCAAGGCTGTGGAGAGATTGGAACTCTCATACACTGCTAGTGGGACCGTAAAATGGTACAACCATTGTGGCAAATGATACTGTGTTTCTTTAAAATACTGAAAATAGAAATACCATTTGATGGTAGGGAAGTCGAAACAACTGCAAGATAGAACTGACTGTTCTAAACTTGGGAAGAAAATTATAAACCACAGAGTAACCTCAAAGAAAAATGATAAACCTTCACATCAAACTAAAAAAGAAGACCAGCACAAATATTTAGCAAATACTAAAACAATAACAATGAAGGAAGTGATAACATGATTCATAAAATGAGTTCAGCACAAAAAATTATGCAGAACTAAGAAATCAGCAACACCACAAAAAAGCACATAACAAAATGACAGCAACAAAATCATACTTGTTGATAATTATACTGCCAAAAGAGTAAAAAAAGAACATACAGATTGGGAAAAGATATTCTGCAACAACATATCTGACAAGGGACTTATCTCTAAAATTTATAGAAAACTCCAACACTTCAACACCAAAAAGCTTAAAAATCCAATTAAAAAATGGGTAGAAAACATGAATAGACACTTCACCAAAGAGGATATTCAGGCAGACCACAAATACATGAAGAAATGCTCACAATCATTAGCCATCAGAGAGATGCAAATCAAAACAACAATGAGATACCATCTCACCCCAACACTAATAGCAAAGTTCAACAAGACAGAAAATAACAAATGCTGGCGAGGGTGTGGATAAATTGGGACTCTCATACACTGCTGATGGGAACGTCAGATGATAAAACCACTGTGGAAAGCTGTATAGCAATTCCTTAAAAAGTTGGAATTAGAAATACCATTGGACCCAGCCATTCCATTATTAGGTATATATCCTAAAGAAGTGACAGCCAGGACAAGAACAGATAAATGCATACCCATGTTTATCACAGCACTATTTGCAGTAGCCAAAAGAAGGAAACAACTGAGGTGTCCATCAACAGAAGAATGGATAACCAAACTATGCCACATATGCACAATGGAATATTGTGCAATCCTAAAGAATAATGTAGAATCTGCAAAACACTGCATAGCATGGATGAACTTGGAGGACATTAGGTTGAGTGAAATAAGGACACACAGAAGGACAAATATAGTATTAGTTCATTATTGCAAGAGCAATCTCTCATAGACAGCCAGACACTATGGGAGAGAGATCCACCAATCTGCCTACTCAAGACCATAGTTTTAGGGGACACCAGACTCAATTGGAACAACAAAATACATAAAAATCTTGTTCTACAACCTGCTTTGCTAAGTAGTGACTAAGGTCTTAAACACTTTCGAGCGGCCACATAAGATGCAGCTAATGGTCCCTTATTGTCGGAAGCAAAGAAGAGTGAAGAAAACCAAGGCATTTGGAAACAGTCAGCCCTAGGACACGATGGACCTTGAGACCAGAAGAACTAGATGGTGCCCAGCTATGAATGCCAACCACTCAGGAAGGGATTAAAACTGGAGATCCTGGATATAGTGGGAGGAAAAACATGGAACAAAATCCAAAAACACAATAATGACTGAATTACTGGTTGGATGGAATCTGGTGGAACCACCAAGACTATAGCCCTGGGATATACATGGGGCCTGGGATAAAACTCACTCTCAAGGGCTGGCTCTCAGCCCAAGAGTAAATAAGACATGCAGAACACTCAACCCAGGGTGATGTACCCACCTACCCTACAGAGATACATCCCTTGGAGCAATCGGCCATCGGGCACCAGAGGAGCAATAGTCACATGGAGGAAAAACTGGACAGACAGGAGTGCATAACTAAGAAGTGCGTGGGGGGGGTGGGGAGTACTGGGAAGGGAGGGGAAGAAAGTGGTAACTGGGGAGTGAAACCAAATCTACCCAAAATGTTCAATGTAAAACAAATTCTGCTCTATAAATTTACACCTAGAGCACAATTAAAAAAAAAAAAAAAATTGAGGTCCGGAAAACACTCCTTCCACATCGTTAAGGTCAACTCTACTTTGAGAAAGAAGCTCTTCCCCATTCATACCTTGAGTGCCTTCTGACTTGAGGGTCTCATCTTCTGGCACTACATCAGAAAAAGTTTCAGGGCTATTCATAAAGTTTTCTAGTAACACAACAAACAGTGTTTCACTGCTATTCATAAGGGCTTCACTGGCCAATTCTTTGAGAGTGATGGCCCCTTCCTTCTTCTGAGTCTGTCTTAGTCTCAAAGCTCCACTGAAACCTGTCCACCATGGGTGACCCTGCTGGTATTTGAAATACTGGTAGCATAGCCTCCAGCCTCACAGCAACATGCAAGCCACCACAGAATGACAAACTGACAGATGAGTGGTGGAGATATATGTACACACACACACACACTTGTTGTTGTTGTTTTTAAGAAAGCACAGTATTTGGAGAATATCTTCTCCATAAATGTACCCTGGTTACCCGAGTACACACTGATTTTTACCTGCTCTAAATTCCTGCTGTATTTATAGTCACAGTTTAATGCTTAATTTTTAAATTACATGTGTATCTGTATATATGCACTCAAGCCAAATTCACTGCCATAGAATTGATTCTGACTCTTGGTGATCTCCATTGGGTTTCCACAGCTATAAATCTTTACATACTGAAGCAGATTGCCTCATCTTCTTCCACAGAGCACCTGGTGGTTTCAGACACTGATCTTTTGGCTAGCAGCCACATGCCTCAACCAGTACATCACCAGAGCTTCATACACACACACACACACACAGTGGATTAATGCTTTTCTTAACAGCTATTGTTTCTTAAAGGTTGTTACCCCTCCCAATTGATCAAACTGCAATATAAGCTCTTTGAGGATGGGAACCATGTCTTTTCCTGCTTGAAGTGCCACACAGTACTTAGCACAATAACAGGTGCTGAAAGCATTTACATTCAATTATACACTGCTTCTTTTTCATGTATGTGAAAAGAGTTTTATCAATACAAGTGGTAGAAAAGTATAGTTCTTCCATTATTGCTTTCTTTCCAATGAAAGACCAACTATAACACAACCCAATTAACTTAGAGGCCAAAATGTCACGTTGTTGTTGTTGTTGTTATGTGCCGTCAAGTCAACCTCCACTCATAGCAACCCCTCCTTGGGTTTCCGAAGTGGAATCACTACAGAAGTAGATTACCCAACCTTCCTTCCACGGAGTGACTGGTGGGTTTGAACCGCCAACCTTTTGGTTAGCAGTCAAGTGCCTTAGGCACTACGCTACACATTAGAGGTATCAATACCAAAGGATGTCATTATTTTTTATTTACCACAATTAATACTAAGTAATATTGAGATTTTTCTAAAGGCAGTGGCTTTTCAAAAATAAAATAATGTTAAGCTTGATATGTGTCAAGAGAGTGAAGGGTCATGGTGAACACACAAGCTCTGAATCACACTGCCTTGGTTGAAAACGTGGCTCCACTATTTGTTAACTACATAACCTTGGGTGGTTGATTTGTCACTTTGTAACCCTGGTTAGTTTCCTTATCTGTGAAGCAGAGATACTAGTCAGGTGATTATTATAAAGTTTAAACATGATGATTCATGTAAAGTTTTTGGAACAATGACTGATAAGCTATCATTAGGTAAGTAAACATTTTTAAATGAAAGAATTTATATCCTCTAAATTACTAGTCATTAAATCATTTTAGCTATCTAGAAATCATACTTACAGAAAATCATCCCTTATGTTTCCATTAAAAGTGCCACACAGACCTAATGTTCTTCTTTTCCATGCACTAGTGAGCTGGATATAAATTCTTTCCCCATCTATAGCAAACAGGATCTTTAAACCAAATGTGGTTTTTAGAAGAATAAATAAGGATGACAGAGTTTTAATTTCAACAATTCCTACAGGAAAAAGAACATACATAAGACAGTTTGGAGATTCACAGGCAATACTCAGAAATGCTAGAGTACAACATCAAGACTCTCCTCCCAAGACACTTCTCCCATGAAGTAAGGGAACCAGGATTGCAGCCCATTATTTCTGCCCCAGCCTCTAGGGCCCATTTTTTGCCTTTTTGTGCCTGCTGCCTTTTATCCATTTTCCTTCCTCTCCTCCTCCCTTTTCAGTTTTCAGGAGACTCTTATCAACCCCTCCTTCAGTTTCCAAGGCAGTATCTCTACAAAAGTAGATTGCCCAATCTTCCTTCCCAGGAGTGGCTGATAGGTTTGAACTACCAACCTTCTGTTTAGTAGTCAAATGCCTTAGGCATGCCACCAGAGCTCCCTATATTTTGAATAGACTAAGATCAACATACAATTTCAGTTGACAAGTATCTCATGACATTATCCATAGACAATTAAAAATCTCCTTTCTTTAAATCCGTGTGTGCACGTGTGTGTGTGTGTGTGTGTAAATAATTTTTCCAAAAAAACTGGTCATGATTCCAAAATGAATTAGCACTTTTGTCAATAATTCCTCATTCTCTTGATACTGTTAGCAAAAAGGGAAACACAGCACTTGACCAACACCATTTTATGAGACACCTTGAGAGACTTTTGTTCAAAACTAAACTGATGACTTTTGCCATCAGAAGTGTTGTTCTTCCCCATACATAACAATTGATCTCTTCCCATGCAGCACAAAGAATGAAGAAAACCAAGGACTCAAGGAAACTGTTAGTCCAAAGGACTAATGGACATAAACCACAGCTTCCATAGCCTGAGACCGGAAGAATTATATGCCTGACTACCATTATAGACTGTTCTGACTAGTATCACAATAGTAGGTCCTGCACAGAATTGGAAAAAAAAAATGTAGAACAAAATTCAAATTCATAAATAAGACCTAACTTACTGGTCTGACAGAGTCTGCAGGAACCCCTGAGACTATGGTGCTTAAACACCCTTCAAACTTCAAACTAAAACCACTCCTGAAGATCACATTATAGCCAAACAATAGACAGGTAGTGTCTAAGGCATTTGACTGCTAACCAGAAGGTTAGTGCTTCAAACCTACCAGCCACTCCTCAGAAGAAAGATTGGGTGATCTACTTCTGTAGTGATACTGTCTTGGAAACTTAAGGAGGTGCCACTATGAGTAGGATCTGACTCCACAGTGGTGAGTTGTTTTTTTTTTTTTTTTAATAAAGTGAGCAGTAACACTCAAAAGGAATATCCACCTCAGGACAATCAACTATACAAGACCAAAATGGTACCATTTGCCCAAAACTAAAGTTCAGAAGGCAAGTAGGAGCAGGAAAGATGGGTAAATGGAAACAAGAAACCCAGGGAGGAAGTTGGGTGTGTGCTTGCACATGGAGGGGATTGCAACCAATGTTATAAAGCAAGCTGTGTATAAACTGTTGAATAGAAAACTAATTTGCTCTGTAAACTTCAACCTAAATCATAATAAAGTATTCCAAAACAAAACTCACTGCCATCAAGTCAGATTCGACTCATAGCGACCCCTCCTTGGGTTTCTGAGGTGATATCTCTACGGCAGTAGATTGCCCAACCTTCCTTCTGGGAAGTGCTTCATGAGTTTGAGCCACCAGCCTTCCGGTTAGCAGTCCTATGCCTTAGCCACTAGGCCACTAGAGCTCTTAATAAAGTGTTACTTTTAAAAAAAAGAAAGAAAGTGTTGTTGTTCATCTGTCTGGTGTCCTTGTCACAGTCTCTATCATCAACCTGGTCACCAAAGCCAGTAACCAGAGAATCATTCTCTGATCATTCCATCTCCCTCACTACCCTCACTGCATGTAACCCCAATTCAAACAATCACTAAGTTGAAGTCAATTTTTTTTCCTAAACATTCTTTCAATCTATCCTCTTTTGTCCATCTTTACTGTCCCCACCCAAGGTCTGTTCTTCCTCATTCTTTGCATGTCCTACTTTAATAACATCCTAACTGTTCTCCACATCTCCTATCATCTCTCAAATCTACTTCCACACTGTTGCACTGTTATCATAATTTTATTAACAAAAAAGTTCTACGTCAGTCTTCTTTAAATTTGGTCTTTTACGTAAAAAATGGCCAAATAATGGCAATTTCATATGGTTCAGCTTCGTGCATGATCAAGTTCAAATTCCTTAGCATGACATCTGAATAGGGGGATTGTGTAATTTGTAATATAAACTGGGAAATTTCTGAGAGTGACAGTATTATTACAAATATTCTGGAACACAGGCCTGTCCCAGAAAAATCACAAGGTATCACAGCCTATGCATAAGGCCTTCCCTAATCTCATCACTGCTTCTTCCTTCATCTCCTCTTCTGATACTCTCCATTATCCTCTTAATGCTAAAGCAGTGCCAAACTAGTTACAGTTTCCCCTGAACATACTGCACATTTTCATACCTCCTTGCTCTTCATGGAACACTTACCCCACCTTCTTCATCTGGGTAGTTCCTGTTTTAAATGTCCAATGAGATATCACCTCTTTTAGAAAACACCTGGTGCACATTCCTCCCCAAGGCTAGTGGGGCTGCTCCCCATTTAGACTTCCAAAATCCCTATGCACAGTTTCAAGTTCATCATATTTGATTGTAAGTGGCTGGATGCTCGTCTCTCTCCTCTTCTGAACTCTGTACCATTCAAAGTGTATATTAGGTTCTATAAACATGATATCTCCACTATCTCTAGCAGAGGATCTAGTTTTGCATAGAAACTCCACAAAGGTTGGATTAGTCAACCAATAGGAAAAGACCCTGTCACTCTTTGGAGGGAAGATGGGGCAATCTACTTCTGCAGTGATACTGCCTTCCAACTCAACAGCAGTGAGTTTTTTCAGTGTTTTGTGTTTATTGTTCATGGAAAGAAAGTGTATCAGTTTTGCTTCTTACCATTCAGATTGAGGCCTTGATTAGGGCTAGTCAGGATTTGTCCTCCCCTACTAAGTGTTACTTGTTTGCTAAAATCATCCTCCAGAATTAGAGTTATGGAATGAAGGCATACCAAGCCAAGGTTCTGCATAAAAATCAAATTACCAATTAAAGGAGTGAGGGAGAGATGGAGACAGAGACAAATAAATTTTAAAAGTTTCTAATAAAATTCCAATAATTATGTTTTCCATAGCACATTCACTTGTCTATTTAATTGGTATATTAAACATAAAAATATACAATAACAATAACCAAGAGAATTAGGATTCTATGTAGAAAATTAATTCAGACTCTGACATATTGCAAAGAAAAAAATCAAGCAGAAAGAAAATATTTCAGAACTTCCAGTAGAAATAACATCTTAAAATAAAACTAGTAAATTAAAGATTTAGGCAAAATTTTGACAAGCTGATTTAAAGAAATGAATGAATAAAAGATCTTAGTTTTCTGTTTACAAACTATTGCTGTGCTTTTTATTTCAAGAAAAAAACCTAAAATAAGTTTTCCAGCATGATAAGAAATCATCCTATGTGTTTGGAATGATATGAAATCTGTTCAATCCTGTCAAAAATCATCACATTAAAATTTAGCTCCATTATGCAATCATGCATTTAATGTCCATAAATGACACATAGAAAATGTCACTTAGAAAAAAAAACTGCAATTAAATATACAGTAGTTCATCTAATCTATGACACATATTTGTTTTCACATTTTAACAAAAATGAGGGTATAGCAGAATCAATGACGTGTCATAGATTAATCATCAGCATTTTTTTTCATTATAGTATATAAAACAATGGCACATCTTAACAACCAATACTATCTTAGTTGTAAAGAAAATAACTATAGCCATTTATGTTATTATTATTAATCTAGGTAAAAAGTTTGAGCCTCTCCCCAAAAAATGTGGATACCTCCAGTCACTTTGAGATTAAAGAAAGGTATTTTCCTTACCTGCTCACAGGGAGCTTTCTGTAAAGTGATTGTGAATCTGTCTTTTCCAGTGCCTTTCAGAAGGATATACTGGCATATGCCAATGAAAGAATAATGCCGACCATCAAAAGTTGTAAAATGAGAATCACCCACAACAGAGCATTGAACTACAAAAAAAGGTGTGTGTGTGGGGAGGGCAAGCAGGAAGAGATAGATTGAGAAGGAAGAAGAGAAGAAGGAAGAAATTACATTCCTACTTCCTTAAAAAGTAGGACATCATCTTAGAATAAATTATCATATATCAAAAAGAAATTCTAAAATTTACTGGCTTGAAAAATTACTAGATTAAATTATATTATTAAAATTAATTTATAATTTGTTAAATGATAGCTCTTCCACACTATTTTTAAGCTTTGTAGTATTTGAACTGTTTAAATGAATTTTTACCAAATTGGCCTGCTCAGTTACCATTTATTCAATTTTCCATTTATTCTTTGAACAACCTTCATTGATGCATCATTATATCTATTGATAAGTATGAAGTATCTTCATTAAAAATAATGCTACATTCACCTCTACATTAAAGAAAATATCTCATAAAAATATATTTTAAATGATTACCTGGACAGTCATGTTCAGTACAGTTCCAAATTCCACCAACACAGACACTAAATGAAATTTTAAAAATGTTAATCTACTGGTATTGAGAAACTATGTCAATGTTTGCATCAGTGTGTTGATTAATATATCAAAATATATCATGTTCACAGGTTCATTAGTTTGGACTGGTAAAGATTGTCTTGACTTGAAAAATATCTCTGCAAAACCTCAAAAGACGGATAACTGGTTGGTTGTTACCGAAATTATTATCTATTACATATCACACTTAAACATTGCCAAAGATGATACAAGAGGAGAACAGAATCACCAAGAACAAAATGTTAGGTAAACAAAGGATTTCTCTTTTATGCCCTTCTCTCAACAATCAGACTTTAAAAAAAAAAAAAAAAGTCACATATAATCCTGAACAAAATGGGGATAATGCAGACCATAATTTCAAATTTTCATAGGATATAGATATTCTTAAGCCATGGAGGCTGGATGAATTCTGAAACTATTGCTCTGAGATAATCTTCAAACTTTAAACCAAAAATATCCCATGAAGTGTTCTTAAAACAAAACAGTAGTCTAGCTTGACTAGTAAAAATTTCTACCTTGAATAATGTGCTCTTTTAAGATCTAGCTACATGCAATCAAAATTACAACAGTGATTCAAAAGATTAGATAGGAAACTTAGGGGGCAGTGAGTTTATAGAGAAGGAACAACTTGGAAAAGAAGGAGAACATTTGCCCAACTCAAAGACTGTAATCAGCGTCACTGAACTGTACCCATACAAATTGTTGGATTGATGTATGTTGAGTATCATAGAGTCCCAAGAACAACAAACATAAATAATAAAAATAAGTTATACACAAAAACGTATTTGACTATATAGTTAGAGTATGAAGATTAATACGTTTTCTCTCCTACTAATGTCCAAATTAAGAAAATTGATTTTGAGGCTCATAAGACATAAAAGAGAGAAAAGACATGTCCTCTCATGTAAGATAAATTCTCCCTTCCACTCTCACAAAGTAGACCTGAGATTTGGAGGAAAGAAACAGAGTACCTGCAAGTCAGGAACTCAAATCAGCATTAAGAACATGGTTAGTGATCCACTCTCCCTTCACTTATACATACTGACAATGAGTAATAACATCAATGATGACATTTAGATTTTAGTTTCTTCTTGCAATTCTACAGGAGGTATATCATATTTTGCAATAGTCTTACTTTAGCTAATTTAATAAATTCTAAATGTTTTTATTCATGGCCAAATATTAGTGGTACAAAGAGTAATTTTTTAAAGTACAGTAGAGAGGCCCAGCAGCACCAGTAAATTCTAAATATATCTTCAAGTTAGTGATTACAAATAATAAGAAAATGCAACAGACACATTACACGGGTATAAGATTTTATGGAAATACCAAAGAAGTAATAAGACTTACATCATACTAGAAAATATAGATGCCCCCCCCCCCCCCGCTTCATGGAGTCTAAATAAAATGTAAATCATGTCTTGAAGTTTTTGGAAGAAAATCAATAATAAGTATACTCTTTTAAGCATTTGTCATGTTAAAGTGTCAGCTAGTCAGGTAAGCAGAAATAATTGTCTGTACGTTGATCACATACCATTCAGTACATTCTTGTTCAATTTTTGAACCAACTGAATAAGCTAATCCATGAAAAATACATGGGCAATTTTCCAGGGAGATGCAAGTTCCATTGTCCATTATGAGGCCTATTTAAGAAAAATATTAATCAAATTTTATAAAGAAATAATAAAGATTATATTTTTTTAAAATTAATAATACACTCAAGTTTTGTTGAACACATGCTTGCTTGCACTAGGTGATAAGGATATAAATTCTTTACTTTCAGGAAGGTTACCCACAACCTAGCTCTGTCTCAATCAGTCGTACCTTATTTAAGAGTCTATTTCCAGTGGTTTTCAACTTCCTTATCCCACAATATGCCATCAAAAACTAAAAGTTGACCATTCAGCAAACTGATACCTTAACAAATTTTCTTGCTTTTGAGAGGAGAGGAAAAGGAGGAGAGAATATTTCATTGTTTAAATCTCCATTTATTCTGAGATGAGACAGACTTACACTATAGTCAGACAGATAATAAAGAGGTAGACAGCACTGCTCAATGGGTCACTTCAGTGAACTGCATTTGTCATTATCTGAAACAAGTATAAGAGATTGGCTAGAGCTTAAATCAACCATGTTACAAAGTACATAGTTTTCTTCAACTGATCTTTTTCTTTTTTTATAACAAGACTTCCTAGAGGAAGGAGCCTTGGTTTATATTTTGGAGTATAGACTTACATTCTTATACAAACTTTTCATCTCACTGTTGACTGGTAATGCAAGTTCAGAACTGGCACTGGTCTACAGACCATACTTTGAGTAGCACTGACTGAACAATGGTCTAAGGTCAATAGATCTGGGTTCGAACTACATGAGCTTAGAAAAATCATCAACTATATCTGGTATTCTATTTTTTTTTAATCTGTAAAAACAAGTGTTGGAATAAATCCTCAATTGCCTATATAAATATCTATTATTACAGCAGAGGTAGTCCAAAATTTAAATCCACCTCTATCACTTACTATGGTAGTTTTTGTCTATCTGAGTCTCAGTTTTATGATAACTGAAAGATTAGATAACTTAGGGGAAAAACAGCTGGCCATCAATTATTAGTTCTGTTTCTCAGCGATGCTAATCTGAAGTTGATATAAATAGCAATATAGATGTGATGAAATAGTGTTATTTACTTGATTTTTTTTATTTTAAACAGTATTTATCTAGAGGACATTCAAGTGTTTCATAAATCATGTTTACTATAACATACTTTAACTATGGAAAAAATGTAAGATAAAGGATATCATCTGATTTGGTATCATACAGAAAATTTACATTCATAAAGATATGAATACAAATTTCATGATTTCAGGACTTAATCTCTCAGACTTTCACCTTGGTTAATAATTTCTTAAGTCTTCAGCATTACTTTAGATCCAGTGCACAATATTATCACTTTCAATCCTTGATCTCAAGAAATATGCCCTTCACATATAGAACACAGGAATTGTTCATCTTTGCATCCCCTACATCTAGTATAATAAGAAGCCTGTAGAAGTTACTCAATAAATATTTGTGGAGTTATGTTAACATGAAAAATTTAAGATAAATTTAAGAGAACATTTAATGAGAACTAATTAATATGGTACAGAAAATGTATATTAGAGAAATTCAGAAAATCAGAGTACCTAGGAAAAGTCTTAAAATAGAGGAAGAACTTTATTTAAGTCTTGGAAGATGGATAGAATATGACTAAGAGCAGAGGGGGTATAAAACAATTATGGCTTGGGCAAACAATACGTGAAATAATCACAAAAGGAAAAAATATCCATGCAAGACCTTTTGCATAATAAAACTATATTCAGGGCTAAAAATCTTATGCTAGAAAAATGTGAAGACCTTCTCTGGATACTTTCATCTTTGAAAAAGCAAGAAAAGAAATTATGAAATATTTGCCATATATACTTTCAGGTTTCTAGATTCCAAATTCTCTGGGAAACCTACAAGGAAATGAACCTTTTATTAAAGACAAACAGACATTGCTCCTTATCATTTCAAGTGTCAAATTCTAAAAGAGTAAAAAATTGCAGCAATGCTAATGGCATGGGGAAGACATCGGAGATTAATCTCAGAACACTGAGTAACAGTCGGCATGAGGCAAAAATGAGGCACTTACCATCTGGACAGTAACAACCATCAAGACAATGGAGATTGCTCCCAAGACATTCCTTTTCAAATGTGCAGGTTGGTGGGCAACAACTGATACAATCCCGATGGACAAAGCTATCATCACATTTATCAGCTAAAATGAGAAAAAAGGGAACAGTAAGTCAACTTCATTCACCTCTCTTTCAAAAATTATTACCGTATTTCAAAAAGTATCCAAGTTTACAAATCACTTACTATTACATCAACAACGAATATTTGCAAATCATTAATTTTGAGTACTGATAAGTTTCCAGTACCAGGATAGTCTAAAAGTAACAGAAGTACACAGGACTTAGTCCTCAAAGTGACAGCTTTGCTTTTTAACCCTTTAAAGAGGTCTTTTGCAGCACATTTGCCCAATGTAACACATTGCTTGATTTCTGGACAGCTGCTTTCATGGGCATCACCTATGGATCCAAGTAAAATGAAATCTTTGACAACTTCAATATGTTCTCTAACATCATGTTGCTTATTGATCCACTTTGGAGGATTTTTGTTTTGAGGTGTAATCCATACTGAAGACTGAAGTCTTTGATCTTCATCATTAAGTGCTTCAAGTCATCTTCACTTTCAGCAAACAAGATTGTGTCATCTGCATATCACAAGCTGTTAACTAGTCTTCCTCCATCTTGATGCCACATTCTTCTTCATATAGTCCAGTTTCTTAGATTATTTGCTCAGCATACAGACTGAATAAGTATGGTGAAAGGATACAACCCTGATGCACACCTTTTCTCATTTTAAACCACTCAGTATCCCCTTGTTCTGTTTGAACGATAGCCTCTTTGTCTATGCACAGGTTCTGAATGAGCACAATGAAGTGTTCTGGAATTCCCATTCCTCACAGTGTTATCTATAATCTATTATGATCCACACGGTTGATTGCTTTTGAATAGTCAATAAAACACAGGTAAATATCTTTCTGATATTCTTTGCTTTCAGCCAAGATCCATCATCAGCAATGATATCCCTCATTCCACATCCTCCTCCAAATATGGCTTGAATTTCTGGCAATTCCCAGTCTATGTACTGTTGCAACAATTTTTTAATTGTTTTTTAGCAAAATTTTGCTTGCATGTGATATTAATATTTTTTGAGAATTTTTGCCTTCTGTTGGATCATCTTTATTTGAAACAGGCACAAAAATCAATCTCTTCTGGTCAGTTGGCCAGGTAGCTGTCTTTCAAATTTATTGGCATAGATGTGTCAGCACTTCCAGAGTGCATTCATATGCTGTAACAGCTCAATTGGTATTTGAGGAGGCTTGTTTATACTAATGTCTTCAGTGCAGTGTGAACTTCTTCCTTCAATACCCTCAGTTCTTTATGTCACTGTGAAGACCAAGGAGTGCCTAACCCAAGCCATGGCATTTTGAGTCACATTCTTTACATGTGAAAAAGGAAGACCAAAGAGGAATAGATGCCTTTGAATTACGTATTGGTGAAGAATATTGAATATATCATGGACTGACAGAAGAACAAACAAATCTTTCTTGGAAGATGTACAGCCAGAATGTTCCTTGAAGTGAAGATGGCAGGACTTCATCACATGTACTTTGGACATGTTATCAGGAGGGGCCAGTCCCTGGAGAAGGACATCATTCTTCATAAAGTGGAGGGACAGTGAAAAAGGAAGACCCTCAGCTATATGCATTGACACAGTGACTGCAATAATGGGCTCAAACACAGCAAAGACTTTAGGAAGGTGCAGGAACGGCAGTGTTTTGTCCTATGGTACATAGGGTTGCTGAGTTGGAACTGACTAGATGGCACCTAACAACAACACAGGACTTGGAAAACAACAAAACATACTGCAAGCTGGAAAGTCATCTCTCCAGTCTTGAATAGGGTAGCCAGCATGAGAACAGGCTCTTGCATACTCCGTGGCTGCTCGACAATAAGTATTATCATCATCAGTTCTGGAAAGTAATAGAAAAAATAAAGTAGAGCCAGAATCACACAGGAAATACTGACAGAAACTATGTCTCTGAGTTCCTGATCCCTAATAATGCTTAGTGTTTGGTGAAGACTCCAAAATTAACTGATGCCCACATTTGTCTCTCATAACATACCCTACTAAGCACACTAATGTAGAAAACATGTAAACTTGGAATCCCAACTACAATGGTCTAGAAACATTGTTTTCATCAAAGTCTTTCAATAATTTGAGTCAAGAGATTATCTATATTAAAAAAGATTTCTATTTTGACATTCTCATTATAATCCTTGCATGTATTTTTGTTGCCCCCAAAGCAACCCATATTTTAGATTTTAATAAATTGTATTATAATTGATAAAAATCTTCAATGATAAAAACATCAATGAATCACCTCATAATATGGATGAATTTGGAGGACATTATACTGGGTGAAATAAGTCAATCATAGAAAGAGTAATATTGTATTAGTCCATTATTATAAAAAGTCAAAGAAAGGTTTACATAGGAAAGGACTTTTCTTTGCTGGTTACCAGGGAAGGAAGGGAAAAAATATGGATTGTTAAGAGACAAGTGTTGATAAGGGTAGAAAGAAAAGCAATATAACAAAAGTATGTGACTAGCACAATGTCAGTAAGGAAAAGGAAGATACAGAGAGGTGCATAAGAGGTACAGACAATAAAGATAAATACTATGACATGCACAATACTTCATTATCAGTAATAGCAAATGCCAATCTATAGTGGATACACAAGTAGACAATCAGGAAGATCAGGTATGCATAGGCGAATGGGAATATACCCATAACCATACATAGGTTTGGTAGACAATACTCCTGCTTACACATTTGTATGTGCTATAAAAATGTCCATATGCAGCATGAAGCTAATGGGGGGGGGAGCAAACTTAGGATACCTTCTTAGTCACAACTAAGCACTTTGAGGGAGTGAGTCTCTGGGCATGCAGGCTGGGGACCATGGTCATGGGGGACTTCAAGCTCAATGATGACAACATAGTACACAAAAATACTGTTCTACATCTTACTTCAGTGAGTAGTGACTGGGGTCGTAAAAGCTTGTGAGTGGCCATCTAAGATGCAACTATTAGTATCTCCTAATCTGGAGCAAAGAATAGTGAAGAAAATCAAAGACACATGGAAACAGTTAGTCCAAAGGACTAATGGACCATGAGAACCCCAGCCTATATATAATCCTGAGAGCAGAACAAGTAGATGGTACCAAGATACCAATGCCAACCACTTGGAAAGGAATTAAAATTGGAAATCCTGGATAGAGTTGGAGAAAAATGTGGAATGAAATTTAAAACATAAAAGAGATCAGGTTTACTGGTTGGATAGAAATTGGTGACACCCCTGAGATGTGGCCCCTTGTCACTCTTCAGGCCTGGAATTGAACTCACTCCTGTGGCTTAACTCTGAGCCAAACTGTAGACAGGCCTACAAGCTGATCATCTACATCAGGGAGATGCACTCCTTAGAACAATCAACCATGGGAGAGCAAAAGGGCAACCTTTGCACAGGGAGAAAGGTAGGGAGGCAGGAATGCATAGGCAAGGGAAAGAGTAACCACAGGGAGGAAGTAGGAGGAGAGCTGTTACACTGTGGACAATGTAATCAGTGTCACAAAACAAAACGAATATGAACTGCTGAATGTAAAATGAATCCGCTTTGCAAAATTTCACCCAAATCACAGTAAAAAGTTAAAAAAAAACCTGTTGTTGTTGTTGTTGTTATGTGCCGTCGAGTCGGCCCCGACTCATAGCGACCCCTCCTTGGGTTTCCGAGGCAGTATCACTACGGAAGTAGGATTGCCCAACCTTCCTTTAGCACAACAAAATCATCAAATGTGAAAATTATTTCCAAGATACCATGCTACTTATAATGCACATGTTGGATTAAAAATCCATAATCCCAAAAATATGTTCATTGTTCCTTAAAGTTCCTTGTAATAATATCCTAAAGCATTTGTGAAAGATTATATAAATAACTTTTAACCTAATATTTAAAATAAGATTTTGAATTCTTTCAAGTTTAAATTACTAAAGCTAATTACTTTAAAACTTTGATTCAAAAATAAATAATCTCTAGCTTTTATAATCACTTTATAAACTACCCCAAACAATCATTTACTATAAGAGTTCTACCAATTCCCAAACCAGATTAACAAGGCATCTATAAAATAAGCAGTGTTTATAACAAAGTAGTGGGCTTGTTTTTCAACCCAAATGAAACCCCCAATTCAATATTTAAATATCTTACAAGATAATAACCTTAAGAATGTTGTATTTTTAGATAGATGGGTGGACAGGCTGAAGTATTAGGTATGTCTATGAAGCGGGGAGTATACCCAAGAACATGTATAGGGTTGGCAGACAACGGTCCTATAAGTTTATGTGTATGATCTGAATTCCCAGGTGTATAGTAGAGTTGACAAGGAGCAAGGTTGTAGTCACTGCTTGTTCACAGCCAGCTACCAAGAGGAACTGAGTAGTTGAACCTGTGTGCTCAGGACCATAATCACAGGGGACATCAAGCTCAGTTGGCATAACATACTACACAAAACACTGTTTCACCTCCTACTTTGGTGAGTAGCGAGTGGGATCTTAAAAGCTTGCAAGCTGCCATCTAGATGCAATGATGGGTCTCTCCTCATCCAGAGCAAAGAAGAATGAAG
>NW_006921962.1:2558272-2597845 GCF_000298275.1 Orycteropus afer afer
TTGCATTGTGGTAAATTGTGGTCAATGTCATGAGACAAAGTGTATGTGAACTGCTGTATGGAAAGTGAATTTGCTCTGTAAAATTTTCACCCAAATAACAATAAAAAAAAATAGAATAAAACAAAACAAAAAGAATGTTGTATTTTGTGAACCCTAACATTTTCAATATCTCTATCATAAAAGCCATCATTTCAAATAGCACTTACCCTGTGCTATTGTAATTTGAGTCATACAGCTTACCTAGTCTAATTAACTGAGCTTCTGGAGGAAAAAAGGACTAGACATGTAAGTTTCCGAAGCTCAGAAAAAGTTCTAAATCTCCAAAAAAAGAAGTCTCTTTGTAAAATAATGTAAACTAAAATCATTTAATTTCTGGAAAGACATTAAGTTTATGAATTGCCTTAAAATATATGTTGCTTCTTAAAATTATTTAGTGCTTTTGAAAGTTAGCAAATTAACTGAATACTTATTTTCCAACCCAGTGCAATTATTAATAAAATAGTTATAACTTCTAGTCTATGTTACTCTAGGCATCGTGCTGTGCACATTACAAGCAGGAGGATCTCATGAAAACTCCCAATAATCACACAAGAAAAACATTATCATCCCAATTTACTGAGGGACAAGTGAACTTATTTTTCTATTCTGGATGTTACATTTAATAGGGAAAATGAACACTAACCAATAGTTGTTTTTAAATCAATCAACTTTGTTGTGGCAAATTTAAGGTCATTTCCTTGCTGCTAGGTTTAGCTACAACAATAAGCTCAAACATAGCAACCATTGTGGGGGTGGCTCAGGACCAGGCAGTACTTCATTCTGTGGTATACAGAGTCACCAAGTTGGGACTGACTCGACAGCACCTAACAACAACAGTAGGTTTAGCACTCTTGGAAGCAGAAAAAAGAGGGCTTATTCTCAAGGACTGTTACTGTCTCATCCTTAAGGTTCCAATCCAAATGTGATCTCCTCTGTGGAGCTTCTGTAGGCACTCTCTGAAAGTTTCTCTGCTCCACTAGAAGATAAGTTCTTGAAACAGGGACATGTCTTAATTGTTTCTACTTTTCCAACGTGTGGCACAATGCCTGGTTCAAAATAGACCTTCAGGATAAAAAAATTCTTCTGTGGAATGATTCTGACTCATGGTAACCCATATATGTCAAAGTAATAATGTACTCCATAGGGTTTTCAATGGCTGACTTTTCAGAAGTAGATCAGTAGGCTTTTCCTCTGTGGTGGGTCTAGATGGACTCAACCTCCAACCTTTAAGATACCAATTGAGCACATTAACAGTTCACACCACCAAGACTCTTTGTGTGTTGAATTCAATTCAAGATAATATTGAATTCAAGTGGGAAATTAATGTATGTTCAGCTGATTCACCTTTTCATTCTCACACTATGGTATCCTTGTGATGCAATTCTATGATAAAGGAAATTGAATTTCCTCTAGAGAAAAGAATGTAGGTTGATCTAGTCCTAGATGAAATACTGAGGCAGCTTGTTTCCCTTTTACTATTGTCTCCTTACTTGATAATGCACTTCTTTTTGTATCACATGCCTGCTCTGCCCCTAAAGTCTGCCTCTCCACCTCAAATATTTTTCTTATGTCAGCTGATTTCAACTAATCAAAGATGCTTCTCTTTAACTGCTATTTTTATTTGTCCAAGAGCAAGCACCAAAGTTTCACTCCAAAGCCTAAAGATAACAAAATTTTACAAGCGGTTGATTTCTTAATGATGACATTTCACGTGAAGTGGGTTTGGTCGAGTCTGCTTTTTGCCCCCTAACATATACAATTATTTTCTTTCCAGTATTGGGATCCCCACGTTTTCATTGGGAATAGAGCTGCCAGCCAAAGACAACATTCTCTAGCCTCCTTTGGATCTAAATGGGCCAGGTTTTCTAAGTTCTGGCTAGAGATTTAAAAGTGACTGTGGTGCATGAATTTTACAAGTCACTTCTTTAAAAAGAGCTATCACACTGTACTTCCTTTTTTCTCTTTATAAAGGCTGAAATGTGGACAGGATGGTGAAGAGCCAGTTTTGACTACGAAATTGAAGTCCTGGGTGATGGTGTGGCAACAAGCTAGCTAAGTCATTGGAAGACTCATGGAACAGAGGCATGGTACTGACTCAAAGCCATCTACCAGTTTGGACTTACATGAGAGAAATATGAATATTCAATTTCATTTAAGCCATCATTGCTTTCTGTGTTAAAGCACCCAAATAATGTCCCAGTAAATGGAGGATAACTTTTCTGAGCATGCCAAATAATACTTCATCCTAGTCTACTAGAGAAATGGATGCCAAAGTTGATAAGGCAAGTGATAAAACTTTCAGAGAATGGTCCAAGAATAAGTCACTGTGGAGTAAGCACAATTTTTAATTCCATACTTGCTCAAATAGGACCATGGTCTGTCTGACCAAACCAAACCAAACCAAACTCATCAATTCCAACTCATGGTGACCTATGTGTTATTCAAAAAAAAAAAAAAAAAAAAAAAAGTGCTGTTCCCCAGGGTTTTCTTGGCTGTAATATTTATGGAAGCAGATCATCAGGCCTTTTTCCCGCTGGGCCGCTGAGTGGATTTGAACTGCCAATCTTTGGATTAGAACTTAAACGCAAACCATTTGTGCAACCTAGGAATCCACCTTTGATAAACTTAAACCTCTTATCAGGTACCCAAGGCATCATTTAAGTGGTTTTACTGAACCCAAACCTAGTCTGATCATTTAAAAAATAGTTCACGTATATCATTAGCATTTCTTGGGAGTCTTAAACAAATTATGTTGTTGTTACATGCCCTCAAGTCGGATCCGACTCATAGTGACCCTTCCTTGGGTTTCTGAGGCGGTATCACTATGGAAGTAGATTGCCCAACCTTCCTTTCGAGGAGTGGCTGGTGGGTTTGAACCATCAGCCTTCTGGTTAGCAGTCAAGTGCCTTAGGCACTATGCTACCAGAGCTCCTTAAACAAATTAGATACGTAAAAATTTTTTGAAGTATTCTTGAATACCCAAGATGTCTTATCATATATACTCAGTAGATTTAAAAGAAAAATAAAATAATAAAATGAATTTTGTTACAACAGTGGATAATTTATGATAAATATCTACACTGATGAAAAGATTATGCTGCATCTCATTTAATTTTTTCCCTAGAAAACCACCTATTCTAGGTGTTGTTAACTTGGGGTCCACAGATGCCTAAAGGATCTGTTGATAGAACGCAGTTGCTGTGATCTTTGATGAGCAAACATCTTTATTTTCATTAATCTCCAACTGAAATTTAGCATCTCATTCAATTATGCCTATGTTGTTGTTGTTGTTATGTGCCGTCAAGTCGGCCCCGACTCATAGCGACCCCTCCTTGGGTTTCCGAGGCAGTATCACTACGGAAGTAGGATTGCCCAACCTTCCTTCCGAAGAGTGGCTGGTAGGTCAATTATGCCTATAGGCAACACCAAAATCAAAAACCAAACACGCTGCCATTGAGTCGGATCCGACTCATGGTGACCCCTCCTTGGGTTTCTGAGGCAGTATCACTATGTAAGTAGATTGTCCAACCTTCCTCCCAGATATACAAAACATCACAATGTTATTGGCAGTATTATGACTTTGTCACCCACAGAAATCATAAATATTTTCATATGTCATTATAGCTTTGCAAATATATCAAAATACCACTTACACTCATCATTATGTCAAATTACAGTAGTTATTAGAACTTGACTTAATATAAAAAGCACATATATGATCTCAAAAATTCATTTCTATTACTATTTTGATAAATGAATCTTAATGAGCTCTGTTGGTGTAGTGCGTAAGGCATTTAACTGCTAACAAGAAGTTTCGTGGTTCAAATCCACCAGCCACTCCACAGAATCTACTCCCATAAAGATTTACCACTTCAGAAACCCAAATGGGGTCACTAGGAGTTGGAATCACCTCAATGGCCGTGAGTTTGGTTTTTGGGTTTTTTTGTAATTTTATGTAGTTCAAAGGTTTATTCTGAATAATGGTCTATAGACTCTAGTAGCATAGTGGCTAAGACAGTTGCCTGCTAACCAGAGGGCTGGTGGTTCAAACCCACCAGCCACTCCTTGGAAGGAACGTTGGGCAATCCTACTTCCATAGTGATACTGCCTCGGAAACCCAAGGAGGGGTCGCTATGAGTCAGGGCCGACTCGACGGCACGTAACAACAACAACAAGAAGACATCTCTGGACTGAAAAAGGGGGTCAAGGGAACAAAAATGGTTACACTCTGAGGGATTCTGTTCATCCTACTTACATAAAGCTCCTCACACAGTGCCTGTTATACAGTAAGCTTTTAATAGCTGGTACTATAGCTTATGGAAGGAGCTCTGGTAGCATAGTGCCTAAGGCACTTGACTGCTAACCAGAAGGCTGGCGGTTCAAACCCACCAGCCCTCCTCAGAAGGAAGGTTGGGCAATCCTACTTCTGTAGTGATACTGCCTCGGAAACCCAAGGAGGGGTCGCTATGAGTCGGGTCCGACTTGACGGCACATAACAACAACAACAACAACATAGCTTATGGAAGCTTTGGTGGCATAGTGCCTAAGGCATCTGACTGCTAATCAGAAGGCTGGTGGTTCAAACCCACCAGCCACTCCCCAGAAGAAAGGTTGGGCAATCTACTTCTGTAGTGATATCGCCTAGGAAACCCAAGGAGGGGTTACTATGAGTCAGACCTGACTCCATGGCAGTGGGTTTGGTTACTATAGCTTATAGTTTACAGTTCCCATTATATTTTGTCCACCAGCTACTCCTCAGAAGGAAAATGGGGCAATCTACTTCCATAGTGATATTGCCTTGGAAACCCAAGGAGGGGTCACTATGAGTCGCATCTGACTCAACGGCACATAACAACAACAACATAATATTTTGTGACCTGCCAGAATATGGCTAAGTTACAGAAGCATCTTTTGTCCTTTTTTGGATAAAGAACACTGTATTACAAATGCTAATCATTTCACTTACTTGCAGAGATCATTAACACAGCTGGCAATATATAAATATGGATCAATATATTCATGGCAGCTGAGAAAAGGAAACTGCAACAGAATCTGACACTTGAAGAAGATGGCCTGTGCAGAAAAAAATGTCAGTCACCAGAATATATTTAATGATATGTGTATACTCTCATTTTCCTTACTGACCTATTTACAGCATTCTTAGTTCTTACCAGAAAGGAGAGGGTAATTTTTTTTTCTTACAAATGTCAACTAATAGTTTTCTATCTATGTATTTTCATAATTAGCACTGCTTTTGTGAGCTAATTACATTCACTGTTTCTGTAATAACTTTAAGGTTATTCTCTGCTGCAATTACATTTCTAAGATTTAATAGTTTGGAATTATGTTGAGTTTGCAATAAAAATGCTTAATGGTAACTATACAAATAGTATATATGTTTGTGTTATGTTCAATATGCCAATTTTACATCAAACTTACCTCAAATGCTGGCATTCCACTTGAACATGGACTCGGAAAATCTGAGGGTGTGGGGACACATTTGGCGTCATCGGGAGTTTGCACCACCCAATAACTTGCAAACAGAGCAATGTCTTCTGTGTAGTCCTCTATTTCACATAAGCACACACACACACACACAAACACACACAAAATAGGTGTAAGAGTATTATTTTCCAAACATAAATATAGTTCTACAGCATGAACCTTCTAATCAGAAAGAGAAACTCAGTAACTTTATAATTAACAAATGATATTAGGCTATAATATCACTTTGACATAATAAAATTATATCGAACAAAATGTAAGTACCACACCAAGTCAAATCCGACTCATAGCAACCCCTCCACATCACTATGGAAGTAGAGTGCCCAATCTTCCTTCCAAGGAGTGGCTGGTGGGTTTGAGCCCCCAGCCTTCTGGTTAGTAGTCAAACGCCTTAGGCACTACACCACCAGAGCTCCCAGATACAACATAAACACTGGTAAATTTCAAGTCTGCCAACACAGAATTTATGTTGGAGAAAAGAGGGAAAATAAGCACAAAGCCAAGAAACACAGGTGAAAAACAGGTGTAAATTATCTGAAGCAGCCCTCTCATTGAACTGCACATTTTTCAGAACCTTACTAAAATCCCAGTTCCATTTTTGAGTCCTCTACAAGAAAAACTATCTTTGTTGAACCCTTGAAGAGATTTCAGAGGCCAGTCACACAGATGATCAAAGAAAAACTACAAAAGAGAAAACTAAGAAGTGAATACATCTCATCTGAATATGGAACAATTTTTCTAAATATGCTGAAGACAAGGCCCAAATATTAAGAATCATGAATCTTATCCCAACATTACTCAGAGTAATATGCAGGCAGCAACTAACAGATGGTTGACGGTGAGCTTGCTGAACTCTAGGCTCCATATCAAGTTTAACTTGTCTTAGCAGTTGGCCTCTCAGACAAGTTCAGGACCTGACATGGTAATTAATCCTGCCCCAGATTGAGACAAAGGTTGAATCTCAAATCTCTAGAACTTGGCTCAGTCAAACAAGATGGCATCTCACAGTTCTATCTAAGCCACTTAGTCTTCTGATTTGTGCTTCAGGTTCTCCACCACACAGATTTACATGACCATAAAGTCTACCACTGATGATAATCCACGGCACCACTAGAATCAAATATCTCCACACCACCTGTGAATGCCTGACTTTCTTCTCAAACCATAGGTTTCTCCATACACTCTTAGAATCTTCAAGATGGGAAGATAATGTCTGCCCACTACCACCCATCATTGAGAACATTGTAGTTATCTGTTACAATAAAATTATATCGAACAAAGTATAAGTACCAAATAAAACTAGACAATTGGAGAGAAAAAGTAAACCTCAATGAGTTAAGATGAGGAAGGACTCAATGTGAGCAGATACAACATAAAACAAACCAAACTCATTGCCATTGAGTCAAATCTGACTCAAAGCAACCCCTCCGTATCACTATGGAAGTAGATTGTCCAATCTTCCTTCCAAGGAGTGGCTGGTGGGTATAAAATCCCAAACTTTACTAGTCTGAAAGGTTCTGGCCCCTGCATACTCCCACCATCTGTTACTTCTCTTCTTGTTCAGTCTGCTCTGGTCATTCTGCCTTTATGCTGTTCTTCAACTACCCAAGTTCATTCCTAAAACCAGTTGCTGTCAAGTTGTCCCAAACTCATGGCAAATCCGTATGTGTCCATGGGTTCTCAAAGGCTGATTTTTTTTTTTTTTTTTAAAGTAGATTCCCAGGCCTTTCTTCCAAGGCAAACTGAGTAGACCCAAACTTCTAACCTTTCAGCTTGCAGCCTGTGTGTTCAAGGTCTGTACCACCCAGGAATTCCAAGCTCATGCCTATCAAAGGGCATTTATCTTGCTCCTCTTCCTTCAAAACACTCTTCTCTCAAAGCTTCCCATGGCTCCCTTCCTCATTTCATTGAGGCAATCTGCTCAGTGTGACTAGCTCAGAGGGGCCTCTCTGCCACAGGATCTAGACTGCCACCAACCACACATTGCTCTATTATTGTTTATCTCTTTCCTCACTTTGCTTTTTTAATGGCTATCAATACCCAGTAAAGTTGTATTTTATTTTTTTGCTTCTTTATTTGTTTTGTCCTTCACTACATTATACACAACATGGAGGGAGGGAGCTTGTCTAAATTGTTCTATTGTTTGATCCTTAGTTTAGTGCCTGGAGTCTAGTCGGTGCTCAAAATGCATTTTTTAAATAAGTTAGTGAATAAATACAGAAAAGTTTTCAATATTCATTAGATAGATTATTAGCATCATAGAGCTTTCAAATGTGTTTGGCCCATTTTTTTCATTATCTCAGACATTGATGAAAAGGTTACACGTTGAACCAGTCCTGAGTCTGATCTAACATACTTACTTAGAAGTACTTTTAGAGTAAATTTAGTAATCACATTTTATTTCAATGCATTATCATTTTTTAAAAGTCTGAAGAACCTAAAATATTTCCTAAACATCCACTTGTTTCAATATCTATGGCCAGATTTTAGTGTTACTAAGCAATAATGCCAATCCCTTGGAATTGATATTAATTCCAGCTTTGGAACCATATATTTTGCTGTTTTTACTATGTTGTATAAATAAGAGTCACCAAAGTTTTTAATTATTGTGAGAACTTAAATAAATACCACCTAGCTGTCTAGATTCTACTAAACTTAAGTTAGAATGCTTTTTATAAAACATGCGATGCCTGCGGTACTCTATTGTCCATATTGGGACACTTTTGAAAGTCAAGGGAGATAGTTCTGCTGGAAAACCAAGAGTAAACCAGGATTTGTATGTTGCTGTGTAGCTAAGTGTAGACATGAATTATGGACCTAGAATTCTCAACTAGAAAACAAAGTAAAATCTTTCTATAGTCCCAGAAATTCTGAAAAGGCTCATTTCTTTGTGAAGTCATCCTTGAAGAATGAGACACTATGCACAGGAAAACACAATTTTAATCACTGATAAAGTATGCATTCAATCACACTAACTGCCACACAGATTTATATAATCAGCAAATTACAAAATAAGTTTCAAGAAAATACTAGGCTTCTTCAAGAGAAAGGTAATATGGCTTATCTGTAGACATTTTCTTGCATGATGGCAGTGTGGCAGACAATCAGAGGACAAGTTCTGCTCACATTAATAGTTGTTATAAATTAGAATTTTTTACTATTCTACCTTGCACTGTGTACCAAAAAAATTATGAAGAGCTGAAATATCTCGTTAAGAGTTTTCCCAGATATTTCTGACTTGCTCAATTGCCTCCTGCCATTCTCCCCAACTTATAATACGTTAAATATTCATGACTTAAAATGAATAGCTAGATTCATCATTGCACATCATAAAAGCTTTCAAATTACTATTCAATGTGTATAATCTTGCTCACATTTCATTATTTTTATTTATAAAAGTTTTATTTTTCAGTCATTTAATTTACTCTTATAAAGACTATATGCAAAACAACTTTTATCTAAAAGACATATTTGCACCCAAATGGATTTGATTCACTAGAAGACAAGCTCCTTGAGGGCAGGGATCTTTGTTTCATTCACAGATGTCTCCGGTTCCCACAACAGTGCCCTGCGTGAAATAAATGCTCAACTAATATTTGTAATGTAAGTGAATTCTGTATCTTCCTTTAGCATATGTAAACTAGCTCCTGTTTTTCAAAAATGACACAAAAAATGCTTTCCTATTTTACACTTCACTTAAAATCATTAAAGTTGGCAAGTGACTAAGTTTACCGAACCAAGGACAAGTGTTTCAGGTGCAAACAGCTTGAGCAGTAAAGAAGACTTTAGAAAGTACCTACGTATGTCTGTTCTAAGGAGCTCTGGTAGCGTAGTGCCTAAGGCACTTGACTGCTAACCAGAAGGCTGGCGGTTCAAACCCACCAGCCACTCCTCGGAAGGAAGGTTGGGCATTCCTACTTCTGTAGTGATACTGCCTTGGAAACCCAAGGAGGGGTCGCTATGAGTCAGGCCGACTCGATGGCAAATAACAACAAAAACATGTCTGTTCTAATTACTTACCATGCTGAATTATGAAATCATCAGATTGAAGGTCATTGTAGTTTCCACATAGGCCACATGATTTCCCTTTATGCTCCCCAGACAGTTTGAGGTAAATTCCAGATATTCCATCCCAAGCCAATGAAAAACCAAAAGTTGTTTTCACCAGAATGTAGTCAGCTAGTTTCTCAATGAAAACATGTCCAATTGTCTGAGGCAATGTTAAACTTGAAAAACAGAACAAAGATAATCTAAGAATTTATTAACTGCTAATCAATTGCAGATGATCAACGTTTTCAAAGAGCGACTGACATAACTGAATAAAATAGAATTATCCCTCAAAATTATGGCTCTCCCAAGTACCAAACCTGTAGGATATCTCCACACTTTCGAAACATTCAACATAGAAGTAAAACAAAACAAAACAAAACAAAAAAAGATACCTGTTTCCCATACTGATTTAAATTTTATATTTAAAATTGAATGCTTATTTCAACTAACCAAATATACACAGATGCTAAATATCAGTGATTGTTGATTCTGGAAAATAAGCCTGTCTATTTAGAATAATGAGGGCTGAAATGCAATTATTCTTTATCTAGAGAGATAAAATCCAAAAATGCTCAACAATTTTGAAATAAGGATAAACAGTGGTCGAAATACACAAGTACAATGCTCAAGTTCTGATTTTGTTTAATTTTATTTTAAACTTGGCTGTGAGAAAGTAGCAACTTTCATCTCCAAAATGTCACCTTGGAATAAGTCATTATTGCCCAAAAGAAAAATATCTAGGAATGATTTATTATAATTTTCATTTGTTTAATGTTGTAAAGTATAAAAGACATTATTAGGGTTATAAAGTACTTCATCACACAGTATCTTACAGTGCTTATCTTCATAATTTTTAAATGGGATACATTTTGGCCTATTTAAACAAGAGGCATGGAGAATATTCACACACCTGATTCACTGTCTATTCTTTCCATCTTTTAAAAGCTTGTGTGCATACAAAGGAAGAGAGAGACACAGGAATCTGAAGAAAATTAATCAACTGGACATTTTAAAAATAAGGTAAGTCACATAGAATACTGTTCAAAAAACACTGCTCTCCTTTATTCATGAACATTGCAAAAAAGGTAACCTGATAATAATTCAAGAGACGGGGGAAAAACCATTTTTCTTAAGTTGACTGTGCTACGTGATAATTATTAACTATAATTGAGTTAGGAGGGAGGTTAATAGACATATTCACACATAGCTTTCAAAACTGCAACCTGGGAAGATATCTCACCACCATCAAAAAAGAGCAGCCAGGAGTGGAGTGCAAACTTGGACTCGAGATTCCTAAGCAGAGATGCCAAAGAGATGGCAGGGAGATACTGGCAGCAGAAGCAGCAGAACAAAGAAACCAGCATGAGACGGAGCAGTGGGCTTGGTGGCCCACAGAGGAAGAAAGCTGAGTACCATCGGGCTGGAGGCTTGCTGGCAGAGGGGGCTGCGCCTATTAGCAGTGTTAAAAGAACTTTGTGACACTTGCCAGAGCAGGACAGAGGCCAGGCGGAGAAGCTGAAGGTCAAAGAAAGGCATGCCTACAGGCATAGCCTGGGGGAAACTGTCCTGATTGAAGAATTGTGTCTAAGTTTTCCTGAACCTGAAATGTAACCTGTTGCTTCCTTAATAAACCCCATAATTGTGAGGGGGGTGGAAATTGCAGTCTAGTGAATCCTTTCCAGGAAGAGCACAGCTACATGGAACAAAACCTATAAAACTAAACGTATTTTCTGTCAGAGAGATAGTCTCCAAAGAAACAACTCAATATACCTGTAACTATTTGCACACAGATGTTCACAGGTAATTCTTGGTAGCAAATTATCTATAAAAGCAGGAAAGTTTTAAATTGGAGAATAAATAAGACTCTAGCTTACTAGTGCCATAATATATGGTGACTAAAAAGATAAATATGATGAATTCATAGTAAAAGTCAGTATGAAATAATATTGAAGAAATATCACTTATTTTGTGTTTTCAAGTTTACACAGACAATGTCGGATTATAGTAGGAAAAAAAGGAGTCAAGTTTATAAATAAAACATTCATAATATAAAAATAAATACATTCATAGTCATGGAATGTTAATTGAATGAAAGTATAGTTTTTCTGTTGTGGATTTTTGTTTGGCCATTTGTTCACATTCACAGTAAACTTGATTAAATACACAATTTCTCAAAAGAAAGCTAACTACCTTGAAGTTATTTATCTTCAAGTGCATAATACAGAAGGATGGCAGAGGAGGTGAGTGGCAATACACCTAACGAACTAACTAACTCACTGCCGTCAAGCATATTTGGACTCCTAGCAACCTCTATCGGGTTTCCAAGGCTGTAAAATGTTGATGGAAGCAGACTGCCTCATCTTTCTTCTGCAGAGCAGCTTACGGGTTTGAACCACCAACCTTTTGATTAGCAGCCAAATGCCTTAACCACTACAGCACCAGAGCTCAATAGTACATCCACTCTTCACTTCACCTCATTATCCAAAATTTCACATTCATGATTATAGTAAAAAATCTACTATCCAACTATTTTGTGCATTAATGACATACATCTGGCAGTAATGAATGAGGTGTAAGGCAAGAGTAACGTCGGCTGTGATGGTTGAAGTTACGTGTGAACTTGACTGAGGCATGATTCTCAGTGGTTTGTCAGTTAAGTAATGATGAAATTTGGCAGTTATATAATGATGTAGTCATCCTCCATTTTGTGATCTGATGAGGTCATCCTCCATTTTTATATAATACTGATTTTCTCATAGTGACCTGGCTTTGGAACCTAACCATGTTGATTAGTGAGGAGAGGATGTAATTAAAAGTGGGTAATCTCCAGTATGGCTAAGAAAAATTTCATGCAACCTAGGAATGAAACATTAAAAATATAAGCTAACATTTCCTTAGCACCTGCTTAAAGTTAGGCCCTAGGCCAGAAACACCATTAGTATAAGCAACTTAGCTAAAAAATAATCATCTTCTTTCTGTAATAAATCTGGAAATCCCCAATGAAATGCTTTATCTAAGTTAAAATTAATATTATGGCTTTGATTTTAAAAGTTAATATTCTTTAAAAAAAGCTATTTGACAGATATTTCTGCTTTACAAAATATAATAATTTTTAAGCTCCTATATATTACCTAGGAGCTCTGGTGACATAGTGCCTAAGGCATTTGACTGCTAACCAGAAGGCTGTTGGTTCAAACCCACCAGCCACTCCTCAGAAGGAAGATGGGGCAATCTACTTCCATAGTGATACTGCTTCGGAAACCCAAGGAGAGGTCACTGTAAGTTGGACCTGACTCAACAGCAGTGAGTTTGGTTTTTTGGTTTTTATATATTACTTAAAATCCCATATAAAGAATAATAAAATACTATTTAAATTCAGCTCCAGGAAAAACATATGAAAATACACTACATTACTGTTCAAATGACGAAACTTTATTTTAGTAGAAAATAAATATAGAACCCAATTGATTAATAGATTAAGCCCCCAGGATGCAGGGACTGCTCTGCATTTCCTGACTGTGTCAAAACCTGGATTAGGGCCTGGCTCTCCTGGTGTTTACTCCAAAAGCCTTTCTTCTACCACCTGATGCCTCTGAAGAATATAAAGTGAGAAAAAAAAAAATCTTGTATTGGTAAGGCCTTTGCACTGGAAAGAAAACTCATGGTTCAAACACTTGAGAGTAAATTCTCAACAAATTTACTTTTTCTGACATAATTCAGCCACATAATATTGAAAAGTGAGTATCTCTCTACAAATATTTAGACTGATAAGTAAACTGTTCCACAATATTCCTATTTAAGATATATAAAGCCTTCTGTCAAATAAACAAGCATCCTCTTCCCCAAAACTCTCAGGTTATGTCTTCGGCAGATAGGAAGCTGGGAAGCAGGCTTTTCTGATCCCACATCGGAAGGCCAGTTGTTCACTGCCTTTGAGTCCGTCTCAGAGCACTAATGGAAAATCTCAACTGGAATCCAAACCTCATCCACACAGATTAGAAACGGATTTCCAGAGAGTTACTTTTCTTTTAAGTTCCTATTTAAGGATAGAAAGAAAGAAGGGAAGGAGGGACAAAAGAGAGGAAGGGATGAGAGAAGAGGGCAAAAATAATCAGAGTTGAAGTAGGAAGATTTCCTCCAGTCTCTCTTAGAAAAAGATGTGACAGTCCAATCTCCACTTATGGAAACATATTTGTATCTTACACAAGCATTGGGGATATTAAATTTGTTAAATTTTTGGCCACTTGGTTGGTCTCAGAGCCTACCAAAATTCTAGTGCCTGTGTGATATAATTTCAAGGTTACTATTGAAGAATAAACCTCTCTTCCTATTCTGGACACTTCACTTCCAGTGTGAGATGTTTGAAAATTCAGTTAGCCCATATTGTTTTGTTGTTGTTGTTATATCATTATCATATCTTACCTGAGTCCATTCTTTTTTATATCATGACCATAAATTCGAATTTCCTCTTGGTTTGAAAAGAACAAGCTGATTGACCGATAACAAGAGTACACTGAACCAAGGCATTTAGGGCTATTATGAACCTTAAAAGGAGGAAGAAAAGGATGTATAATATATCTTCAACTGAGTTACTGAAACACAATATATGTTTGCAGTTCTATAGCATAATTAGTCCCACGAAACTTTACAAAATTATCTGTAACTACATTTAGGATTTGCTTACATTACTAATGGAAAGTTTTTAACCAAAGGAAAAAATACTGCTTCTAATGAAGATGGCAAAATGAATTGAGAGAATAGAAATACTTAGTTCATAAATTGGACAATAGAATTGATTTCATAAAACACAAATTAATTTATCATATTTTTAAAACATTGTCTCTTCACATGTTAGAGGTTAACATTCTAAACCTATGTGGTATGTAGTGGAAAAATTAGATCTAATAAGAAAACTGCAGAGACCCACAAAGAAACATATTTTTAATTTCAATATTCATATTTTTCATATGTTAGAGAATCATGAAATAGAGCTTAAAATGGATCTCTATTCAAAACAGCATTTGGAGGTTGCAAAAGTGACTGTAGCTTACTAAAAATAAAATTGCCCAGACAATTTTGGGGAAGACAGAGATTATTTCTCAAAAGTAGATGGAAAAAATTGTTTACTAGTAAAACAAAAAAAGAAAGTAAGAACGAAAAGAGAAAGAGAGAAGAAGAGAAAGGAAGAGAGTATAATGAGAAAATGCATGTTAGATTCTGATACGCTAAACCAAATTGAGGTAACACTGGATGATGTGAATAGATAAATGCTGGACTGCTAGCCAAAAGGTTGGGGTTTCAAATCCACCCAGAAGCTCCTTGTAAGAAAGGTCACATAGCCTTGAAAACTGTATGGAGCATTTCTACTTTGTACAGATGAGGTCACCACGAGTCACAATCAATTTGAGAGCAACTAACAAGAACAATAACAAAACAAATTTAATTTCAGATGGACCAAAAAAGTAAAATGTAATGGTAAAACCATAAAATAACTAAAAGAAGATATTGATACCTATTTAGCAGGGAAACAACTTTCTAAGCATATAAGTGATAGGAAAATTAATCAATTATAGGATAGACTTTTGTGAAAAATGTAATGGATATTCATTTCATGTTTAATCAACAAATATTTATTGGGCACTTCTTATGTATCAAACATTATTCTAGTTTCTGGGAATATAAAACCCACTAAACAAACAAAAATCTTCCCCTTATGGAACTTAGAGTCTATTAGAGGAAGATAGTTAATATAACTTAAATGCATACTTTATCATATGATAAAAGCCATGAAGAATATTTGGAGGTAAAGAGGATAAAGAATGTGTCAAAAGTTGGACAGAATTTTAGATTGACTGATCAAGAAAGACCTCACTTAGAAGATGACATTTTAGTAAAGATGAAGGAGATGACAGAGCTTGCCATATGGATATCTTAGAAAAGACCATTCCAGATCAATGGAATGGAAGGTTCAAAAGCTTCAGGTGGGAACATGTCTAAAATGTTTGCAGTGTCCAGACATCTAAGCATCTGATCACAGACAGGAAAATGAGGGATTCTTCTTTGAAGAAACAAAATGACTCTAGAGAAAAGACATGTAGATATTAATATTTGAGGCTTTACTAATAAAACCAGAGTCTCTCTCCTCAATCTCCCACAAGACAAGCTCAAATCATATGTTTATTTCTTCTAATCAGCTTTTATGGGCTCTGGTGGTACAGTGATTAAAGCATTTTGCTGCCAACTATAAGGTTGGTGGTTTAAACCCACAAGCTGCTCCACAAGAGAAAGAAGAGGTAGTCTGTAAAGATTTGCAGCCTTGGAAACCCTATGAGACAGTTCTACTCTGTAGTATAGAATCACTATGGGTTGGAATCCACCACTTGTCTGTCAGTATGTTGTACTGTGGTGGCTTGCATGTTGCTGAGGCTGGAGGCTATGACACCAGTATTTCAAATACCAGCAGGGTCATCCATGGTGAACAGGTTTCAGCAGAGTTTCTTTGACTAAGACAGACCCTGAAGAAGGAAGGGGCCAACCACTTCACAAAGAATTGGCCAGTGAAAATCTTAGGAATAGGAGTGAAACATTGTGTGATATATTACTGGAAAATATTGTGAATAGCCCTAAAACCTTGTCTAATATGTGGTTGTTGTTGTTATGTGCCGTTGAGTCGGCCCCGACTCATAGCGACCCCTCCTTGGGTTTCCGAGGCAGTATCACTACGGAAGTAGGATTGCCCAACCTTCCTTCTGAGGAGTGGCTGGTGGGTTTGAACCACCAGCCATCTGGTTAGCAGGCAAGTGTCTTAGCCACTATGCTACCAGAGCTCCCAATATAGTGCTGGAATATTAAGACTCTCATGTCAGAAGGTACTCCAAATACAACTGGGGAAGAGCTGGTCCACAGAGTAAAGTCGACCTTAATGATATAGATGGAGTAAAGCTTTCAAAAATCAGAGGAATTGTGGGATGACATCAAGAACATCATTCATGAAGAAAGCATAGTCATTAAAAAGACAGGAAAGGAAGAAAAGACCAAAATGGTTATCAGAAGAGACTCTGAAACTTGCTCTTGAACAGAGATCAGCTGAAGCAAATGGAAGAAATGCTAGCATAAAAGAGCTGAACAGAAGATTCCAAAGAGCAGCTCGAGAAGACATAGTCAATTACTGTCATGAAATGTGCAAACACCTGGAGTTAGAAAACCAAAAGGGAAGAACATTCTCAGCATTTCTCAAGCTGAAAGAATTGAAGAAAAAATTCAAGCCTCGAGTTGCAATATTGAATGATTCTAAGGGCAAAATATTGAATGATGCAGGAAACGTCAAAAGAAAATGGAAGAAATACACAAAGTCACTGTACTGAAAAGAAGTGGCCGATGTTTATCCATTTCACAAGGTGGCATATGATCAAGAACCAATGGTATTGAAGGAAGAAGTTAAAGTTGCACTGAAGAAATTGGTGAAAAAATAAGGCTCCCAGAATTAACAGAATACCCATTGAGATGTTTCAACAAATGGATATTACATTGGAGGCACTCATTTGTCTATGCCAAGAAATTTGGAAGACAGCTATCTGGCCAATTGACTGGAATAGGTCCATATTTGTACACATCCCAAAGAAAGGTAATCCAACAGAAGGTGGATATTATTGAACAACATCATTAATATACCCAATAAAAATCCTGCTGAAGAAAATTCAAAAATGGTTGCAGCAGCATATTGACAGAGATTTCCAGAAATGTAAGCTGGATTCAGAAGCGGATGTGGACAAGGGATATCACTGCTGATGTCAGATGGATCTTAGCTCAAAGCAAGGAATGCTAGAAAGATGTTCACTTGTATTTTATTGAGTATGCAAAAACATTTGATTGTGGAGATCATAACAAATTATGGATAACATTGAGAAGAATGGGAATTCCAGAAAAAATTGTGCTCATGAGGAACATGTACATAGACCATGAGGCTATCACTCGAACAGAACAAGGGGATAGTGTATGGTTTAAGAGAGGGTGTCAGGGTTATATCCTTTCACCATACTTATCTAATCTGTATGCTGACCAAATAACTCAAGAAGCTAGACTATATAAAGAGTGTAGAATCGGGATTGGAGGAAGACTCGTTAACAACCTGCGATATGCAAATGACACAACTTTGCTTGCTGAAAGTGAAGATGATTTGAAGCACTTACTGGTGAAGATTAAAGACTATAGTCTGACATATGGATTACACCTCAACATAAAACAAAAATCCTCACAACTGGGCTAATAAACAACATCACGATAAATGAAGAAAAGATTGAAGTTGTCAAAGATTTCATATTACTTGTTTCCACACTCAACACCAATGGAAGCAGTAGTAAAGAAATCAGATGGCATATTACACTGGGCAAATCTGCTTCAGAGGACCTCTTTAAAGTGCTGAAGAGCAAAGATGTCTCCTTGAAGACTAAGGTGTACCTAACCCAAGCCATGGTATTTTCAATTGCCTCATATGCATGTGAGAAATGGACAATGAATAAAAAAGACTGAAGAAGAGTTGATGCTTTTGAATTGTGTTGGTGAAGATTACTGAAAATACCATGGACTGCCAAAAGAACAAACAAATCTGTCCTGGAAGAAGTGCAGCTGGAATCCTCCTTAGAAGCAAGAATGGCCAGACTTCATCTCACCTACTATGGTCATGTTTTCAGAAAGGAACATTCTCCGGAAAGGAATATCATGGTTGGTAAAGTGGAGGGTTGACAAGAAAGAGAAATGCCCTCAAGAAGGTGGATTGACACAGTGGCTGCAATGACGGGCTCAGGTATAGCAAGGATTGTGAGGCTGGCACAAGACAGGGCAGTGTTTCATTCTGTTGTAAAAAGGGTTGCTATGAGTCGGAGCCAACTTGACAGCACCTAACAATAACATGAGTTGGAATTGACTCATAGGTTAATCAGCTTTTAGAGCCTAACTCACAAATGTTAGCAAGCATTCAAGAATCATTAGGCATTTGATGAAAGTCTGAAACATAAAAGGCAAACACCAAACAAACCAACCAAAGAAAAGAAATCAAAAGAACCAAAAAAAAATACAGGAAGCTGAAGACACTTCCAAAAGTGCATAGTCAGTACCTTCAGAGAGAAAAGTGATTATATTCCTGAGGGAAAAAATAATATGGTGTTAAAAATGGAATTCAAGGACTAAAATTAAACTATTGAACACTGGCAATATTATAAGATAAACATAACAGAAATAGAAATGTTGGAAGATAAATAACTTAAAGTCAAAAAGATGTCTCCTGAAACATCAGATAAGAAGCAAAAAGATAGAAAACACATAAGAATCAACAGAATATTAAAAGATAAATCATTCAGTGTAGGAATTCTAATATCTGAATTCCTGAATTACAGAATTTCTGAAAGATAGGAGAGCAGTAATTAAGAAATAATTAATATATTATTCCAGAAATTAAATACTTGTAAAGCTTGACAGGGTCCATCAAATGTCCAGAACATTAAATGGGAGAGGGGGACATAATCATGATGTCTCAGAATACCAGGGACAAAGGAAAGATCTGTAAGCTTCCAGAGAAAGAGACAGTTAAATGCTGTATGCAAAAAGGATCAGAAATCAAAATGGATTGGCCTTCAAAATTCTGATAAAATGTGCTTTCCAAATTTCGGAAACAAAATCCACCATACCAAAGAAGGCCAAGTAGAAATAATGTCTATTAATCCTGGAAGCACAGCTCAGCATTACGTCTTATTATCAAAGGACAGATTATGTAGTTGACACCTCAGTTTTCAAAAAGGTGAGACACTGGACAAGAACATTTCAATGAGGGCATCAGAGAGTACTGAGTGATAAAACCAGCAAGAAAGTGAGGAAGTATAAGAGAATGAGGTAACTGAGAACAGGAAACCTGTAAGCACTGAAGACTCATTTTACTAACTTCCTGTCTAGAAGGGCCACTAATTTTGTATCCTTTTGTTCCAACTTCCTTTATACCTCATGTTCTTTCTGGGTCACAAGGATTTGTTGCCCTTAAAGAGCTTCCAGGCCTGCTTTAATATTTGCATTGCCCAGAAAGGAGGAGAATTTTAGCTACTCCAACATAAATTAGAAAGAGAAAAGAAAACAGAGATTCAAACAAATCATAGCTATGGAGAGTTTTAGCATTTGAACAGGACAGCACAGTGGCTTCCTGGTTGTACTTTGAGATGTCCAGCAATTCAGGGGAAGATGGTGATCAAGGAAAAATGTCCTGACTCAACGACTTCAACTAGAGCAGCTTTGCAGTTTGCATTTTGAGATATCTCCTAAGGGTTCTTTTGAATCAAGCATCTACAACTAAAAACTAAAGACCAAGAAATTCAATCCTATAATATCAATCTATCTAGAATTAGCTTCCTATTGCCATATCCTACAGCCTGTACTTAAGTCATTCCTATACTCCATTTCATGAATGACAGCCTTTTTTTGACATCAGTGATAAACACTTTTCTGCATTACTGATAAGTCCTTGCCATATCCAAATTCTATCTCTGGCAGCTCCAGGTCTCATCTTGATGTAACTATACTCAATCCAGCCACAAAGTGGCATTATCCCATTAAGTACCAACCTCTTTCCTTTCACTGTGAGGGCCCTGAGTATTCATACTATGATGATTATATTTTTTCCATCATTTGTTCAATGATTTAAAAATACACTTTTTCAGGAAAAAAAAATTATGTTAATTGTTTTCTAGGATCACCTACCCATACAGTATACTGAGGCTCCAAATTATCACAGTCCTTTGCAAAAATGTATGAACAGTTTCCTGGGAAATAATAGTAGATTCCATCAAATGTTTCAAAGTGGTACTGTCCCCAGGTTTTACAAATTCCATCTCTGCCATTGCCCATGTTTGGGACTGAAAAGAAATGGGGTAATATTCAGTAGAATAAAATCAGTTATATGTGTTTCTGGAAAGATTCAGGCATGGTAGGTTATTCCAGTTTCCATTAAAATAAATATTTTCCTTCTTTGATAGTCTACATCAAGGAAGAACGTAATAACACATAAATAAAATTACCAGTTTCTCTCAAAATTATAAAATTCCCTTGAAGAAAAACAAGGTCTCCAAGTTGTTACGAAGAAAGAAACTAAGTTAGCAACTCCCTTAATGTTTGCTCCCAAAGGAAGAATAGGGAAAATGATACAGCAAAAGAAGGTGGTAGGTATAAAGCAAATATAGTGGCTCAAAAAGAAAGAAATGTCCTTAAATTAGCATAGACAGCATTAGAGTGTTTCAGCACAATTCATTCAGGATTGTCCTATGGCATTCACAGAGAAAAATAACCACTGACAAAAACTCATGAATAAAGTCTGGGACTGCAAATGGGGAGCATTAGTCATCCAAACTATGCAGAAATTTAGGAATTCATGACTTCAAACCTTGGTCAAATTTCAAGCAATGTTCATCTTAAATCAAATAATTTCATATCCCATTGCCATCATGCTATGGCTCTTCTTACCCTTGTGGACAGCCCTCTATTTCATTTTTATTTGTTTTTTTATTGCTATTTTTATTTAGAATAATATGAAAATCAATAACAGTGAGTACTTAACATGGGCAAAATGTTTTTATATGCTCTGTGGGGAAGCATAAATATAATCAAGATACAATCTTTCTGTCATTTTGTAATTTTTTATCTAAATTACTTGGCCTTGGCCAATTTTGTCCTTTTTGGGAAAAAAACAGAATTATTCATTCTTTAGACAGTCTTACCTGACAGCACCCCTACAACTATTGCATATTTTCATAGCACCTTAAATTTTCCTTTATAGCACATTTCATAAGTATTATTTGTGTGGTTAGTCCCACCTCTACACTGTAATTTCCAGAAGGGCGAGAATATGTCTGTCTTGTTCATCATTTTTTCCTCAGTGCCTAGTCTGAGATCTAGTAGAGGCTCAGTATATACTCATTAAACAAAAGAACAAATGAACAATGAATTGAAGAGTCACTGTCCTTGAGGAGTTCTCAACACTATTTCCATTTATGGACAGAATGCTAATTAATACAAAGTGAAAAAAAGAATGAACAGTTCCAAATAAGAAATCTAATTTATAAAGCAAAGGAGAAATGAATGTTGTTGTTGTAATATGCCATTGAGTCAATTTCGACTCATAGCGACCCCTCCTTGGGTTTCCGAGGCAGTATCACTATGGAAGTAGATTGCCCCATCTTCCTTCCAAACAGTAGCTGGTGGGTTTGAACTGCCAGCCTTCTGGTTAGCAGTCAAGTGCCTTAGATACTAGCTACCAGAGCTCCTGGAGAGATGAATAGGAAGCTGGTTTTAGGACTCCCTGGGTGATACAAACAGGTAATACTCTCAGCTGCTAACCAAAAGGTCAGAGGTTTGACTCCATCCAGACATGCCTCAAAAGAAAGGCCTGGCAATCTACTTTAGAGAAATCAGTCTTTGGCAATCCCACAGAGCACAGTTCTGCTCTGACACACATGCGTTGTTGCCATGAGTCAGAATCAACTCAGTGGTAACTAGTTAAAAAAAAATCAAAGTAATTAAGGAAATTAAAAAATAGAGACCTGTCAGACAAGGAAGTAGGCATTGTTTCTTTTATATTGTTGAATCACCTCAAATTACTGAGAATGAACTGTATGCATTCTAGCTAATATACTACATGATTGTCTCAACTCTCAATGCATGTGCACAACCAACACAATTTATGCCATAAGGTTCTCCTCTTTATCTCTTAATTTTCTCATGAGTACCCCTGAAACTTACTAATCTGGCACCTTGTCCCAAGCGCCTGAAATATTTGACAGTCGCATACACCAGTCTTAGAACAGAAAGCTCCGTTAAGGCATTCATGAGGACAAGAACCTGCAGGACAGAAAAATAAGTTATATGCTGGCATGCATCAGTTCTTATAAACATAATATATCAGGATTTAGCTTGGACTAATCATAACCACTGTTAACTCAGACAGAAACCTGGGCTTCTTGCCTCAACAAGCTGAAGAATTAAACCCATCAAGTCTCTAGATCATTTCATTATGTGTGCTGTGAAGCAAAGAAGATAGTCTTTCACATCTCAAACTACTGCGAGAGCAAAGGTTAGCCTCCTTCAAGCAATTGAAAGGTCAAGTTCCCATGTAAGGAATCCCTGTCCCAGATGATGAGAACCAGAAATACACAAGCTGCAGAGGATTCTGTTGACAGAGTTTGGCAGTAGCTGCACATCCGTTTACCTCCTTCTCCAAAAGCAAGTGCTGCACTGAAAGAATAGCTTCTATCATTAGCTCAAGGGGTCAGGCAAAGCATAAAAATCAAAAGGGAAGTTTGCTTTCGAGAAGGATTAAACATTTCACTTGAGGTTGTGTATTAATCCTCAGGCTCAATTATAAATGATGCATGCTTAATTTTGATGAGGCAGAAGCCAAAGTCACTGCTAGCTGTCCTCAAAAACATTCTCTTTCATGGGGTGGGGGGGGAATCACCCTAAAGGATTATGTTAAAAAGAGGAAGCAAGTAACTGTGAGCTATCACCCTAACTTTGCCATTATCTCCTGAGTGAGCTTGAAAAACGCCAACATATCAATGAAATTTTTCCTCTATTAAGGACAGGACATGAGGCAGCTGGCAAAACTCAAGCAGGAGGGATTTAAGTAACACATCAGGAGAGAACACCTTAAAATCACCATAAAGTATTGCTTAAAGAAGGTAGGCCTCTCTAGACTATGTTAAAGTCATGTTGCTAGGTGCCATCCAGTCATCTCCAACTCATAGCAACCCTACGCACAGCAGAACGAAACACCGCCCAGTCCTGAGCCAGCTCCATGATTCTTGCTATACTTGAACCCATCACCGCTGCCACCGTGATAAAGTCATAGACAATAGTTATCTAAATAGGATAATTGAACCAAAATTCTTCCAAAAGCAAGAATTAGAAAACTCTGTAATTCCTTTCCACTTTAATATCCTTTGACTTAAAATATCTCCTTACATTTAAAAACATACCAATCTCTAAGTATATCTTAACTGAGGAAAAGACTTATTTTAACTTTGATCATAAATATAGGTATAAAAATGATAATTTTCATAAACTTAAATGTAGGTTTTTATCCTGAAGATACATCTATATTTAAGTTTGATCTTAGATCATAATCTTACATTTTCCCTAAGAAAAAATGCTGAAACATTTAGATTAACAAATAAATCTCCCTCAAAAATTTATTAACTACCACATGTATTATCCTGAGAATAATTTATCAGGCCAAAACTGGTAATGGTTATTATTTTAAATGCAGTAATAAGAATTTCCATTTCATAGTTACAACTCAAATTACATTCCAAACTGCCATCAATATCCTGCTTAATGGAAATGGGAAATTAGTCAACAAAAATAGAGATGCCAAGGAATCAAAAATCAAGTAATTGATTCAGAAAAATCCGTGACATCCAGTGACACATTCCCTTGTGATGTACTTATTAGGTTTGTCTAGGGATTTAGTCTTAGTTACTTTGAAAAATAATATATATTTCTATTTAAACAGAACTTGTTACTAAGTATTGTTACTACCGTCAATTTCATCTGTGTATTATATGGAAGCAATAAAGAGTTGATTCAATATATTAACAAAAGGGGTCCTTTGAGAAAGCAAGTACAAAAACGCAGGCATAGTACTGACCTTTTATTTTGCTTTCACCCCAATTAATAGCTTCATGGAAAAAATATCTTGGAGAAGTTGCTTCAAACTTTGAAAGAAAGAAATAAGTATTTAAAATGATTAACTTATTTAATTCAAGCCAAACAAGCTAATTAAAAATCTGAAAACTAGCTATAATACAGAAATTATAGCCTAAGATGTCAACTTTATATTCCTCTGGGTTATGGAGGTAATCTCAGTGAGGCAGAAAGGGCTTCAGGGTTGTGGTTAGAATATCAGATTTCAAACTTTGGTTTTGTCCCTTACATGACTTTGACAAGTCATTTACCCTCTCTGACCTCAGTTCTTCTCCCTCATCTTACCTTTATACAAGGATACTGGCTGGATATAACCTTTGCATTAACTGGTTGTTTTGCTTTCAGAAGTAGTAGTTTTCTGATACTTCCACATGCAGATGGGTCTGGAGAAAATGCAGGGGGCTGGTGCTCTAGTGGCGTGGTGCCTAAGGCATTTGACTGCTAACCAGAAAGCTGGCGGTTCAAACCCACCAGCCACTCCTCAGAAGGAAGACTGGGCAATCCACTTCCGTAGAGATGCTCGCCGGAATTTGACTCAACAGCAGTGAGTTTGGTTTTTTGATGGACCAACAGGTAGTGGTGGCCCTCATACCTACAGTCCCATCTAGGAAGATACCATCCACAGAGGCATTTTCTGCTACAAGGTTAGTGTGGCTTTCAGTCTTTAAAGAGCTGACACTTTAAAGTTCTACCACATTTAAATATTTCTTTTTAAAGAGCCCAAGGCACTTCAGGATCCTGAATTAAGAGCATGAATTACAGAATCAAACAGACCTGGATTAAAGTCTTGGTTCTGCTATTACTTCTCTTAGGCAAGCTCCCTAACTTTAGTGCCTCCACTTACCCACTTGTAAATTGGTATAATAATGGTGCCTACTTCAATGTGTAGTTATAACAATGAGTTGAAACAATATATGTAAACCTTTTAGCGTTTCACACTAAAGAAAAACACTCACAGAAAAACACTAATAAACAGATTGATATTAACCTAAGCAACTCAGTAAAACCTTAAGAGTTTTAAAGGTCAGTAGGCCTTAATAGCAAATAATTATAGACTACTAAAACTATTAAATGATGAAAGATTTTTCCAATTCAATGCCAATTTGGTTTATTATCTGGGGCAACATCCTTTCCAATAATATTTCTGATACTTACCAGGAACATACACATACACCAAATTTGCCCTAAAATTGTCAAAATGAATCCAAGAGGAAGTTTGAAAAACTGGAGAAGGGTGAAAGATAGGAAGGAAAGGGGATGGAGGATGTGATTTCAGATACAAAAGTTCTTTCTCAGCATATTCTAGTCTCCCTCCAAAAGCAAAGTGTTGTTTTCTTTAATAAGCAAACCTACCCCACAAGAGATAAAATGACTCCTACACTCTCTCATCAACTGAAGACTCATTTCCAAGCCCCTTGCCCAACATCACAGTTCCAAGTTCCCTGTTTCCTGCTCTGAATTCTCCTAGATTTCATCTTCCCTGCACAATCTCATCTTTTGCCCTAGTATTGCTTTGAAGTAGACTAGACTTTCAACAATCTATAACTTTTTTTCCCTTAAGATAGCAATTCTTATTCTCTCTTCAGCCATATTATTTCCAGCTGTCTATATTTAACACAATTAGCAATAGTACTGAACACCAATATCCCATAATTTTGGCTCCAAAATGTCTAATGCCAACTCCTCTAGTGGAAACCAAACAATCAACCATTTTCGATGCTCACAAAAAAAAAAAAAAGAAAAATACTAGTGACCTAAAAATCAACTCTGGCTCATACAGGTTTATAACCTTGAACAAATTGTTTAACCAGAACAGGGAATGAGTAGTACCTACATACCACAGTTATAAGGATTAAACGATATGAGGTAATTAAAAAAGCAAAAATAATGCCTGGCACATTATAAAGGCTTTAAATATACTACCTATTTTATTATTAGGTGAAAACAATACACCAGACAACACTAGACAAATGGAAAAATACATAATTTGTTTTTGCTCAATATAATCTCACCTAATTTAGGCCTCATTTCTTTTAGGGAAATTTTGATGACTTCCTAGCATGCCAACCTAGGTTAGAGGACCTTCCTCCTAATTATCACAGCATCTCATGCATCATAATACAACATTTCCCCAATGCTAAGACACAAGGAGCTCTGGTAGCCTAGTGCCTAAGGCACTTGACTGCTAACCAGAAGGCTGGCGGTTGAAACGCACCAGCCACTCCTCGGAAGGAAGGTTGGGCAATCTACTTCTGTAGTGATACCGCCTCAGAAACCCAAAGAGGGGTCACTATGAGTCGGGGCCAACTGGAGGGCATATAACAACAAGACACAACACACAGCTTTAACTTTTTAACATCTCTGAAATCGGTATGATATCTTACATTTATCATTGTAATCAAGAGCATTATAATTTTTTATGCTACATAAATAAAGGCAAATAATTGATGCTGTCTTGGATTCAATGAACCAGTTATGTTGTTGTTGTTGCTGTTGTTGTTGTTATGTGCCGTTGACTCGGACCCGACTCTTAGTGACCCCTCCTTGGGTTTCTGAGGTGGTATCACTATGGAAGTAGATTGCCCAACCTTCCTTCCAAACCAGTTACACAGAAATTAAATCTCTACATGCCTACCGCCGCTAGAATTGAGTTTCCAGATAATAAGCATTGCAATTTGCGTTTATATCTCCAGCACAGTTGCTGATACTTTTTCAACATATGCCACCTGAACTGAGAAAAAGATATTGTTCAAATGGAATTATCTGCCTCCCAAGGCTGTTTGGAACCATGACTATAGTAGATGGTGTTGATGTCCTCCCCACATTCCCTTAGCACACCTTGAAATTCACCTCCATATGGGTTTCTGTGTTCATTGAGACTTGTATCATCAAGTATCAGTTTCTCCCTGTCTTTGCCTTGAGCGGAGTTCAAGCCCTACAGACCACATGAAGTGCCTTCCAGACAACTTTAGTCCCCCCGAGGCTACTCTCAACCAATAAGAGACATGAGACATGAATTGGCAGATAAATGCCCTAGCTTCTCCATTCCTTGCAGAAATAATTCTAATACACATTCTACATAGTTCTTTAGAGTGTTCCCAACAAGACTGAACCCCTTTATTGGTTGTTCTCCCTTTCTTGTCTCACTTTTCTCTTTCCTCTGCTTATGCTTTCAGAAAATCACCCACTTAAAAAACCTGCACCAAATTTTGTCTCAGGGCCTGCTTTCAAGAAAAGAGCATTTGGTATGAAATGTAATGCAAGTGTGAAAGATCCCAGGCAGCAGGAGTATGTATTCACATAACTGGTAAAGAGGGGAAACCATTCTTCCACTATCTTGATTACATCTCCACAGGAGCTTGAGAAGCACAAGGAAATAGTCCATAGATGGGAAATCACTACAGCACACAAATGCACCATTTACAGAAGTTTGTGTCCCCTTTCAGGAAGCCTAGCGGTGCAATGGTTATGAACGCTGCTGCTAACTGAAAGGTGGGCAGTGAGAAACCACTAGTTACTCCCTGGGAGAAAGATATGGCAGTCTGCTTCCATAAAGATCACAGCCTATAGGGCAATTCTTCTCTATCCTATAGGGTTACTATGAGTCGTAACCCACTTGATGGCAATGGATGGTGGTGGTGTGTCTTCTTTTCTTGCTCACTGTTCACTTCATTACTAACATATTTCTGAATCTTTAATTATACAAATATCTGTTCAGCGGTGCTCTGTTTTCCTAGAACAGGGTAATGAATCTGTGGGTGAGAATGGCCTTCTAACAGATGAAGTTCCAGTCCTAAACAGCACGACCATTTTAATGTTTCTTCATTAAAACCTGTGTAGTAGATGTTAAATGACTTGGACACATGTTCTCTTGTTACAGGAAATAGAAGTACAAGCATCCTGCCCTTCATGCTCTCTAGAAGGGTATCAAGACAAGGGGATTGTGTTAATTACTTATCAACAGAAGGGATAATATTCATTTAACTCCTTTGGGGTAAATTATGCAAATTCTAAAAACATGTAAATGGACAAGAGTGTATGTCATTTTATGTCAAACTTTGGGGTATATGTCACAGGCCCCTCCAACTCGTGGGCTCACCAGAATGTAGTTTTCTTCATCAGATTTTCTACTGATCATGCTAATATTATTTTGTGGCTAATGTGGTCCACTGGCAAACGTGTACTTAAAATTTCCCAGACATAAATCATTTTAACCATTTCCCATGATATATAAGTAGCTAAGTAAACAAAGCACTCTTTTTAAGGAAAATGTTGTTCCTACTCTATAGAAAATCCTTTGCCATACAAGTACCAAAAAAAAAAGAAGAAGAAAGAGAAAAATAGCCTCTACTCTTGATAAAATAAATTAGTTCTGTCATCTAAACTCTCACAGAGCTTACCTAACCTATCTTCCATTCATCTACTAATTCTCTTCAATTAACACCATAAAATACACAAATTCAGGCATCTGTGAAAAAATACCAGTAGAAATTGATTGCATTCCAACATTTAGCAAAAGCCTATTTGAGTATTTAAACTGTTTGCTACATAAATGCTCAAATCTTATTACTTCCCAAAGAAATTCCTTTGCTAAATTAAATTCTCTATTTTACCATCCATCTTTTATAGAGAAACAGTTTTAAACATTTTAAACAGTCATATGAACGTTCAAACCAAAAGTTTGAAGATATTCTTATTATATTATACAATATCCTTTATATAAATGGGCCCAGGCAAAAAGTTTTCCTTAAATTCAGTACACCCCTTACCTGTCCTCCCCCCGAAAACAGATTGTATCTCCAGAAATACCTGTAATTTAAATTTATCAGATAATATGAAAGCTCTGTCAGAATATTGCCATCAAGATGATTGCAACTCATGATGACCCCACGTGTGTCAAAGCAGAACTGTGATCCATAGGGTTTTTGAAAGTAGATCACTAGGCATCTCTTCTTCTCAGGCACCTCTTGGTGGACTCCAACCACCAACCTTTCAGACAGCAGCAAGTGCATTGACTGTTTGCACTACCCAGGAACTCCCCTCAGTATTTAACGTGTATCATTTACACTCTGCCATTTACACTCAACTACCAACCTGAAGGTTGGCAGTTCTAACTCACCCACTGATGTCATGTAAGAAAGGTCTGGGATCTGTTTTCTTGAAGATTACAGCAGTTCAACTCTGTAACACATGGACTAGCCATGAGTTGGAATCCACTAAACAGCAAAGGGTTTTCGACTCTTTTTCACTTGTATTTGTTCTTTTTCATTGTCCTAACTTTCATTGTCCTTAATTTTCAAGTTTCAAATTTTCTGGCACATAGATGAGATCAAATCCCCTATAAATAGTGTGAACCTATCAGTAGATAAAGGAGGTAAATAGCAAAAATAATTTCATTGCAAACAAGTAAACAGGAACTGTAGATTAATCGCAGAATAGCAGTACCAAAGTTACATTGCTTCTTCCTTCTCCATCCTGTCCTGTTTTCAGCATTTTATTACACGCCACAAAGGTCTCATTGTTGAAGTGACAGCAGAGATCCACAGCAGAATGGATTATTTCTCTGCCTCTCTCTCCACTTGAGGCTTAACCTACCTGTGCTGCTAAAAGAGCTCTTTTCTGTCGATTTTCATTAAACCCTTCTCTGGAAGAAAACAAAAAGAACTTGTATAGTCAAAGGCCTCTAGGCAACCTGAACAAGACTTTCCCAAGAGAGAGCTGGTGTTTTCCTCCTGATTTCCATCACTTTATCAAAGAGGTCTTTCTTGGTTTAACATTTAAAAGGTCCCCCTCCCTTCTTCGGGGGGGTTAGATTTAGGTGGTGGCCCTGGTTGTCTCATTTTACAAAATTCAGGAGTGTTCCCAAATCTCTCCGGTCTCTGATGTGAACTGAATTTTAGGAAGGAACTTTGAGATAGAAAAATAAACAAAATAGTGTTAACATTGCAGCACCAACACATATAATATTTTCTTCACCTGACTTCATAAAACTGATGAGGGACATATTCCCCAACAGCATATTCACTTTTTTCAAATGTAATTCCTAATTGTCTCCCTTCCCATGTCATAAAGATCAGATTATCATTAGTGTGACTAAGGATATCAATTGTGATTTATCAAAATCAAATGCTATTACAGTAACTGTCACTGAATTATAAATGCAAAAATGGTTGAAATAGCAAATGTATAATTTTATATATCTATTTTATCACAATAAAAGAAATTAAATGTTGAATAGAATTCTGCTTTTCATTGAACAGTTTGGTCCAATTATTATTTCCATTATTTGCTACTGGAATCATTTTATTCCTTTTTCTCATTAAAAAAAAAAAAAGTTTTTCTCTATGTTAAGACTATAGCACATTGGTAATAAGTAAATAGATATTGATAAAATAACAATAAAAAAGAGGAATTACTGAATAAAACTTCTTAACAAATCTTTGAAATGAAAGTAATATCTCCTTAGTATCTGCTTTCATTGAACATCACCAAAAAGTCTTGTAATCAAAATGAAAGGAAATCTTTTTTGCTTCATAAATAAGGAAATGAAGGCCTGATCATTTTTAATCTTGGAAATGTTTCTAAAAAATACATGTCATGCATTTTTTAAAAAATGTTCTGTTGGCTTTTTCAAAAGTATAAACTTAAGTTATAGTTTTCTGCTGAACTTTGCTCATTTCCTTTGCCTTTATGTTTTAGAGGTCATAAAGAACAAGAAATACTCACTTTGATGTTCTCGTCAAGATGGATGATGCACAGATATATCCTGCCATAGTGTGAAAAATAAAATATATATATAAATATATAAGAATGAAAACCATGTATCCAGATATATTGGTCTATTTGACAGATCGTTATAACCTAAATACTAGACTTAGATTGAGTTTTGCTGCTGATTAGTTTGCTTTCTCTCAAGGATGGTAATCAGCAAATTCCCTGGGAGACATTGAAGTGATTAATAATCCAGGGAGAATGGACAGTGTCCACAGATTTATGCTGAACCATGATATAAAGTAATAAGAACTGGACTTGGAGACAGAAATTGACATTTTAGTCCTGGTCCTACCACTTAGGAAATGCCAAGCTTAAGCAAGTTACCAAACACACTACAAAATGACAGTGTTGGACAAGTTCATCTCCAAAGCCCCTTTAGCCCTCAGTGCTCCAGGACATCTTGCTCCTTGGAATTTCAGTCATTCCTAGGATTGGAAGATCGCTTCTTTGACCTTTATAGTATTTTACACTTGGTAAATTCTCCCATTTCTGCCGTAGGATCCAAAACATACAGCCATTTCAGAGAGTAAAAACTAACAACTGAATGTAAGTAAATACTTTCCCCATAAAAATATTTTCTACAAAATTAATTTATAAATAAATAGCTCTAAAAAATAATGGAATATAAATTCTTAACTTCAACTCTGATAGTCAGTGTTAAATATATTTTTACATTCCTTGGTTTGATGGCATAAAGAAAGCTTAAGCACTCAATTTCCCTTCATTTATTGTAAAACTGCAAATGTTTCAATTACATATAGACAGACAATTCTTTTTTTAAATAAAATTTTAGAAAAGAAAAGAATCAGAGCTTCTAATAGTACAGTTGTGTATCGGAATAGAAGCATGATTTCGGGTGGCCATTTAAAACAGACTCAAAAATGAAACAAGACGCTCCAAATTATATAAATAATTGAGAATTTCCAAAAAGATGTTCCCGATGTCACTTAGAATATAATCATTCAAATGACTTCAAAGTGCTTTACACTGTAAGGAGAAAATGTACATATCAATTGTCAGAGAAACTAAAACACTGAAATTAAAGTAAAAATTTAGTATAAATTCTTACCTTGTAACAAAAACAGCAGTATATGAAGCAAGAATATACTCCAAGGTATCATTAAATTGAATTTTCTCACAATGTTCATTTCAGTGCAGTCTTTCTCCCTGAAACATAACCAAATTGTTGGTCTTTACTATGATGGCATCTTAAAAGTGTTCAAATTCTTACAAATACAGCTATGAAATAAAGTAGTTCAAAAAGGGATTCCTGGCTTTCTAACTACATACAGCATCTGAAGCTTTAGAACTTGCAGGCAACTCTGGCTGAGTGTCTCATTAGTGATGCATGGCAGCTTCCTACCTGAGCCCGTATTAGTTACACCCTACCCCATGCCTGCACATCATTTCCCTTTTTAAGTCTATATTTGCATTTTATGGCTTCTAAAGACAGGAATATCAAAAAATAAAATTAAATAAAACCAATGCTATTTTCTGATGTCACTAGAGATACCATTATTTCTAATTGCTGATCTATTCTCTATGTTTTAGAATTTTATTCATAAAATAACAACTGTCCATTGGGGAGAAAACAGGTTACAGTAAAATCTTATTAACCTTTCCTAGAATGCCTAGATGATCTAATTTTTTTCTTTAAGAATTAAAAGATAATTTATGTGCATATATTTTCAACTCAAATTCCGTTAAAGTGTGTAGTTTAAGTTGACATAGTCACTTGCCCACAGATCTTTCCGTTAAACATTTTCAACAAAGTACAAAAAAGCACAAAAAGATGTGATTCTAGTATTTGACTTTAAAAAGAAAATAAAGTAACGCATCTGGCCCTAAAAGCTGTCCCTTCATACTCTATTTTTCCATCTTGTATGATAAGTGCCCAATTAGACAACAAAGGAAGATTTCTTGTATCAGCAGTAGGGGCATTCTTCTCTGAATGCAATTGACTGACTAGATTGGCATCAGAAAACAGCTCTAATATTTCATAACGAATTCCAAAGAGAAGATCTAAGCCTCGCAAATGAGTAAAAGCCATGTTTATACGGGGGCACATTTTCTATGGTAGAGCTCATGAGTTACCTGTACTATTATCATATTCATTAAACAGATGGGGGCACAATAGAACATAGGAATTACCTTATGAGACAATATGAGCACAGAAGTTCTTAACATCCTACTGTACTCAGACACAACTTCTGCAACAGCTACTGAGTTCTTTTCAGTAAATTATCCTTGAAATCCTATTATGTTCTCAGAGGGAAGACTGGACAATCTACTTCCATAAAGTTTTACTGCCTCAGAAACCCAAAGGGGGTCACTATGAGTCAGAATAAACCCCAATAGCCATTATCTGTTGTTGTTGTTGTTAAGTGCCGTCGAGTCGGCCCCGACTCATAGCGACCCCTCCTTGGGTTTCCGAGGCAGTATCACTACGGAAGTAGGATTGCCCAACCTTCCTTCCGAGGAGTGGCTGGTGGGTTTGAACCGTCAGCCATCTGGTTAGCAGGCAAGTGTCTTAGCCACTATGCTACCAGAGCTCCCAGCCATTATGGAGCCATTATCTATATCTGTATATAAAAAAGTCCTGTGGCAGTGTTCCAAATTCAGTGATCATTTACTCTTGCTCTACATGATCTTAATTGCTTTTCATTGCCTACATAAGACCATGAGCCCAGAGAGTAGTTTACCTATAAGAGAATAAAAGCTTAAGCATAAATAAATGCACAAATTTCACTAAGGATATAAAAAGCTATTTGTCCCTGTCTACACACAAACAGCCAGAATGCTCCTTGGAAGTGAGAATGGCCAGACTTCAACTCACCTACTTTGGCCATGTTGTCAGAAGGGACCATTCCCTGGAGAAGGATATTGTGGTAGTTAATTTTGTGTGTCAACTTGGCTGGGCCTGGTTGAGTGTCTGGGCAGCTGGATGTAGTTATTCCTCATGGTGAGACTAGTAATCAACTCCATGCTAGAATCTATTAGAGCAGCTGAGGAGCTACTTTAGGGATGTGGTCAGCTTCTAGTACATATAAGAAGCAATTTTGAGGTAAGTCTCCTGCTGATGGCATGCTTGAACCCTGCATGTAGCTGAGTCATTGTTCAGCAGCCTGCCATGTTGCCCTGCCAATCTTAGGACTTTTAATGGACTTGAATTAATGGCCTGCCATGTGGTTTGGTAATATCGGGCCTGTGCCTTTTCACTTGTCAAGCTTGGGTTTGTAAGCCTCAGCAGCTAGTAGCTGCCTGAGTGAAGAGATGCTTCTAGATGCAGTGGGCCAGGAGCAAGAGGCAGAGCTGAAGCCCAAGGTCAAGGGGCTTTCATCCAGCCCCTAGAGTCTGGCACCTGGAACTAAGACTTCTAATCTCCAAAATTATAAGAGAGTAACTCCTGTTTGTTCAAGCCATTTCTGTTTGTGGTATATTCCTGTCAGAATGGCAGCAGGTAACCAAAACAGATATCATGCTTGATAAAGTGGAGGGTTGGCAAAAAAAAAAAGGGGGGGGAAGGGCCTCAATGAGATGGACAGACACAGTGGCTGCCACAATGAACTCAGGTATAGCAAGGATTGTGATGCCGACGCCGGCCTGGGCACTGTTTCCTTCTGCTGTACAAAGGGTCACTATGAGTCAGAGCCAACTTGATGGCACCTAACAACAACAACATACAAATGCAATCATTTTAAAATTTTGACTGATTTAAGCATAATATGGGGAGCTCTGGTAGCATAGTGCCTAAGTCACTTGACTGCTAACCAGAAGGCTAGCAGTACAAACCCACCAGCAACTCCTCGGAAGGAAGGTTGGGCAATCTACTTCCATAGTGAAACTGCCTCAGAAGCCCAAGGAGGGGTTGCTATGAATCGGGTCTGACTAGATGGCACGTAACAACAACAACAAGCATAATATGTGCTCAATAAATATTTATTGCTAAGTTGTTGTTTGTTGCCCTCACATCAGCTCTAAGTCATGGCTTCCTTATGTATAAGAGAATGAAACTTTGTCTAGTCCTGTGCCTGCCTCATGACTGTTGGTATGTTTAGTCCATTGCTGTGGCTGTTATGTCACTCCATCCTACTGAGAGCTCCTCCGTGTTCACTGACTCTGTACTTTACCAACAAGAAGCTCTCATGGAACAGTGCCTAAAGCATTTGACTGCTACCCAGGAGGTTGGAGTTCAAACCCACCAGCCGCTCCATGGGAGGAAGATGGGCTAATCTACTCCTGTAAAGATTTACCCCCTCGAAAACCCAATGGAGGTCGCTATGAGTTGGAATCCATTCAGTGACTGTGAGTTTGATTTTGTCTGCTACTTTACCAAACATGATAGCCTTCTACAAAAATTGATCTCTGCTGATGACAAGTCCAAAGTAAGTGAGCCAAAGTCTAGCCATCCTCCTTCTAAGGAGCATCTGAATTGTCTCTCTTTTAAGACAGATTTATTTGTTCTTCTAGCAGTCCATATTCTTTGCCAACACCACAATTTAAATGCATCGATTCTTTTTTCATTGTTCACCTTTCACATGCATATAAGGCAACTAAAAAGATCATGGGTTGGGTCAGAAATACTTTAAATATCAAACTGACATATTTGCTTTTAAAAATTTTAAGCTGAGTTTTGCAGCAGATAAGTGACACACATCAGGACAAATCCCAAAGGGAACTTAAAGTTATATTTCATGGTTCAGTCATATAAATGTTTTAATAATACTCATAGTTTTTTCTAAATACTCCTAACACTCAGTGAGAAAGAGTTAGTATACTGTCATATAAAGTGATGTGAAAAGTACTGATTTCTGACATAAATTTAGTATTTTATGTTCTTAATTAAAATGTAATAACCTTAACTTTTTCATCTCAATTTCATGCAGTATCTTTAAACTTTTGATTCAAAGCATGACAGTCATTTTCACTTCACAAAATTGAAAACTCTAAGCCTACATCACCTGAGATTTGTATTACTGTTTTTCTGTCTTGCACTATAATGTATCAGAAACTAGAAAGTTTGTTCAGTAAAGAAAATCGTAGAAATTATCAAAGGAAACTCCAAGGTGGCAATTCTTGTGCAGAGATTTAGTATATGCCTCCTCTCTGCTTGTTTTCCTTCCAGGTTCATAGTAGTGTAGGAGGTTAAAAGAGGAGAATGAACAATGGTAAAGAAAGAATAACAAAAATCTCAAGTTCTTTCTCAACAAGCTACATTACTAACTTGTTACATGAAATGGTAGGCTGAATAAAAATAGGCAAAATAGAATTCCTCGAATAGCTACAATAGAACAGAGAGTTTAGATGAAAGATTAGACTCAGAGGCACAAAGAAAGGAATTTATGACTGTTGCTAGTTATAATTATTACTGTCAAAATTCAGTTGACGGCTTTTATATTTCATTCTACCCTGACAAAAGAACTTTGGCAAAAAGTGAGTCAGCCACCAGATTGTGAAGGGATATTAAATTCATAAGAAGTCTGAGACGACTACATAATGTAAGGAATAAACAGTTCCCTTTCTGCTAAAAAAGCACTGCACATTTTCCCACATGGAATATGATCTTTATAAAGTTGACACATATCAGCCAATTGACCTCAACATACCACATTAAAAACACCTGGCAAGAACTGGAATTTTGGGTTGTTATACTCCATATGTAAAAAGTAATAAAAGGTATTTTTAAATGAAGTTCATTAACTTTAGGAAAGGTTAATTTCTTTGGTGAGTTTTATAATACTCAATTTTCAGTAATTGGAATGAATCTAAAGTAGATAACATTTGACTCCCATTGTATCACATTCTGCTAGTGAAATGCAGTTATTCCTCACTTGTTTTACTAAACTTAACACATTTCAGATTCCAAAATCTTATCCAGAATTTATAAGTTATCATGGGGCAAGTAAAAGGAACTCTCTATCTTAAGACAATTTGAAGCACTCTGAATGAAACTGCCTTAATGATAAGACAGTTTTGAAAATTCCATATATACTTTCAGGTGTGTTGCTTGGCAATTTCTATGCAAGTTTCATGTAATTTAATGTAAAAGTGGTATCTTAGTTTTTTTTAGTAAAAACATGATTATGTTTCATAGGTAAGATCTGTGTTGGTCAGGATTTCAATTTACAGCTTATCCTCAGAAGTGAACGTGCTATATTTTATAAGTACATTCAAATTCCAAGTTGCTACGGTGCCATTGATATACAATAATTAACTGGTAAATTGGAAGAAATAATGTTCCTCCCATTAAAGTTTCCTCTTAACATTGTAGCATCAAGTGTAAGATAAAATACTAATTTTTTCAGCAGTTCTCCTCATTCTCGGAACTACTCTAACACTTTGCATTTGCACTTTATAAATTGTTGTTAGGTGTCTTCAAGTTGATTCCAACTCATAGTGACCCTGTGTGACAGACCAGAAATACTGCCATAAAGTTTGCAGCCTATAATTTTTATGGGAGCAGATCGCCAGGTCTTCTGTCCCATGGAGCTGCTGGGTGGATTCCAATTGCCAGCTGGTATTAGCAGCTGGGTGTGCTTTACTGTTGTGCTACCAATTTGTTAAATCTTTTAATAAATGGAGATGGTTGCTCAAGTTTCCTAGTCCATTTTTTAGATAGCTTCGATTGCTTTTGATATACCTATTTTGGAGCTGCTAAAGCATAATGTTGAGTTTCTAGTGGGGGGAGGTTAGGGCAGATGAGGTTCTAATCCTGCTGTTTGTCCTGTTTGCTACTGGCATTTAGGGTGGTTTGCCTCAATTGTTTTGAAATTTTGAATTTTGGATCCTTGTATACTTTGTCTATGAGAATCTTTTACCACCTGGGTTTAGGATGTGTCCTTCAAAAAACGATTTTGCATCTCCTTCTGACAATTGCTGCAGAGGTTTTCATGTTAATTTCTCAGCTTGAAGGTTCCCAGGCCACAGAGTATAAATTTATGTGGCAAACCCAAAGTGAAGACGGTCCACGTCCAGTTTCCACTTTGTTTTTGGCCTCTGGGGATATCTGTTAGGTCCTTAAAAACTCTCCCAAACTTTTAAATGTATGACTATTTCATTCAGCAGTTCCAAGTGTCTTACACAGGTAGTCAATTTTCAGATAATCTAATCTGCTATATTAAAAAGTAAAACCACCACCATCTAAAATTACATCCTTCACTTTTCTATATTACTCATTTAAGTTTCTGCAACCTATGTCCTCAGCTTAATCACAAATTTGTGACATGGGGCCATCTATCATTCAATAGGTGATAGTTATCAGTAATTAGAAAGGAATTGGGGGTCACTATGACTCAGGTCCAACTCGACGGCACATAACAACAACAACAATTTCTATTAATTGCATGCAAGTTATTCAAAACAAACATCTGAAAATGTGTAAAGAAAGAACATCAAAACACTTCATAAACCAAAAACACCAAAACCACTGCCATCGAGTCAGTTCCAACTCATAGTGACTCCCCTGTTTTCTCCAAGGCAGTAAATATTTAGAGAAGTTGATCACCCCATCTTCCTTCTATGGAGGGTCTGGTGGTTGGAACTGCCAACCTTGTGGTTAGCTGTCAAATGCCTTAGGCACAGCACCACCAGAGCTCCTTAAAACACTTTATACTTAAATCAAATTATTTAAATAAAAAGCCTGTCAAATCCTCAGATATCATGATTGAATGGGTTCATACATCAAGATTCCAATGAAACACCTAACAATCTACTTTATGGCAAAAACCAATGCAACAGGAGTTCCGGCAAGATGGAGGACTAGGCAGAAAGACTGCACAGACCCTCTTCAACAAAGAAAAGAGAAACCAATTAACACAGACACAGAAGATAATCTTGGACCCCTGAGCCTTGAAGGGAAGGATATACAAGTGGACTAAACCCCAACTAGCAAAAGAATTTGCGTGAAAATACCAAAAAAGGAGATATACGGAGCTGCAGTCTGGCAGCGATGCGGAGTGATCCTGATGGCACAGAGAGCTTGGATATTCCCGAGTGCTGGTAGGACTTAAGAATTAACGTAAAAATCAGCCCTGCTAGCCAGGGACTGCATGGAGGACTGCTCCAGTGCCTAGGGAATAAACAGAGAAGGTGAAGAGAAAGGCAGGCTGAGGTATGGACTTTTGCCGGTCCAGAGGACGTTGCCATTTTGAAGATCTAAAAGCAGCATGACTATTTTGGATATTTAAAGACACAGCGCTCTTACAGATTCCTGGGGCTTAAGAACACGTTCTGCTTTCTAGCAACCCCAAGAACCCTCTGGACCTGCAAGACTGAAAAGGTACGACATTCTTCTTGTTACTCTTATACCTCACACCCACTTGGTGAATAGAGGTGCAAACATCACCCACTCCCACCTGCCTTCTGGGCCCACAGGAACTCCATCACAGTCTGTGTGCTCAGATGGAGCCTGGGTGCACTGCCCTGTTCTCCACCGATTTATTTTTTTTCCTCTCTTTTTTTATTTTTATT